>NC_091152.1:39493303-39539837 GCF_040958095.1 Procambarus clarkii
CCAAGCCATTACATCTATATAGCACTGGGAAGGGGTCAAGATAAGGATTTGGGATGGGACGGGGGGAAGGAATGGTGCCCAGCCACTTGGACGGTCGAGGATTGAACTCCGATCTGCATGAAGCGATACCGTCGCTCTATACCGCCCAGATATACTGTTACAGAGGTAAAATTAATGGTGGTGTCTGGTGGTGCATCTTCTTTCCTCCTTCTTACCCATTCCACTCTCCCTCTTCACCTCTACCCATCTTCTCTATTCCCCATCTCCCCCTTTACCCCTCGTTTCACCCACTTCTCCAACCCTACCCCCTATCTTCCTCCTTTCACTGTTCCCCCTTTACTCATTCCTACCCCCTCTCTCCACTCGCTCCTCTCTTCACTTCCATCCTTCCCCTTCCCCTATGTCTCCTCCCCCCTCTTCCCTCCTGCCTCTCCCACTGTCCTCTCTCTCCCTGCCCGGTAACCCCGCCCCCCTCTCTCTCTCTCTCAGAACACGTCATCACAACAAAACAATTGTTACGTTGAACCAACATTGTTTGAAAGGAGATATAAAACGCTGTAAATACATTGTATGAAATTTGGGATATTATAATCAGCTGAAAGTCATTTGAAAAACTCTATGGAAAATAAAACCACCAATTCAGACTTCATTTGAGTTTCAAGGAATCGAAAGAGGAGCCGAGCCTTCTTAAAGATGAACTTGGTGGTCGACCCTCAGCATTAGCGTAAGGCTAATCCCAAGTGTTTGACTTCCAAACTTGTACAGATAAACAAAGAGACAGACATTGTCCTGTATTAACAAAGACTAAGGCGGGATAAGGGTACGAGGCTGGTCCCAGGTCTTTGTACCCCCTTTTTCTCTACTCCCCCCCCCCCCCGCCGTCTCGCTCTCTCTCACTCTCCCCATTCTGTAATGTCTGTTTTTCTCTCCCATTTCCCACCCTTTCTATCATTCTGCCTTTCTCCCATATTTCTTCCCATTCCACTCTTTCTCCCATTCTATCCTCTTTACCACCTTTCTTCCCCCTCTCTTACCCAGCATCCTCCCTGTCCCCCTTTCACACTTCTCACCCCTCTCTATTATTCTCTCACCTTTTCTACCCCTCTCCACCTGTGCCCGAGCAGCTCTGTCATCCTTCATCACTATCCTTATCTATTCATTCTGTAGCTATCCCTGCTGCCTTTCAATCTATCTTTCTTCCCCCCCTTTCTTCTCTTCCCCCACTCTCTCTACTTTTACTCCAGCATTCCCCGCTCTCAAACCTCTCACTCCTTTTCTCCCGTCTCCATCCTCTCTCTCAATATCCTTCTCTTTTCCCTCTTCTTCCTCTCTCTTCACCTTCTCTCTCTTCAAATATCTCCCTTCTCCAACCTTTATCTTCATTCTCTTACTATCTCTGTCTCTTTGTTTTAATATCTGTCTTCCAATCATTTGTTCTGTCTCTCTCTCTCTCTCTCTCTCTCTGTCATCATTGACCCGATCACTTCATAGGCCTATCTCTGTTTGTATTTGTCTGTCTGTCTGTCTCTGCCTTTTTTCTAATTTTGTATCTGTCTGTCTGTCACTATCTCTGTCTCTGACTCTGTTGTTCTCACGCATCAGAATATTATAATAGTTTCCCCCTTGGTGTGAGGGTGGACTGCTGGTGGGAGGAGCCTAGCGGTGTGAATTATTCAAATAATATAATAGTTTCCTTTTGTTTTCAAAGGAGGAGAGGGCTTGAGAAAGCCTTCAAAGCTGTGAGAGGATCATCAGTTTTGTGCTACTACGGGCAAAGTTTGGTCGTTTGAAAATGTTTAGCTAATTTTCCTGAGATCAATGCATAATTTTTCATATTTCTGCAAAAACAATTTGTTTTGAAATTTTAATATTTTTTTTTTAATATTCAGCATGCATAGCTGGAGGGTAGTGCCAAAATCAGTCGTGGGGGTTAGTATGAACCTGTAGTATGCTGTTTCCCTGGTCAGTCTGGTGACCCCAAACCGCCTATGTCCTTTCCATACCCCAGACCACTTTCCCTGCAAAGGTGGGTGAGGTTAGCCCCAAACATTCGGCTATTAACTTCTTCTTCTTTACCATGTTAGGTTGCTATTTTATTTTCTACTTCATTATTATTTTTTTGGTTTAAAAATTAAAATTTGGTTTAAGCTTTTTAAATCTAATCAATAAGATACTTTAATTTTTCTTTGTTTTATTTAACACTATTATTATATCCTAATCACATATGCATTAAAATCAAAGTTAGAATATGAAATCTTTCTTTGCTGTTCGAATAAGATATATCACGTGAAGTTAAGGAAATGTTTAGCAAAACATTATAATCAATGCCCTATCATTATATACTGTGACAATTTTTTCATAATATAGGAACAAATATCTGAGAAAAGTATATTTAATTTCTAATGTAATTTTAAAAGTTTTGTTTGTCATTGTTATTATACAAACATATTTGACTTAATTGAGTGAGGTTCACTGATTTTCACTGCAACAAATCATATCTGTCATTAATATTTTTGTTGGAAAATATACTTTCTAAAATTATATTTTTTCTCACGCCCTGAAATGATTTATTTTTAATATTATTTAGAACGCAGTTTGATTCTGGTCCTTGAAATGCACTTTTCACTATTAAATATATATTTGTGACCATTCAATGGTCACAAATATTTTTGGCCATTCAAATATTTGCATTCACTGTGGCTCTTGAAGAAGATGTAACAGTGAACTTCATTGCAAGTTCTAATAAAACCTTTGACCCAAAAGGCTTCGCTGCACTTTGATTTCGCTCAATAAACTTCACCCACATCAGTGAATATTCACACAGTCCATATTATCACTGTTTGCCTAGATTAATATTCTATACAATTCAAATAGAAAGCGCTTGAAAAATTGACTAGAATATAAGTATTACTTTAATATTTGTTTCCTGCTAATGTGAATTCGACATTTTCAATAGCTTTTGTATTTTATAATAATACTTGTGAAACACTTTTGAATTCAACACAGTTCTTAATATCCAGAAAATTATGTTTAGCCAACATTATGTAATGCTTAAACTAACAACAATTTCCCTCAAGAATAGAAAATTTATTGAATAGCGTGTAAAACACTTGATATTTTGACCTTCTTAATCTAACAACATCAAACACGTGCTGCAACATGTGTCACACCAAGGTCAGAAGTGTGAGTGTGTTAACTGTACAAGGTCAGAAGTGTGAGTGTTGACTGTACAAGGTCAGAAGTGTGAGTGTTGACTGTACAAGGTCAGAAGTGTGAGTGTGTTAACTGTACAAGGTCAGAAGTGTGAGTGTTGACTGTACAAGGTCAGAAGTGTGAGTGTTGACTGTACAAGGTCAGAAGTGTGAGTGTTGACTGTACAAGGTCAGAAGTGTGTGTGTTGACTGTACAAGGTCAGAAGTGTGTGTGTTGACTGTACAAGATCAGAAGTGTGAGTGTTGACTGTACAAGGTCAGAAGTGTGAGTGTGTTGACTGTACAAGGTCAGAAGTATGTGTGTTGACTGTACAAGGTCAGAAGTGTGAGTGTGTTGACTGTACAAGGTCAGAAGTGTGAGTGTGTTGACTGTACAAGGTCAGAAGTGTGAGTGTTGACTGTACAAGGTCAGAAGTGTGAGTGTTGACTGTACAAGGTCAGAAGTGTGAGTGTGTTGACTGTACAAGGTCAGAAGTGTGAGTGTTGACTGTACAAGGTCAGAAGTGTGAGTGTTGACTGTACAAGGTCAGAAGTGTGAGAGTTGACTGTACAAGGTCAGAAGTGTGAGTGCGTTGACTGTACAAGGTCAGAAGTGTGAGTGTTGACTGTACAAGGTCAGAACTGTGAGTGTTGACTGTACAAGGTCAGAAGTGTGAGTGTGTTGACTGTACAAGGTCAGAAGTGTGAGTGTTGACTGTACAAGGTCAGAAGTGTGAGTGTTGACTGTACAAGGTCAGAAGTGTGAGTGTGTTGACTGAACAAGGTCAGAAGTGTGAGTGTTGACTGTACAAGGTCAGAAGTGTGAGTGTTGACTGTACAAGGTCAGAAGTGTGAGTGTGTTGACTGTACAAGGTCAGAAGTGTGAGTGTATTGACTGAACAAGGTCAGAAGTGTGAGTGTTGACTGTACAAGGTCAGAAGTGTGAGTGTTGACTGTACAAGGTCAGAAATGTGAGTGTGTTGACTGAACAAGGTCAGAAGTGTGAGTGTTGACTGTACAAGGTCAGAAGTGTGAGTGTGTTGACTGTACAAGGTCAGAAGTATGAGTGTTGACTGTACAAGGTCAGAAGTGTGAGTGTTGACTGTACAAGGTCAGAAGTGTGAGTGTTGACTGTACAAGGTCAGAAGTGTGAGTGTTGACTGTACAAGGTCAGAAGTGTGAGTGTTGACTGTACAAGGTCAGAAGTGTGAGTGTGTTGACTGAACAAGGTCAGAAGTGTGAGTGTTGACTGTACAAGGTCAGAAGTGTGAGTGTTGACTGTACAAGGTCAGAAGTGTGAGTGTGTTGACTGTACAAGGTCAGAAGTGTGAGTGTATTGACTGTACAAGGTCAGAAGTGTGAGTGTATTGACTGAACAAGGTCAGAAGTGTGAGTGTTGACTGTACAAGGTCAGAAGTGTGAGTGTTGACTGTACAAGGTCAGAAATGTGAGTGTGTTGACTGAACAAGGTCAGAAGTGTGAGTGTTGACTGTACAAGGTCAGAAGTGTGAGTGTGTTGACTGTACAAGGTCAGAAGTATGAGTGTTGACTGTACAAGGTCAGAAGTGTGAGTGTTGACTGTACAAGGTCAGAAGTGTGAGTGTTGACTGTACAAGGTCAGAAGTGTGAGTGTTGACTGTACAAGGTCAGAAGTGTGAGTGTTGACTGTACAAGGTCAGAAGTGTGAGTGTGTTGACTGAACAAGGTCAGAAGTGTGAGTGTTGACTGTACAAGGTCAGAAGTGTGAGTGTTGACTGTACAAGGTCAGAAGTGTGAGTGTGTTGACTGTACAAGGTCAGAAGTGTGAGTGTATTGACTGAACAAGGTCAGAAGTGTGAGTGTTGACTGTACAAGGTCAGAAGTGTGAGTGTTGACTGTACAAGGTCAGAAATGTGAGTGTGTTGACTGAACAAGGTCAGAAGTGTGAGTGTTGACTGTACAAGGTCAGAAGTGTGAGTGTTGACTGTACAAGGTCAGAAGTGTGAGTGTGTTGACTGTACAAGGTCAGAAGTGTGAGTGTTGACTGTACAAGGTCAGAAGTGTTAGTGTGTTGACTGAACAAGGTCAGAAGTGTGAGTGTTGACTGTACAAGGTCAGAAGTGTGACTGTTGACTGTACAAGGTCAGAAGTGTGAGTGTTGACTGTACAAGGTCAGAAGTGTGAGTGTGTTGACTGTACAAGGTCAGAAGTGTGAGTGTGTTGACTGTACAAGGTCAGAAGTGTGAGTGTTGACTGTACAAGGTCAGAAGTGTGAGTGTGTTGACTGAACAAGGTCAGAAGTGTGAGTGTTGACTGTACAAGGTCAGAAGTGTGAGTGTTGACTGTACAAGGTCAGAAGTGTGAGTGTGTTGACTGTACAAGGTCAGAAGTGTGAGTGTATTGACTGAACAAGGTCAGAAGTGTGAGTGTTGACTGTACAAGGTCAGAAGTGTGAGTGTTGACTGTACAAGGTCAGAAATGTGAGTGTGTTGACTGAACAAGGTCAGAAGTGTGAGTGTTGACTGTACAAGGTCAGAAGTGTGAGTGTTGACTGTACAAGGTCAGAAGTGTGAGTGTGTTGACTGTACAAGGTCAGAAGTGTGAGTGTTGACTGTACAAGGTCAGAAGTGTTAGTGTGTTGACTGAACAAGGTCAGAAGTGTGAGTGTTGACTGTACAAGGTCAGAAGTGTGACTGTTGACTGTACAAGGTCAGAGGTGTGAGTGTTGGCTGTACAAGGTCAGAAGTGTGAGTGTGTTGACTGTACAAGGTCAGAAGTGTAAGTGTGTTGACTGTACAAGGTCAGAAGTGTGAGTGTGTTGACTGTACAAGGTCAGAAGTGTGAGTGTTGACTGTATAAGGTCAGAAGTGTGAGTGTTGACTGTACAAGGTCAGAAGTGTGAGTGTTGACTGAACAAGGTCAGAAGTGTGAGTGTTGGCTGAACAAGGTCAGAAGTGTGAGTGTGTTGACTGTACAAGGTCAGAAGTGTGAGTGTGTTGACTGTACAAGGTCAGAAGTGTGAGTGTGTTGACTGTACAAGGTCAGAAGTGTGAGTGTTGACTGTACAAGGTCAGAAGTGTGAGTGTTGACTGTACAAGGTCAGAAGTGTGAGTGTGTTGACTGTACAAGGTCAGAAGTGTGAGTGTTGACTGTACAAGGTCAGAAGTGTGAGTGTTGACTGTACAAGGTCAGAAGTGTGAGTGTGTTGACTGTACAAGGTCAGAAGTGTGAGTGTTGACTGTACAAGGTCAGAAGTGTGAGTGTTGACTGTACAAGGTCAGAAGTGTGAGTATGTTGACTGTACAAGGTCAGAAGTGTGAGTGTGTTGACTGTACAAGGTCAGAAGTGTGAGTGTGTTGACTGTACAAGGTCAGAAGTGTGAGTGTTGACTGTACAAGGTCAGAAGTGTGAGTGTTGACTGTACAAGGTCAGAAGTGTGAGTGTTGACTGTACAAGGTCAGAAGTGTGAGTGTTGACTGTACAAGGTCAGAAGTGTGAGTGTTGACTGTACAAGGTCAGAGTGTGAGAGTTGACTGTACAAGGTCAGAAGTGTGAGTGCGTTGACTGTACAAGGTCAGAAGTGTGAGTGTTGACTGTACAAGGTCAGAACTGTGAGTGTTGACTGTACAAGGTCAGAACTGTGAGTGTTGACTGTACAAGGTCAGAAGTGTGTGTGTGTTGACTGTACAAGGTCAGACGTGTGTGTGTTGAATGTACAAGGTCAGAAGTGTGTGTGTGTTGACCGTACAAGGTCAGAAGTGTGTGATGACTGTACGAGGTAAGAAGTGTGAGTGTTGACTGTACAAGGTCAGAAGTGAGTGTGTTGACTGTACAAGGTCAGAAGTGTGAGTGTTGACTGTACAAGGTCAAAAGTGTGTGTGTTGACTGTACAAGGTCAGAAGTGTGAGTGTGTTGACTGTACAAAGTCAGAAGTGTGAGTGTTGGCTGTACAAGGTCAGAAGTGTGTGTGTGTTGACTGTACAAGGTCAGAAGTGTGAATGTTGACTGTACAAGGTCAGAAGTGTCAGTGTTGACTGTACAAGGTCAGAAGTGTGAGTGTTGACTGTACAAGGTCAGAAGTGTGTGTGTTGACTGTACAAAGTCAGAAGTGTGAGTGTTGACTGTACAAGGTCAGACGTGTGAGTGTTGACTGTACAAGGTCAGAAGTGTGAGTGTTGACTGTACAAGGTCAGAAGTGTGACTGTTGACTGTACAAGGTCAGAGGTGTGAGTGTTGGCTGTACAAGGTCAGAAGTGTGAGTGTGTTGACTGTACAAGGTCAGAAGTGTGAGTGTGTTGACTGTACAAGGTCAGAAGTGTGAGTGTGTTGACTGTACAAGGTCAGAAGTGTGAGTGTTGACTGTACAAGGTCAGAAGTGTGAGTGTGTTGACTGTACAAGGTCAGAAGTGTGAGTGTGTTGACTGTACAAGGTCAGAAGTGTGAGTGTTGACTGTACAAGGTCAGAAGTGTGAGTGTTGACTGTACAAGGTCAGAAGTGTGAGTGTTGACTGAACAAGGTCAGAAGTGTGAGTGTTGGCTGTACAAGGTCAGAAGTGTGAGTGTGTTGACTGTACAAGGTCAGACGTGTGAGTGTGTTGACTGTACAAGGTCAGAAGTGTGAGTGTGTTGACTGTACAAGGTCAGAAGTGTGAGTGTTGACTGTACAAGGTCAGAAGTGTGAGTGTTGACTGTACAAGGTCAGAAGTGTGAGTGTTGACTGTACAAGGTCAGAAGTGTGAGTGTTGACTGTACAAGGTCAGAAGTGTGAGTGTTGACTGTACAAGGTCAGAAGTGTGAGAGTTGACTGTACAAGGTCAGAAGTGTGAGTGCGTTGACTGTACAAGGTCAGAAGTGTGAGTGTTGACTGTACAAGGTCAGAACTGTGAGTGTTGACTGTACAAGGTCAGAAGTGTGTGTGTGTTGACTGTACAAGGTCAGAAGTGTGAGTGTTGACTGTACAAGGTCAGAAGTGTGAGTGTTGACTGTACAAGGTCAGAAGTGTGAGTGTGTTGACTGTACAAGGTCAGAAGTGTGAGTGTGTTGACTGTACAAGGTCAGAAGTGTGTGTGTGTTGACTGTACAAGGTCAGAAGTGTGAATGTTGACTGTACAAGGTCAGAAGTGTCAGTGTTGACTGTACAAGGTCAGAAGTGTGAGTGTTGACTGTACAAGGTCAGAAGTGTGTGTGTGTTGACTGTACAAGGTCAGAAGTGTGAGTGTTGACTGTACAAGGTCAGACGTGTGAGTGTTGACTGTACAAAATCAGAAGTGTGAGTGTTGACTGTACAAGGTCAGAAGTGTGACTGTTGACTGTACAAGGTCAGAGGTGTGAGTGTTGGCTGTACAAGGTCAGAAGTGTGAGTGTGTTGACTGTACAAGGTCAGAAGTGTGAGTGTGTTAACTGTACAAGGTCAGAAGTGTGAGTGTGTTGACTGTACAAGGTCAGAAGTGTGAGTGTTGACTGTACAAGGTCAGAAGTGTGAGTGTTGACTGTACAAGGTCAGAAGTGTGAGTGTTGACTGAACAAGGTCAGAAGTGTGAGTGTTGGCTGTACAAGGTCAGAAGTGTGAGTGTGTTGACTGTACAAGGTCAGACGTGTGAGTGTGTTGACTGTACAAGGTCAGAAGTGTGAGTGTGTTGACTGTACAAGGTCAGAAGTGTGAGTGTTGACTGTACAAGGTCAGAAGTGTGAGTGTTGACTGTACAAGGTCAGAAGTGTGAGTGTTGACTGTACAAGGTCAGAAGTGTGAGTGTTGACTGTACAAGGTCAGAAGTGTGAGTGTTGACTGTACAAGGTCAGAAGTGTGAGAGTTGACTGTACAAGGTCAGAAGTGTGAGTGCGTTGACTGTACAAGGTCAGAAGTGTGAGTGTTGACTGTACAAGTTCAGAACTGTGAGTGTTGACTGTACAAGGTCAGAAGTGTGAGTGTGTTGACTGTACAAGGTCAGAACTGTGAGTGTTGACTGTAAAAGGTCAGAAGTGTGAGTGTTGACTGTACAAGGTCAGTAGTGTGAGTGTGTTGACTGTACAAGGTCAGAAGTGTGGGTGTGTTGACTGTACAAGGTCAGAAGTGTGAGTGTTGACTGTACAAGGTCAGAAGTGTGTGTGTTGACTGTACAAGGTCAGAAGTGTGTGTGTTGACTGTACAAGGTCAGAAGTGTGAGTGTTGACTGTACAAGGTCAGAAGTGTGTGTGTTGACTGTACAAGGTCAGAAGTGTGTGTGTTGACTGTACAAGGTCAGAAGTGTGTGTGTTGACAGTACAAGGTCAGAAGTGTGAGTGTTGACTGTACAAGGTCAGAAGTGTGTGTGTTGACTGTATAAGGTCAGAAGTGTGTGTGTTGAATGTACAAGGTCAGAAGTGTGTGTGTTGACTGTACAAGGTCAGAAGTGTGTGTGTTGACTGTACAAGGTCAGAAGTGTGTGTGTTGACTGTACAAGGTCAGAGGTGTGTGTGTTCACTGTAAAAAGTCAGAGGTGTGTGTGTTGAATGTACAAGGTCAGAAGTGTGAGTGTTGACTGTACAAGGTCAGACGTGTGTGTGTTGATTGTACAAGGTCAGAAGTGTGTGTGTGTTGACCGTACAAGGTCAGAAGTGTGTGATGACTGTACGAGGTCAGAAGTGTGAGTGTTGACTGTACAAGGTCAGAAGTGAGTGTGTGTTGACCGTACAAGGTCAGAAGTGTGTGATGACTGTACGAGGTCAGAAGTGTGAGTGTTGACTGTACAAGGTCAGAAGTGAGTGTGTTGACTGTACAAGGTCAGAAGTGTGAGTGTTGACTGTACAAGGTCAAAAGTGTGTGTGTTGACTGTACAAGGTCAGAAGTGTGAGTGTGTTGACTGTACAAGGTCAGAAGTGTGAGTGTTGGCTGTACAAGGTCAGAAGTGTGTGTGTGTTGACTGTACAAGGTCAGAAGTGTGAATGTTGACTGTACAAGGTCAGAAGCGTCAGTGTTGACTGTACAAGGTCAGAAGTGTGAGTGTTGACTGTACAAGGTCAGAAGTGTGTGTGTTGACTGTACAAGGTCAGAAGTGTGAGTGTTGACTGTACAAGGTCAGACGTGTGAGTGTTGACTGTACAAGGTCAGAAGTGTGAGTGTTGACTGTACAAGGTCAGAAGTGTGACTGTTGACTGTACAAGGTCAGAGGTGTGAGTGTTGGCTGTACAAGGTCAGAAGTGTGAGTGTGTTTACTGTACAAGGTCAGAAGTGTGAGTGTGTTGACTGTACAAGGTCAGAAGTGTGATTGTGTTGACTGTACAAGGTCAGAAGTGTGAGTGTTGACTGTACAAGGTCAGAAGTGTGAGTGTTGACTGTACAAGGTCAGAAGTGTGAGTGTTGACTGAACAAGGTCAGAAGTGTGAGTGTTGGCTGTACAAGGTCAGAAGTGTGAGTGTGTTGACTGTACAAGGTCAGACGTGTGAGTGTGTTGACTGTACAAGGTCAGAAGTGTGAGTGTGTTGACTGTACAAGGTCAGAAGTGTGAGTGTTGACTGTACAAGGTCAGAAGTGTGAGTGTTGACTGTACAAGGTCAGAAGTGTGAGTGTTGACTGTACAAGGTCAGAAGTGTGAGTGTTGACTGTACAAGGTCAGAAGTGTGAGTGTTGACTGTACAAGGTCAGAACTGTGAGTGTTGACTGTACAAGGTCAGAAGTGTGTGTGTGTTGACTGTACAAGGTCAGAAGTGTGAGTGTTGACTGTACAAGGTCAGAAGTGTTAGTGTTGACTGTACAAGGTCAGAAGTGTGAGTGTGTTGACTGTACAAGGTCAGAAGTGTGAGTGTGTCGACTGTACAAGGTCAGAAGTGTGAGTGTTGACTGTACAAGGTCAGAAGTGTGAGTGTGTTGACTGTACAAGGTCAGAAGTGTGTGTGTTGACTGTACAAGGTCAGAAGTGTGAGTGTTGACTGTACAAGGTCAGAAGTGTGTGTGTTTACTGTACAAGGTCAGAAGTGTGTGTGTTGACTGTACAAGGTCAGAAGTGTGTGTGTTGACAGTACAAGGTCAGAAGTGTGAGTATTGACTGTACAAGGTCAGAAGTGTGTGTGTTGAAAGTATAAGGTCAGAAGTGTCTGTGTTGAATGTACAAGGTCAGAAGTGTGAGTGTTGACTGTACAAGGTCAGAAGTGTGTGTGTTGACTGTACAAGGTCAGAAGTGTGTGTGTTGACTGTACAAGGTCAGAAGTGTGTGTGTTGACTGTACAAGGTCAGAAGTGTGTGTGTTGACTGTACAAGGTCAGAAGTGTGAGTGTTGACTGTACAAGGTCAGAAGTGTGTGTGTTGACTGTATAAGGTCAGAGGTGTGTGTGTTGACTGTACAAGGTCAGAACTGTGAGTGTTGACTGTACAAGGTCAGAAGTGTGAGTGTGTTGACTGTACAAGGTCAGAACTGTGAGTGTTGACTGTAAAAGGTCAGAAGTGTGAGTGTTGACTGTACAAGGTCAGAAGTGTGAGTGTGTTGACTGTACAAGGTCAGAAGTGTGGGTGTGTTGACTGTACAAGGTCAGAAGTGTGAGTGTTGACTGTACAAGGTCAGAAGTGTGTGTGTTGACTGTACAAGGTCAGAAGTGTGTGTGTTGACTGTACAAGGTCAGAAGTGTGAGTGTTGACTGTACAAGGTCAGAAGTGTGTGTGTTGACTGTACAAGGTCAGAAGTGTGTGTGTTGACTGTACAAGGTCAGAAGTGTGTGTGTTGACAGTACAAGGTCAGAAGTGTGAGTGTTGACTGTACAAGGTCAGAAGTGTGTGTGTTGACTGTATAAGGTCAGAAGTGTGTGTGTTGAATGTACAAGGTCAGAAGTGTGTGTGTTGACTGTACAAGGTCAGAAGTGTGTGTGTTGACTGTACAAGGTCAGAAGTGTGTGTGTTGACTGTACAAGGTCAGAAGTGTGTGTGTTCACTGTAAAAAGTCAGAGGTGTGTGTGTTGAATGTACAAGGTCAGAAGTGTGAGTGTTGACTGTACAAGGTCAGACGTGTGTGTGTTGATTGTACAAGGTCAGAAGTGTGTGTGTGTTGACCGTACAAGGTCAGAAGTGTGTGATGACTGTACGAGGTCAGAAGTGTGAGTGTTGACTGTACAAGGTCAGAAGTGAGTGTGTGTTGACCGTACAAGGTCAGAAGTGTGTGATGACTGTACGAGGTCAGAAGTGTGAGTGTTGACTGTACAAGGTCAGAAGTGAGTGTGTTGACTGTACAAGGTCAGAAGTGTGAGTGTTGACTGTACAAGGTCAAAAGTGTGTGTGTTGACTGTACAAGGTCAGAAGTGTGAGTGTGTTGACTGTACAAGGTCAGAAGTGTGAGTGTGTCGACTGTACAAGGTCAGAAGTGTGAGTGTTGACTGTACAAGGTCAGAAGTGTGAGTGTGTTGACTGTACAAGGTCAGAAGTGTGTGTGTTGACTGTACAAGGTCAGAAGTGTGAGTGTTGACTGTACAAGGTCAGAAGTGTGAGTGTTGACTGTACAAGGTCAGAAGTGTGAGTGTGTTGACTGTACAAGGTCAGAAGTGTGAGTGTGTTGACTGTACAAGGTCAGAAGTGTGTGTGTGTTGACTGTACAAGGTCAGAAGTGTGAATGTTGACTGTACAAGGTCAGAAGTGTCAGTGTTGACTGTACAAGGTCAGAAGTGTGAGTGTTGACTGTACAAGGTCAGAAGTGTGTGTGTGTTGACTGTACAAGGTCAGAAGTGTGAGTGTTGACTGTACAAGGTCAGACGTGTGAGTGTTGACTGTACAAAATCAGAAGTGTGAGTGTTGACTGTACAAGGTCAGAAGTGTGACTGTTGACTGTACAAGGTCAGAGGTGTGAGTGTTGGCTGTACAAGGTCAGAAGTGTGAGTGTGTTGACTGTACAAGGTCAGAAGTGTGAGTGTGTTAACTGTACAAGGTCAGAAGTGTGAGTGTGTTGACTGTACAAGGTCAGAAGTGTGAGTGTTGACTGTACAAGGTCAGAAGTGTGAGTGTTGACTGTACAAGGTCAGAAGTGTGAGTGTTGACTGAACAAGGTCAGAAGTGTGAGTGTTGGCTGTACAAGGTCAGAAGTGTGAGTGTGTTGACTGTACAAGGTCAGACGTGTGAGTGTGTTGACTGTACAAGGTCAGAAGTGTGAGTGTGTTGACTGTACAAGGTCAGAAGTGTGAGTGTTGACTGTACAAGGTCAGAAGTGTGAGTGTTGACTGTACAAGGTCAGAAGTGTGAGTGTTGACTGTACAAGGTCAGAAGTGTGAGTGTTGACTGTACAAGGTCAGAAGTGTGAGTGTTGACTGTACAAGGTCAGAAGTGTGAGAGTTGACTGTACAAGGTCAGAAGTGTGAGTGCGTTGACTGTACAAGGTCAGAAGTGTGAGTGTTGACTGTACAAGTTCAGAACTGTGAGTGTTGACTGTACAAGGTCAGAAGTGTGAGTGTGTTGACTGTACAAGGTCAGAACTGTGAGTGTTGACTGTAAAAGGTCAGAAGTGTGAGTGTTGACTGTACAAGGTCAGTAGTGTGAGTGTGTTGACTGTACAAGGTCAGAAGTGTGGGTGTGTTGACTGTACAAGGTCAGAAGTGTGAGTGTTGACTGTACAAGGTCAGAAGTGTGTGTGTTGACTGTACAAGGTCAGAAGTGTGTGTGTTGACTGTACAAGGTCAGAAGTGTGAGTGTTGACTGTACAAGGTCAGAAGTGTGTGTGTTGACTGTACAAGGTCAGAAGTGTGTGTGTTGACTGTACAAGGTCAGAAGTGTGTGTGTTGACAGTACAAGGTCAGAAGTGTGAGTGTTGACTGTACAAGGTCAGAAGTGTGTGTGTTGACTGTATAAGGTCAGAAGTGTGTGTGTTGAATGTACAAGGTCAGAAGTGTGTGTGTTGACTGTACAAGGTCAGAAGTGTGTGTGTTGACTGTACAAGGTCAGAAGTGTGTGTGTTGACTGTACAAGGTCAGAGGTGTGTGTGTTCACTGTAAAAAGTCAGAGGTGTGTGTGTTGAATGTACAAGGTCAGAAGTGTGAGTGTTGACTGTACAAGGTCAGACGTGTGTGTGTTGATTGTACAAGGTCAGAAGTGTGTGTGTGTTGACCGTACAAGGTCAGAAGTGTGTGATGACTGTACGAGGTCAGAAGTGTGAGTGTTGACTGTACAAGGTCAGAAGTGAGTGTGTGTTGACCGTACAAGGTCAGAAGTGTGTGATGACTGTACGAGGTCAGAAGTGTGAGTGTTGACTGTACAAGGTCAGAAGTGAGTGTGTTGACTGTACAAGGTCAGAAGTGTGAGTGTTGACTGTACAAGGTCAAAAGTGTGTGTGTTGACTGTACAAGGTCAGAAGTGTGAGTGTGTTGACTGTACAAGGTCAGAAGTGTGAGTGTTGGCTGTACAAGGTCAGAAGTGTGTGTGTGTTGACTGTACAAGGTCAGAAGTGTGAATGTTGACTGTACAAGGTCAGAAGCGTCAGTTGTTGACTGTACAAGGTCAGAAGTGTGAGTGTTGACTGTACAAGGTCAGAAGTGTGTGTGTTGACTGTACAAGGTCAGAAGTGTGAGTGTTGACTGTACAAGGTCAGACGTGTGAGTGTTGACTGTACAAGGTCAGAAGTGTGAGTGTTGACTGTACAAGGTCAGAAGTGTGACTGTTGACTGTACAAGGTCAGAGGTGTGAGTGTTGGCTGTACAAGGTCAGAAGTGTGAGTGTGTTTACTGTACAAGGTCAGAAGTGTGAGTGTGTTGACTGTACAAGGTCAGAAGTGTGATTGTGTTGACTGTACAAGGTCAGAAGTGTGAGTGTTGACTGTACAAGGTCAGAAGTGTGAGTGTTGACTGTACAAGGTCAGAAGTGTGAGTGTTGACTGAACAAGGTCAGAAGTGTGAGTGTTGGCTGTACAAGGTCAGAAGTGTGAGTGTGTTGACTGTACAAGGTCAGACGTGTGAGTGTGTTGACTGTACAAGGTCAGAAGTGTGAGTGTGTTGACTGTACAAGGTCAGAAGTGTGAGTGTTGACTGTACAAGGTCAGAAGTGTGAGTGTTTGACTGTACAAGGTCAGAAGTGTGAGTGTTGACTGTACAAGGTCAGAAGTGTGAGTGTTGACTGTACAAGGTCAGAAGTGTGAGTGTTGACTGTACAAGGTCAGAACTGTGAGTGTTGACTGTACAAGGTCAGAAGTGTGTGTGTGTTGACTGTACAAGGTCAGAAGTGTGAGTGTTGACTGTACAAGGTCAGAAGTGTTAGTGTTGACTGTACAAGGTCAGAAGTGTGAGTGTGTTGACTGTACAAGGTCAGAAGTGTGAGTGTGTCGACTGTACAAGGTCAGAAGTGTGAGTGTTGACTGTACAAGGTCAGAAGTGTGAGTGTGTTGACTGTACAAGGTCAGAAGGTGGTGTGTTGACTGTACAAGGTCAGAAGTGTGAGTGTTGACTGTACAAGGTCAGAAGTGTGTGTGTTTACTGTACAAGGTCAGAAGTGTGTGTGTTGACTGTACAAGGTCAGAAGTGTGTGTGTTGACAGTACAAGGTCAGAAAGTGTGAGTATTGACTGTACAAGGTCAGAAGTGTGTGTGTTGAAAGTATAAGGTCAGAAGTGTCTGTGTTGAATGTACAAGGTCAGAAGTGTGAGTGTTGACTGTACAAGGTCAGAAGTGTGTGTGTTGACTGTACAAGGTCAGAAGTGTGTGTGTTGACTGTACAAGGTCAGAAGTGTGTGTGTTGACTGTACAAGGTCAGAAGTGTGTGTGTTGACTGTACAAGGTCAGAAGTGTGAGTGTTGACTGTACAAGGTCAGAAGTGTGTGTGTTGACTGTATAAGGTCAGAGGTGTGTGTGTTGACTGTACAAGGTCAGAACTGTGAGTGTTGACTGTACAAGGTCAGAAGTGTGAGTGTGTTGACTGTACAAGGTCAGAACTGTGAGTGTTGACTGTAAAAGGTCAGAAGTGTGAGTGTTGACTGTACAAGGTCAGAAGTGTGAGTGTGTTGACTGTACAAGGTCAGAAGTGTGGTGTGTTGACTGTACAAGGTCAGAAGTGTGAGTGTTGACTGTACAAGGTCAGAAGTGTGTGTGTTGACTGTACAAGGTCAGAAGTGTGTGTGTTGACTGTACAAGGTCAGAAGTGTGAGTGTTGACTGTACAAGGTCAGAAGTGTGTGTGTTGACTGTACAAGGTCAGAAGTGTGTGTGTTGACTGTACAAGGTCAGAAGTGTGTGTGTTGACAGTACAAGGTCAGAAGTGTGAGTGTTGACTGTACAAGGTCAGAAGTGTGTGTGTTGACTGTATAAGGTCAGAAGTGTGTGTGTTGAATGTACAAGGTCAGAAGTGTGTGTGTTGACTGTACAAGGTCAGAAGTGTGTGTGTTGACTGTACAAGGTCAGAAGTGTGTGTGTTGACTGTACAAGGTCAGAAGTGTGTGTGTTCACTGTAAAAAGTCAGAGGTGTGTGTGTTGAATGTACAAGGTCAGAAAGTGTGAGTGTTGACTGTACAAGGTCAGACGTGTGTGTGTTGATTGTACAAGGTCAGAAGTGTGTGTGTGTTGACCGTACAAGGTCAGAAGTGTGTGATGACTGTACGAGGTCAGAAGTGTGAGTGTTGACTGTACAAGGTCAGAAGTGAGTGTGTGTTGACCGTACAAGGTCAGAAGTGTGTGATGACTGTACGAGGTCAGAAGTGTGAGTGTTGACTGTACAAGGTCAGAAGTGAGTGTGTTGACTGTACAAGGTCAGAAGTGTGAGTGTTGACTGTACAAGGTCAAAAGTGTGTGTGTTGACTGTACAAGGTCAGAAGTGTGAGTGTGTTGACTGTACAAGGTCAGAAGTGTGAGTGTTGGCTGTACAAGGTCAGAAGTGTGTGTGTGTTGACTGTACAAGGTCAGAAGTGTGAATGTTGACTGTACAAGGTCAGAAGCGTCAGTGTTGACTGTACAAGGTCAGAAGTGTGAGTGTTGACTGTACAAGGTCAGAAGTGTGTGTTTTGACTGTACAAGGTCAGAAGTGTGAGTGTTGACTGTACAAGGTCAGACGTGTGAGTGTTGACTGTACAAGGGTCAGAAGTGTGAGTGTTGACTGTACAAGGTCAGAAGTGTGACTGTTGACTGTACAAGGTCAGAGGTGTGAGTGTTGGCTGTACAAGGTCAGAAGTGTGAGTGTGTTTACTGTACAAGGTCAGAAGTGTGAGTGTGTTGACTGTACAAGGTCAGAAGTGTGATTGTGTTGACTGTACAAGGTCAGAAGTGTGAGTGTTGACTGTACAAGGTCAGAAGTGTGAGTGTTGACTGTACAAGATCAGAAGTGTGAGTGTTGACTGAACAAGGTCAGAAGTGTGAGTGTTGGCTGTACAAGGTCAGAAGTGTGAGTGTGTTGACTGTACAAGGTCAGACGTGTGAGTGTGTTGACTGTACAAGGTCAGAAGTGTGAGTGTGTTGACTGTACAAGGTCAGATGTGTGAGTGTTGACTGTACAAGGTCAGAAGTGTGAGTGTTGACTGTACAAGGTCAGAAGTGTGAGTGTTGACTGTACAAGGTCAGAAGTGTGAGTGTTGACTGTACAAGGTCAGAAGTGTGAGTGTTGACTGTACAAGGTCAGAACTGTGAGTGTTGACTGTACAACGTCAGAAGTGTGTGTGTGTTGACTGTACAAGGTCAGAAGTGTGAGTGTTGACTGTACAAGGTCAGATGTGTTAGTGTTGACTGTACAAGGTCAGAAGTGTGAGTGTGTTGACTGTACAAGGTCAGAAGTGTGAGTGTGTCGACTGTACAAGGTCAGAAGTGTGAGTGTTGACTGTACAAGGTCAGAAGTGTGAGTGTGTTGACTGTACAAGGTCAGAAGTGTGTGTGTTGACTGTACAAGGTCAGAAGTGTGAGTGTTGACTGTACAAGGTCAGAAGTGTGTGTGTTGACTGTACAAGGTCAGAAGTGTGTGTGTTGACTGTACAAGGTCAGAAGTGTGTGTGTTGACAGTACAAGGTCAGAAGTGTGAGTATTGACTGTACAAGGTCAGAAGTGTGTGTGTTGAAAGTATAAGGTCAGAAGTGTCTGTGTTGAATGTACAAGGTCAGAAGTGTGAGTGTTGACTGTACAAGGTCAGAAGTGTGTGTGTTGACTGTACAAGGTCAGAAGTGTGTGTGTTGACTGTACAAGGTCAGAAGTGTGTGTGTTGACTGTACAAGGTCAGAAGTGTGTGTGTGTTGACTGTACAAGGTCAGAAGTGTGAGTGTTGACTGTACAAGGTCAGAAGTGTGTGTGTTGACTGTATAAGGTCAGAGGTGTGTGTGTTGAATGTACAAGGTCAGAAGTGTGAGTGTTGACTGTACAGGTCAGACGTGTGTGTGTTGATTGTACAAAGGTCAGAAGTGTGTGTGTGTTGACCGTACAAGGTCAGAAGTGTGTGATGACTGTACGAGGTCAGAAGTGTGAGTGTTGACTGTACAAGGTCAGAAGTGAGTGTGTTGACTGTACAAGGTCAGAAGTGTGAGTGTTGACTGTACCAGGTCAAAAGTGTGTGTGTTGACTGTACAAGGTCAGAAGTGTGAGTGTGTTGACTGTACAAGGTCAGAAGTGTGAGTGTTGGCTGTACAAGGTCAGAAGTGTGTGTGTGTTGACTGTACAAGGTCAGAAGTGTGAGTGTTGACTGTACAAGGTCAGACTGTGAGTGTTGACTGTACAAGGTCAGAACTGTGAGTGTTGACTGTACAAGGTCAGAAGTGTGTGTGTGTTGACTGTACAAGGTCAGACGTGTGTGTGTTGATTGTACAAGGTCAGAAGTGTGTGTGTGTTGACCGTACAAGGTCAGAAGTGTGTGATGACTGTACGAGGTAAGAAGTGTGAGTGTTGACTGTACAAGGTCAGAAGTGAGTGTGTTGACTGTACAAGGTCAGAAGTGTGAGTGTTGACTGTACAAGGTCAAAAGTGTGTGTGTTGACTGTACAAGGTCAGAAGTGTGAGTGTGTTGACTGTACAAGGTCAGAAGTGTGAGTGTTGGCTGTACAAGGTCAGAAGTGTGTGTGTGTTGACTGTACAAGGTCAGAAGTGTGAATGTTGACTGTACAAGGTCAGAAGTTTCAGTGTTGACTGTACAAGGTCAGAAGTGTGAGTGTTGACTGTACAAGGTCAGAAGTGTGAGTGTTGGCTGTACAAGGTCAGAAGTGTGTGTGTGTTGACTGTACAAGGTCAGAAGTGTGAATGTTGACTGTACAAGGTCAGAAGTTTCAGTGTTGACTGTACAAGGTCAGAAGTGTGAGTGTTGACTGTACAAGGTCAGAAGTGTGTGTGTTGACTGTACAAGGTCAGAAGTGTGAGTGTTGACTGTACAAGGTCAGACGTGTGAGTGTTGACTGTACAAGGTCAGAAGTGTGAGTGTTGACTGTACAAGGTCAGAAATGTGACTGTTGACTGTACAAGGTCAGAGGTGTGAGTGTTGGCTGTACAAGGTCAGAAGTGTGAGTGTGTTGACTGTACAAGGTCAGAAGTGTGAGTGTGTTGACTGTACAAGGTCAGAAGTGTGAGTGTTGACTGTACAAGGTCAGAAGTGTGAGTGTTGACTGTACAAGGTCAGAAGTGTGAGTGTTGACTGAACAAGGTCAGAAGTGTGAGTGTTGGCTGTACAAGGTCAGAAGTGTGAGTGTGTTGACTGTACAAGGTCAGACGTGTGAGTGTGTTGACTGTACAAGGTCAGAAGTGTGAGTGTGTTGACTGTACAAGGTCAGAAGTGTGAGTGTTGACTGTACAAGGTCAGAAGTGTGAGTGTTGACTGTACAAGGTCAGAAGTGTGAGTGTTGACTGTACAAGGTCAGAAGTGTGAGTGTTGACTGTACAGGTCAGAAGTGTGAGTGTTGACTGTACAAGGTCAGAAGTGTGAGTGTTGACTGTACAAGGTCAGAAGTGTGAGAGTTGACTGTACAAGGTCAGAAGTGTGAGTGCGTTGACTGTACAAGGTCAGAAGTGTGAGTGTTTGACTGTGCAAGGTCAGAACTGTGAGTGTTGACTGTACAAGGTCAGAAGTGTGTGTGTGTTGACTGTACAAGGTCAGAAGTGGTGAGTGTTGACTGTACAAGGTCAGAAGTGTGAGTGTTGACTGTACAAGGTCAGAAGTGTGAGTGTGTTGACTGTACAAGGTCAGAAGTGTGAGTGTGTTGACTGTACAAGGTCAGAAGTGTGAGTGTTGGCTGTACAAGGTCAGAAGTGTGTGTGTGTTGACTGTACAAGGTCAGAAGTGTGAATGTTGACTGTACAAGGTCAGAAGTGTCAGTGTTGACTGTACAAGGTCAGAAGTGTGAGTGTTGACTGTACAAGGTCAGAAGTGTGTGTGTGTTGACTGTACAAGGTCAGAAGTGTGAGTGTTGACTGTACAAGGTCAGACGTGTGAGTGTTGACTGTACAAAATCAGAAGTGTGAGTGTTGACTGTACAAGGTCAGAAGTGTGACTGTTGACTGTACAAGGTCAGAGGTGTGAGTGTTGGCTGTACAAGGTCAGAAGTGTGAGTGTGTTGACTGTACAAAGGTCAGAAGTGTGAGTGTGTTGACTGTACAATGTCAGAAGTGTGAGTGTGTTGACTGTACAAGGTCAGAAGTGTGAGTGTTGACTGTACAAGTTCAGAGTGTGAGTGTTGACTGTACAAGGTCAGAAGTGTGAGTGTTGACTGAACAAGGTCAGAAGTGTGAGTGTTGGCTGTACAAGGTCAGAAGTGTGAGTGTGTTGACTGTACAAGGTCAGACGTGTGAGTGTGTTTGACTGTACAAGGGTCAGAAGTGTGAGTGTGGTTGACTGTACAAGGTCAGAAGTGTGAGTGTTGACTGTACAAGGTCAGAAGTGTGAGTGTTGACTGTACAAGGTCAGAAGTGTGAGTGTTGACTGTACAAGGTCAGAAGTGTGAGTGTTGACTGTACAAGGTCAGAAGTGTGAGTGTTGACTGTACAAGGTCAGAAGTGTGAGAGTGGACTGTACAAGGTCAGAAGTGTGAGTGCGTTGACTGTACAAGGTCAGAAGTGTGAGTGTTGACTGTACAAGGTCAGAACTGTGAGTGTTGACTGTACAAGGACAGAAGTGTGAGTGTGTTGACTGTACAAGGTCAGAACTGTGAGTGTTGACTGTAAAAGGTCAGAAGTGTGAGTGTTGACTGTACAAGGTCAGAAGTGTGAGTGTGTTGACTGTACAAGGTCAGAAGTGTGAGTGTGTTGACTGTACAAGGTCAGAAGTGTGAGTGTTGACTGTACAAGGTCAGAAGTGTGTGTGTTGACTGTACAAGGTCAGAAGTGTGTGTGTTGACTGTACAAGGTCAGAAGTGTGTGATGACTGTACAAGGTCAGAAGTGTGTGTGTTGACTGTACAAGGTCAGAAGTGTGAGTGTTGACTGTACAAGGTCAGAAGTGTGTGTGTTGACTGTACAAGGTCAGAAGTGTGTGTGTTGACTGTACAAGGTCAGAAGTGTGTGTGTTGACAGTACAAGGTCAGAAGTGTGAGTGTTGACTGTACAAGGTCAGAAGTGTGTGTGTTGACTGTATAAGGTCAGAAGTGTGTGTGTTGAATGTACAAGGTCAGAAGTGTGTGTGTTGACTGTACAAGGTCAGAAGTGTGTGTGTTGACTGTACAAGGTCAGAAGTGTGTGTGTTGACTGTACAAGGTCAGAAGTGTGTGTGTTCACTGTAAAAAGTCAGAGGTGTGTGTGTTGAATGTACAAGGTCAGAAGTGTGAGTGTTGACTGTACAAGGTCAGACGTGTGTGTGTTGATTGTACAAGGTCAGAAGTGTGTGTGTGTTGACCGTACAAGGTCAGAAGTGTGTGATGACTGTACGAGGTCAGAAGTGTGAGTGTTGACTGTACAAGGTCAGAAGTGAGTGTGTGTTGACCGTACAAGGTCAGAAGTGTGTGATGACTGTACGAGGTCAGAAGTGTGAGTGTTGACTGTACAAGGTCAGAAGTGAGTGTGTTGACTGTACAAGGTCAGAAGTGTGAGTGTTGACTGTACAAGGTCAAAAGTGTGTGTGTTGACTGTACAAGGTCAGAAGTGTGAGTGTGTTGACTGTACAAGGTCAGAAGTGTGAGTGTTGGCTGTACAAGGTCAGAAGTGTGTGTGTGTTGACTGTACAAGGTCAGAAGTGTGAATGTTGACTGTACAAGGTCAGAAGCGTCAGTGTTGACTGTACAAGGTCAGAAGTGTGAGTGTTGACTGTACAAGGTCAGAAGTGTGTGTTTTGACTGTACAAGGTCAGAAGTGTGAGTGTTGACTGTACAAGGTCAGACGTGTGAGTGTTGACTGTACAAGGTCAGAAGTGTGAGTGTTGACTGTACAAGGTCAGAAGTGTGAGTGTTGACTGTACAAGGTCAGAAGTGTGACTGTTGACTGTACAAGGTCAGAGGTGTGAGTGTTGGCTGTACAAGGTCAGAAGTGTGAGTGTGTTTACTGTACAAGGTCAGAAGTGTGAGTGTGTTGACTGTACAAGGTCAGAAGTGTGATTGTGTTGACTGTACAAGGTCAGAAGTGTGAGTGTTGACTGTACAAGGTCAGAAGTGTGAGTGTTGACTGTACAAGATCAGAAGTGTGAGTGTTGACTGAACAAGGTCAGAAGTGTGAGTGTTGGCTGTACAAGGTCAGAAGTGTGAGTGTGTTGACTGTACAAGGTCAGACGTGTGAGTGTGTTGACTGTACAAGGTCAGAAGTGTGAGTGTGTTGACTGTACAAGGTCAGAAGTGTGAGTGTTGACTGTACAAGGTCAGAAGTGTGAGTGTTGACTGTACAAGGTCAGAAGTGTGAGTGTTGACTGTACAAGGTCAGAAGTGTGAGTGTTGACTGTACAAGGTCAGAAGTGTGAGTGTTGACTGTACAAGGTCAGAACTGTGAGTGTTGACTGTACAACGTCAGAAGTGTGTGTGTGTTGACTGTACAAGGTCAGAAGTGTGAGTGTTGACTGTACAAGGTCAGATGTGTTAGTGTTGACTGTACAAGGTCAGAAGTGTGAGTGTGTTGACTGTACAAGGTCAGAAGTGTGAGTGTGTCGACTGTACAAGGTCAGAAGTGTGAGTGTTGACTGTACAAGGTCAGAAGTGTGAGTGTGTTGACTGTACAAGGTCAGAAGTGTGTGTGTTGACTGTACAAGGTCAGAAGTGTGAGTGTTGACTGTACAAGGTCAGAAGTGTGTGTGTTGACTGTACAAGGTCAGAAGTGTGTGTGTTGACTGTACAAGGTCAGAAGTGTGTGTGTTGACAGTACAAGGTCAGAAGTGTGAGTATTGACTGTACAAGGTCAGAAGTGTGTGTGTTGAAAGTATAAGGTCAGAAGTGTCTGTGTTGAATGTACAAGGTCAGAAGTGTGAGTGTTGACTGTACAAGGTCAGAAGTGTGTGTGTTGACTGTACAAGGTCAGAAGTGTGTGTGTTGACTGTACAAGGTCAGAAGTGTGTGTGTTGACTGTACAAGGTCAGAAGTGTGTGTGTGTTGACTGTACAAGGTCAGAAGTGTGAGTGTTGACTGTACAAGGTCAGAAGTGTGTGTGTTGACTGTATAAGGTCAGAGGTGTGTGTGTTGAATGTACAAGGTCAGAAGTGTGAGTGTTGACTGTACAAGGTCAGACGTGTGTGTGTTGATTGTACAAGGTCAGAAGTGTGTGTGTGTTGACCGTACAAGGTCAGAAGTGTGTGATGACTGTACGAGGTCAGAAGTGTGAGTGTTGACTGTACAAGGTCAGAAGTGAGTGTGTTGACTGTACAAGGTCAGAAGTGTGAGTGTTGACTGTACAAGGTCAAAAGTGTGTGTGTTGACTGTACAAGGTCAGAAGTGTGAGTGTGTTGACTGTACAAGGTCAGAAGTGTGAGTGTTGGCTGTACAAGGTCAGAAGTGTGTGTGTGTTGACTGTACAAGGTCAGAAGTGTGAGTGTTGACTGTACAAGGTCAGAACTGTGAGTGTTGACTGTACAAGGTCAGAACTGTGAGTGTTGACTGTACAAGGTCAGAAGTGTGTGTGTGTTGACTGTACAAGGTCAGACGTGTGTGTGTTGATTGTACAAGGTCAGAAGTGTGTGTGTGTTGACCGTACAAGGTCAGAAGTGTGTGATGACTGTACGAGGTAAGAAGTGTGAGTGTTGACTGTACAAGGTCAGAAGTGAGTGTGTTGACTGTACAAGGTCAGAAGTGTGAGTGTTGACTGTACAAGGTCAAAAGTGTGTGTGTTGACTGTACAAGGTCAGAAGTGTGAGTGTGTTGACTGTACAAGGTCAGAAGTGTGAGTGTTGGCTGTACAAGGTCAGAAGTGTGTGTGTGTTGACTGTACAAGGTCAGAAGTGTGAATGTTGACTGTACAAGGTCAGAAGTTTCAGTGTTGACTGTACAAGGTCAGAAGTGTGAGTGTTGACTGTACAAGGTCAGAAGTGTGTGTGTTGACTGTACAAGGTCAGAAGTGTGAGTGTTGACTGTACAAGGTCAGACGTGTGAGTGTTGACTGTACAAGGTCAGAAGTGTGAGTGTTGACTGTACAAGATCAGAAATGTGACTGTTGACTGTACAAGGTCAGAGGTGTGAGTGTTGGCTGTACAAGGTCAGAAGTGTGAGTGTGTTGACTGTACAAGGTCAGAAGTGTGAGTGTGTTGACTGTACAAGGTCAGAAGTGTGAGTGTTGACTGTACAAGGTCAGAAGTGTGAGTGTTGCCTGTACAAGGTCAGAAGTGTGAGTGTTGACTGAACAAGGTCAGAAGTGTGAGTGTTGGCTGTACAAGGTCAGAAGTGTGAGTGTGTTGACTGTACAAGGTCAGACGTGTGAGTGTGTTGACTGTACAAGGTCAGAAGTGTGAGTGTGTTGACTGTACAAGGTCAGAAGTGTGAGTGTTGACTGTACAAGGTCAGAAGTGTGAGTGTTGACTGTACAAGGTCAGAAGTGTGAGTGTTGACTGTACAAGGTCAGAAGTGTGAGTGTTGACTGTACAAGGTCAGAAGTGTGAGTGTTGACTGTACAAGGTCAGAAGTGTGAGAGTTGACTGTACAAGGTCAGAAGTGTGAGTGCGTTGACTGTACAAGGTCAGAAGTGTGAGTGTTGACTGTGCAAGGTCAGAACTGTGAGTGTTGACTGTACAAGGTCAGAAGTGTGTGTGTGTTGACTGTACAAGGTCAGAAGTGTGAGTGTTGACTGTACAAGGTCAGAAGTGTGAGTGTTGACTGTACAAGGTCAGAAGTGTGAGTGTGTTGACTGTACAAGGTCAGAAGTGTGAGTGTGTTGACTGTACAAGGTCAGAAGTGTGAGTGTTGGCTGTACAAGGTCAGAAGTGTGTGTGTGTTGACTGTACAAGGTCAGAAGTGTGAATGTTGACTGTACAAGGTCAGAAGTGTCAGTGTTGACTGTACAAGGTCAGAAGTGTGAGTGTTGACTGTACAAGGTCAGAAGTGTGTGTGTGTTGACTGTACAAGGTCAGAAGTGTGAGTGTTGACTGTACAAGGTCAGACGTGTGAGTGTTGACTGTACAAAATCAGAAGTGTGAGTGTTGACTGTACAAGGTCAGAAGTGTGACTGTTGACTGTACAAGGTCAGAGGTGTGAGTGTTGGCTGTACAAGGTCAGAAGTGTGAGTGTGTTGACTGTACAAGGTCAGAAGTGTGAGTGTGTTGACTGTACAATGTCAGAAGTGTGAGTGTGTTGACTGTACAAGGTCAGAAGTGTGAGTGTTGACTGTACAAGGTCAGAAGTGTGAGTGTTGACTGTACAAGGTCAGAAGTGTGAGTGTTGACTGAACAAGGTCAGAAGTGTGAGTGTTGGCTGTACAAGGTCAGAAGTGTGAGTGTGTTGACTGTACAAGGTCAGACGTGTGAGTGTGTTGACTGTACAAGGTCAGAAGTGTGAGTGTGTTGACTGTACAAGGTCAGAAGTGTGAGTGTTGACTGTACAAGGTCAGAAGTGTGAGTGTTGACTGTACAAGGTCAGAAGTGTGAGTGTTGACTGTACAAGGTCAGAAGTGTGAGTGTTGACTGTACAAGGTCAGAAGTGTGAGTGTTGACTGTACAAGGTCAGAAGTGTGAGAGTGGACTGTACAAGGTCAGAAGTGTGAGTGCGTTGACTGTACAAGGTCAGAAGTGTGAGTGTTGACTGTACAAGGTCAGAACTGTGAGTGTTGACTGTACAAGGACAGAAGTGTGAGTGTGTTGACTGTACAAGGTCAGAACTGTGAGTGTTGACTGTAAAAGGTCAGAAGTGTGAGTGTTGACTGTACAAGGTCAGAAGTGTGAGTGTGTTGACTGTACAAGGTCAGAAGTGTGAGTGTGTTGACTGTACAAGGTCAGAAGTGTGAGTGTTGACTGTACAAGGTCAGAAGTGTGTGTGTTGACTGTACAAGGTCAGAAGTGTGTGTGTTGACTGTACAAGGTCAGAAGTGTGAGTGTTGACTGTACAAGGTCAGAAGTGTGTGTGTTGACTGTACAAGGTCAGAAGTGTGTGTGTTGACTGTACAAGGTCAGAAGTGTGTGTGTTGACAGTACAAGGTCAGAAGTGTGAGTGTTGACTGTACAAGGTCAGAAGTGTGTGTGTTGACTGTATAAGGTCAGAAGTGTGTGTGTTGAATGTACAAGGTCAGAAGTGTGTGTGTTGACTGTACAAGGTCAGAAGTGTGTGTGTTGACTGTACAAGGTCAGAAGTGTGTGTGTTGACTGTACAAGGTCAGAAGTGTGTGTGTTGACTGTATAAGGTCAGAGGTGTGTGTGTTGAATGTACAAGGTCAGAAGTGTGAGTGTTGACTGTACAAGGTCAGACGTGTGTGTGTTGATTGTACAAGGTCAGAAGTGTGTGTGTGTTGACCGTACAAGGTCAGAAGTGTGTGATGATTGTACGAGGTCAGAAGTGTGAGTGTTGACTGTACAAGGTCAGAAGTGAGTGTGTGTTGACCGTACAAGGTCAGAAGTGTGTGATGACTGTACGAGGTCAGAAGTGTGAGTGTTGACTGTACAAGGTCAGAAGTGAGTGTGTTGACTGTACAAGGTCAGAAGTGTGAGTGTTGACAGTACAAGGTCAAAAGTGTGAGTGTTGACTGTACATGGTCAAAAGTGTGTGTGTTGACTGTACAAGGTCAGAAGTGTGAGTGTGTTGACTGTACAAGGTCAGAAGTGTGAGTGTTGGCTGTACAAGGTCAGAAGTGTGTGTGTGTTGACTGTACAAGGTCAGAAGTGTGAATGTTGACTGTACAAGGTCAGAAGTGTCAGTGTTGACTGTACAAGGTCAGAAGTGTGAGTGTTGACTGTACAAGGTCAGAAGTGTGTGTGTTGACTGTACAAGGTCAGAAGTGTGAGTGTTGACTGTACAAGGTCAGACGTGTGAGTGTTGACTGTACAAGGTCAGAAGTGTGAGTGTTGACTGTACAAGGTCAGAAGTGTGACTGTTGACTGTACAAGGTCAGAGGTGTGAGTGTTGGCTGTACAAGGTCAGAAGTGTGAGTGTGTTTACTGTACAAGGTCAGAAGTGTGAGTGTGTTGACTGTACAAGGTCAGAAGTGTGATTGTGTTGACTGTACAAGGTCAGAAGTGTGAGTGTTGACTGTACAAGGTCAGAAGTGTGAGTGTTGACTGTACAAGGTCAGAAGTGTGAGTGTTGACTGAACAAGGTCAGAAGTGTGAGTGTTGGCTGTACAAGGTCAGAAGTGTGAGTGTGTTGACTGTACAAGGTCAGACGTGTGAGTGTGTTGACTGTACAAGGTCAGAAGTGTGAGTGTGTTGACTGTACAAGGTCAGAAGTGTGAGTGTTGACTGTACAAGGTCAGAAGTGTGAGTGTTGACTGTACAAGGTCAGAAGTGTGAGTGTTGACTGTACAAGGTCAGAAGTGTGAGTGTTGACTGTACAAGGTCAGAAGTGTGAGTGTTGACTGTACAAGGTCAGAACTGTGAGTGTTGACTGTACAAGGTCAGAAGTGTGTGTGTGTTGACTGTACAAGGTCAGAAGTGTGAGTGTTGACTGTACAAGGTCAGAAGTGTTAGTGTTGACTGTACAAGGTCAGAAGTGTGAGTGTGTTGACTGTACAAGGTCAGAAGTGTGAGTGTGTCGACTGTGCAAGGTAAGAAGTGTGAGTGTTGACTGTACAAGGTCAGAAGTGTGAGTGTGTTGACTGTACAAGGTCAGAAGTGTGTGTGTTGACTGTACAAGGTCAGAAGTGTGAGTGTTGACTGTACAAGGTCAGAAGTGTGTGTGTTGACTGTACAAGGTCAGAAGTGTGTGTGTTGACTGTACAAGGTCAGAAGTGTGTGTGTGTTGACAGTACAAGGTCAGAAGTGTGAGTATTGACTGTACAAGGTCAGAAGTGTGTGTGTTGACTGTATAAGGTCAGAAGTGTGTGTGTTGAATGTACAAGGTCAGAAGTGTGAGTGTTGACTGTACAAGGTCAGAAGTGTGTGTGTTGACTGTACAAGGTCAGAAGTGTGTGTGTTGACTGTACAAGGTCAGAAGTGTGTGTGTTGACTGTACAAGGTCAGAAGTGTGTGTGTTGACTGTACAAGGTCAGAAGTGTGAGTGTTGACTGTACAAGGTCAAAAGTGTGTGTGTTGACTGTATAAGGTCAGAGGTGTGTGTGTTGAATGTACAAGGTCAGAAGTGTGAGTGTTGACTGTACAAGGTCAGACGTGTGTGTGTTGATTGTACAAGGTCAGAAGTGTGTGTGTGTTGACCGTACAAGGTCAGAAGTGTGTGATGACTGTACGAGGTCAGAAGTGTGAGTGTTGACTGTACAAGGTCAGAAGTGAGTGTGTTGACTGTACAAGGTCAGAAGTGTGAGTGTTGACTGTACAAGGTCAAAAGTGTGTGTGTTGACTGTACAAGGTCAGAAGTGTGAGTGTGTTGACTGTACAAGGTCAGAAGTGTGAGTGTGTTGACTGTACAAGGTCAGAAGTGTGAGTGTTGGCTGTACAAGGTCAGAAGTGTGTGTGTGTTGACTGTACAAGGTCAGAAGTGTGAATGTTGACTGTACAAGGTCAGAAGTGTCAGTGTTGACTGTACAAGGTCAGAAGTGTGAGTGTTGACTGTACAAGGTCAGAAGTGTGTGTGTTGACTGTACAAGGTCAGAAGTGTGAGTGTTGACTGTAAAAGGTCAGACGTGTGAGTGTTGACTGTACAAGGTCAGAAGTGTGAGTGTGTTGACTGTACAAGGTCAGAAGTGTGAGTGTTGACTGTACAAGGTCAGAAGTGTGAGTGTTGACTGTACAAGGTCAGAAGTGTGAGTGTTGACTGAACAAGGTCAGAAGTGTGAGTGTTGGCTGTACAAGGTCAGAAGTGTGAGTGTGTTGACTGTACAAGGTCAGAAGTGTGAGTGTGTTGACTGTACAAGGTCAGAAGTGTGAGTGTGTTGACTGTACAAGGTCAGAAGTGTGAGTGTTGACTGTACAAGGTCAGAAGTGTGTGTGTTGACTGTACAAGGTCAGAAGTGTGAGCGTTGACTGTACAAGGTCAGAAGTGTGAGTATTGACTGTACAAGGTCAGATGTGTGAGTGTTGACTGTACAAGGTCAGAAGTGTGTGTGTTGACTGTACAAGGTCAGAAGTGTGAGTGTTGACTGTACAAGGTCAGAAGTGTGTGTTGACTGTACAAGGTCAGAAGTGTGTGTGTTGACTGTACAAGGTCAGAAGTGTGAGTGTTGACTGTACAAGGTCAGAAGTGTGTGTGTTGACTGTATAAGGTCAGAAGTGTGTGTGTTGAATGTACAAGGCCAGAAGTGTGAGTGTTGACTGTACAAGGTCAGAAGTGTGTGTGTTGACTGTACAAGGTCAGAAGTGTGTGTGTTGACTGTACAAGGTCAGAAGTGTGTGTGTTGACTGTACAAGGTCAGAAGTGTGTGTGTTGACTGTACAAGGTCAGAAGTGTGTGTGTTGACTGTATAAGGTCAGAGGTGTGTGTGTTGAATGTACAAGGTCAGAAGTGTGAGTGTTGACTGTACAAGGTCAGACGTGTGTGTGTTGATTGTACAAGGTCAGAAGTGTGTGTGTGTTGACCGAACAAGGTCAGAAGTGTGTGATGACTGTACGAGGTCAGAAGTGTGAGTGTTGACTGTACAAGGTCAGAAGTGAGTGTGTTGACTGTACAAGGTCAGAAGTGTGAGTGTTGACTGTACAAGGTCAAAAGTGTGAGTGTGTTGACTGTACAAGGTCAGAAGTGTGAGTGTTGACTGTACAAGGTCAGACGTGTGAGTGTTGACTGTACAAGGTCAGAAGTGTGAGTGTGTTGACTGTATAAGGTCAGAAGTGTGAGTGTGTTGACTGTACAAGGTAAGAAGTGTGAGTGTGTTGACTGTACAAGGTCAGAAGTGTGAGTGTGTTGACTGTACAAGGTCAGAAGTGTGAGTGTGCTGACTGTACAAGGTCAGAAGTGTGAGTGTTGACTGTACAAGGTCAGAAGTGTGAGTGTGTTGACTGTACAAGGTCAGAAGTGTGTGTGTTGACTGTACAAGGTCAGAAGTGTGAGTATTGACTGTACAAGGTCAGAAGTGTGAGTGTTGACTGTACAAGGTCAGAAGTGTGAGTGTTGACTGTATAAGGTCAGAAGTATGAGTGTGTTTACTGTACAAGATCAGAAGTGTGAGTGTTGACTGTACAAGGTCAGAAGTGTGAGTGTTGACTGTACAAGGTCAGAAGTGTGAGTGTTGACTGTACAAGGTCAGAAGTGTGAGTGTTGACTGTACAAGGTCAGAAGTGTGAGTGTGTTGACTGTACAAGGTCAGAAGTGTGAGTGTGTTGACTGTACAAGGTAAGAAGTGTGAGTGTTGACTGTACAAGGTCAGAAGTGTGAGTGTTGACTGTACAAGGTCAGAAGTGTGAGTGTTGACTGTACAAGGTCAGAAGTGTGAGTGTTGACTGTACAAGGTCAGAAGTGTGAGTGTTGACTGTACAAGGTCAGAAGTGTGAGTGTTGACTGTACAAGGTCAGAAGTGTGAGTGTTGACTGTACAAGGTCAGAAGTGTGAGTGTTGACTGTACAAGGTCAGAACTGTGAGTGTTGACTGTACAAGGTCAGAAGTGTGTGTGTGTTGACTGTACAAGGTCAGAAGTGTGAGTGTTGACTGTACAAGGTCAGAAGTGTTAGTGTTGACTGTACAAGGTCAGAAGTGTGAGTGTGTTGACTGTACAAGGTCAGAAGTGTGAGTGTGTCGACTGTACAAGGTAAGAAGTGTGAGTGTTGACTGTACAAGGTCAGAAGTGTGAGTGTGTTGACTGTACAAGGTCAGAAGTGTGTGTGTTGACTGTACAAGGTCAGAAGTGTGAGTGTTGACTGTACAAGGTCAGAAGTGTGTGTGTTGACTGTACAAGGTCAGAAGTGTGTGTGTTGACTGTACAAGGTCAGAAGTGTGTGTGTGTTGACAGTACAAGGTCAGAAGTGTGAGTATTGACTGTACAAGGTCAGAAGTGTGTGTGTTGACTGTATAAGGTCAGAAGTGTGTGTGTTGAATGTACAAGGTCAGAAGTGTGAGTGTTGACTGTACAAGGTCAGAAGTGTGTGTGTTGACTGTACAAGGTCAGAAGTGTGTGTGTTGACTGTACAAGGTCAGAAGTGTGTGTGTTGACTGTACAAGGTCAGAAGTGTGTGTGTTGACTGTACAAGGTCAGAAGTGTGAGTGTTGACTGTACAAGGTCAAAAGTGTGTGTGTTGACTGTATAAGGTCAGAGGTGTGTGTGTTGAATGTACAAGGTCAGAAGTGTGAGTGTTGACTGTACAAGGTCAGACGTGTGTGTGTTGATTGTACAAGGTCAGAAGTGTGTGTGTGTTGACCGTACAAGGTCAGAAGTGTGTGATGACTGTACGAGGTCAGAAGTGTGAGTGTTGACTGTACAAGGTCAGAAGTGAGTGTGTTGACTGTACAAGGTCAGAAGTGTGAGTGTTGACTGTACAAGGTCAAAAGTGTGTGTGTTGACTGTACAAGGTCAGAAGTGTGAGTGTGTTGACTGTACAAGGTCAGAAGTGTGAGTGTGTTGACTGTACAAGGTCAGAAGTGTGAGCGTTGACTGTACAAGGTCAGAAGTGTGAGTATTGACTGTACAAGGTCAGATGTGTGAGTGTTGACTGTACAAGGTCAGAAGTGTGTGTGTTGACTGTACAAGGTCAGAAGTGTGAATGTTGACTGTACAAGGTCAGAAGTGTCAGTGTTGACTGTACAAGGTCAGAAGTGTGAGTGTTGACTGTACAAGGTCAGAAGTGTGTGTGTTGACTGTACAAGGTCAGAAGTGTGAGTGTTGACTGTAAAAGGTCAGACGTGTGAGTGTTGACTGTACAAGGTCAGAAGTGTGAGTGTGTTGACTGTACAAGATCAGAAGTGTGAGTGTTGACTGTACAAGGTCAGAAGTGTGAGTGTTGACTGTACAAGGTCAGAAGTGTGAGTGTTGACTGAACAAGGTCAGAAGTGTGAGTGTTGGCTGTACAAGGTCAGAAGTGTGAGTGTGTTGACTGTACAAGGTCAGAAGTGTGAGTGTGTTGACTGTACAAGGTCAGAAGTGTGAGTGTGTTGACTGTACAAGGTCAGAAGTGTGAGTGTTGACTGTACAAGGTCAGAAGTGTGTGTGTTGACTGTACAAGGTCAGAAGTGTGAGCGTTGACTGTACAAGGTCAGAAGTGTGAGTATTGACTGTACAAGGTCAGATGTGTGAGTGTTGACTGTACAAGGTCAGAAGTGTGTGTGTTGACTGTACAAGGTCAGAAGTGTGAGTGTTGACTGTACAAGGTCAGAAGTGTGTGTTGACTGTACAAGGTCAGAAGTGTGTGTGTTGACTGTACAAGGTCAGAAGTGTGAGTGTTGACTGTACAAGGTCAGAAGTGTGTGTGTTGACTGTATAAGGTCAGAAGTGTGTGTGTTGAATGTACAAGGCCAGAAGTGTGAGTGTTGACTGTACAAGGTCAGAAGTGTGTGTGTTGACTGTACAAGGTCAGAAGTGTGTGTGTTGACTGTACAAGGTCAGAAGTGTGTGTGTTGACTGTACAAGGTCAGAAGTGTGTGTGTTGACTGTACAAGGTCAGAAGTGTGTGTGTTGACTGTATAAGGTCAGAGGTGTGTGTGTTGAATGTACAAGGTCAGAAGTGTGAGTGTTGACTGTACAAGGTCAGACGTGTGTGTGTTGATTGTACAAGGTCAGAAGTGTGTGTGTGTTGACCGAACAAGGTCAGAAGTGTGTGATGACTGTACGAGGTCAGAAGTGTGAGTGTTGACTGTACAAGGTCAGAAGTGAGTGTGTTGACTGTACAAGGTCAGAAGTGTGAGTGTTGACTGTACAAGGTCAAAAGTGTGAGTGTGTTGACTGTACAAGGTCAGAAGTGTGAGTGTTGACTGTACAAGGTCAGACGTGTGAGTGTTGACTGTACAAGGTCAGAAGTGTGAGTGTGTTGACTGTATAAGGTCAGAAGTGTGAGTGTGTTGACTGTACAAGGTAAGAAGTGTGAGTGTGTTGACTGTACAAGGTCAGAAGTGTGAGTGTGTTGACTGTACAAGGTCAGAAGTGTGAGTGTGCTGACTGTACAAGGTCAGAAGTGTGAGTGTTGACTGTACAAGGTCAGAAGTGTGAGTGTGTTGACTGTACAAGGTCAGAAGTGTGTGTGTTGACTGTACAAGGTCAGAAGTGTGAGTATTGACTGTACAAGGTCAGAAGTGTGAGTGTTGACTGTACAAGGTCAGAAGTGTGAGTGTTGACTGTATAAGGTCAGAAGTATGAGTGTGTTTACTGTACAAGATCAGAAGTGTGAGTGTTGACTGTACAAGGTCAGAAGTGTGAGTGTTGACTGTACAAGGTCAGAAGTGTGAGTGTTGACTGTACAAGGTCAGAAGTGTGAGTGTTGACTGTACAAGGTCAGAAGTGTGAGTGTGTTGACTGTACAAGGTCAGAAGTGTGAGTGTGTTGACTGTACAAGGTAAGAAGTGTGAGTGTTGACTGTACAAGGTCAGAAGTGTGAGTGTTGACTGTACAAGGTCAGAAGTGTGAGTGTTGACTGTACAAGGTCAGAAGTGTGAGTGTGTTGACTGTACAAGGTCAGAAGTGTGAGTGTTGACTGTACAAGGACAGAAGTGTGTGTGTGTTGACTGTACAAGGTCAGAAGTGTGAGTGTTGACTGTACAAGGTCAGAAGTGTGTGTGTTGACTGTACAAGGTCAGAAGTGTGAGTGTTGACTGTACAAGGTCAGAAGTGTGTGTGTTGACTGTACAAGGTCAGAAGTGTGTGTGTGTTGACTGTACAAGGTCAGAAGTGTGTGTGTTGACTGTACAAGGTCAGAAGTGTGTGTGTTGACTGTACAAGGTCAGAAGTGTGACTGTTGACTGCACAAGGTCAGAAGTGTGAGTGTTGACTGTACAAGGTCAGAAGTGTGAGTGTGTTGACTGTACAAGGTAAGAAGTGTGAGTGTTGACTGTACAAGGTTAGAAGTGTGAGTGTTGACTGTACAAGGTCAGAAGTGTGAGTGTGTTGACTGTACAAGGTCAGAAGTGTGAGTGTTGACTGTGCAAGGTCAGAAGTGTGTGTGTGTTGACTGTACAAGGTCAGAAGTGTGAGTGTTGACTGTACAAGGTCAGAAGTGTGTGTGTTGACTGTACAAGGTCAGAATTGTGAATGTTGACTGTACAAGGTCAGAAGTGTGTGTGCTGACTGTACAAGGTCAGAAGTGTGAGTGTTGACTGTACAAGGTCAGAAGTGTGTGTGTTGACTGTACAAGGTCAGAAGTGTGTGTGTGTTGACTGTACAAGGTCAGAAGTGTGTGTGTTGACTGGACAAGGTCAGAAGTGTGTGTGTTGACTGTACAAGGTCAGAAGCGTGACTGTTGACTGCACAAGGTCAGAAGTGTGAGTGTTGACTGTACAAGGTCAGAAGTGTGAGTGTGTTGACTGTACAAGGTCAGAAGTGTGAGTGTGTTGACTGTACAAGGTCAGAAGTGTGAGTGTGTTGACTGTACAAGGTCAGAAGTGTGTGTTTTGACTGTACAAGGTCAGAAGTATGAGTGTGTTGACTGTACAAGATCAGAAGTGTGAGTGTGTTGACTGTACAAGGTCAGAAGTGTGAGTGTGTTGACTGTACAAGGTCAGAAGTGTGTGTGTTGACTGTACAAGGTCAGAAGTGTGAGTGTGTTGACTGTACAAGGTCAGAAGTGTGTGTGTTGACTGTACAAGGTCAGAAGTGTGAGTGTTGACTGTACAAGGTCAGAAGTGTGTGCGTTGACTGTACAAGGTAAGAATGTGTGTGTGTTGAGTGCACAAGGTCAGACACGGAGAGTAACCGTTCGGTGTGGTCTGCACCCCTACAACCAGGTCTTCCTGCGTGCCAGCAGGTGATTAAGACCCCCACTCCACGACGGTTGGGTTGACCTGCAACAATGCTTACTTTGCTTTCCGGGTTGTAGTGCTCCAAATGTGTTATTTATTGGTTTTCAAAACCAGTTTTGAAAACCAGTTTTCTTAGAAAACCACTTAGCAATAACTTATTCGTTGATCAAAACATTTAAATTGGGCTGGCAGTGCAAAAACATTAATTTGCATTCAAATGTTTTATGTGAATATCTTGAAAGAACAGCGTGAAATTTATACACAATTGACTGGCTAGATAGTTCGCTACTCTGAGTGGTGTCCCAGTAGCGTCCACTACTGTGAGTGGTGTCCCAGGACCGTCCACTACTGTGAGTGGTGTCTCAGTGGCGTCCACTACTGTGAGTGGTGTCCCAGGACCGTGTACTACTGTGAGTGGTGTTCCTGGACCGTCCACTACTGTGAGTGGTGTCCCAGTGGCGTCCACTACTGTGAGTGGTGTCCCAGGACCGTACACTACTGTGAGTGGTGTCCCAGGACCGTACACTACTGTGAGTGGTGTCCCAGGACCGTACACTACTGTGAGTGGTGTCCCAGGACCGTGTACTACTGTGAGTGGTGTTCCTGGACCGTCCACTACTGTGAGTGGTGTCCCAGTGGCGTCCACTACTGTGAGTGGTGTCCCAGGACCGTACACTACTGTGAGTGGTGTCCCAGGACCGTACACTACTGTGAGTGGTGTCCCAGTGGCGTCCACTACTGTGAGTGGTGTCCCTGGACCGTCCACTACTGTGAGTGAGTAGTAGGGAGTACAGTCCAGCGGCTCCTTTTTTTTTGGGCAGAGGACCCCTGTGGACTGTACAGTCCAGCGGCTCCTTTTTTTTTTGTGGCAGAGGACCCCTGTGGACTGTACAGTCCAGCGGCTCCTTTTTTTTTTTTCTGGGAAATATCCCGCGTGTGAGCCAGGGCTTTCAGGTAAATTTTTTCAGTCACAGATTTTAGAAGTAAGGATTTCTTATGATGAAAAAATTTTCCGAGACTTAGAAGTTTGTTAAGGTCTTATGGGAGAAATTCAAATATCGTATGTAGCGCTTTAGGGTTTTCAGGATAACTCTACGGACATATTTTACATGTTTTCAACTTACAAAATCCGTCTGTGTAAGCCATAGTTTTCAGGCAAATTTAGAAAATCACCTGTGCGGGCCAGGGTTTTCAGGTCTCGTACCTCACACCCCCGCCCTCCCCCCTTACCTCGCAATCTCTCGCGTCACCTTTATTTACCTTACGCCCGGCCAGCCAGACGCTGCATACAGGTTACCTCTTATCTTATCTTCTCCATATTAATATCTGGACCGTCCCTCCACTCTCTCTCTCTCCTTTCATTCAGTTCAGCTATTTTCCAACATCGTATGTTTGCTCCTTTTCATTAAGCAAGTCAGTTTTACACAAATAAATCGTGTTAGTAAGCATGTTCTCGCTCACGTTCCCCGCCTTAGTCCCCTGTTGTATAATGAATACTATCATTCCAATCCCTCTAAAATTTAAAAATAATCATATTTCAAACGTATTTCAGTACAGTAATTTAGTTACCGAGCTCCAGCGCTTGTCCTCCGCCTTAGCTTTCTCTCGTATCTTCGTTAATACCTATTCAAATTCCCCGAAATTTCTACCAGCTGTATTTCAGACATAGTTTAGTAAATGCAAACAATTATCAAACTCTAGCTCTTGTCCCCAGCTTAGTTCATTTATACAAGATCGTTAGTAACAGTCCAAATTCCCTGAGATTTTTATCCTCTGTATTTCATACACCGTAAATAAGATCAAGTCAATTACTGAGCTCCAGCTCTCGTCCTCCACCTTAGTTCATTTATACAAGATCGTTAGTAACAGTCCAAATTCCCTGAGATTTTTACCCTCTGTATTTCAGACACCGTGTATATATGATCAAAACAGTTATCGAGCTCCAGCTCTTGTCCCCAGCTTTTTCATTTATACAAGATCGTTAGTAACAGACCAATTTTCCCCGAAATTTAAAGCAGACATACTTCAAAGTTATTAAATAAGATCAAGTCAGTAAGTCGATCAAAACAGTTATCGAGCTCCAGCTCTCGTCCCCACCTTAGTTCTCTTTCGTATCTTTGTAAATAACCCATCAATTTCCCAAAAATTTTTACCCTCTGTATTTCAGACATAGTAAATATGATGTAAACAATTATAAAACTCTAGCTCTTGTCCTCTGTCCAAGTTCACTCATGTAAATTCATTACTATCAGTCCAAATCCCCCTGAGATTTAAACACCCAACTACATTTTCAGACATAGTAAATAAAAACCAGTTCAGTTATCAAGTTTCAACTCTTGTGCCCCAGCTTAGTTCATTTTGTACAAGTTCTTTATTTTTCTAACTAAATCACCCTGAGATTTAAGATCACCTTATTTCTAACGTAGTAAAATTAATCTGGACATTAGCCAAGCTCCATTTCCTCGGCCTTAGATTATCAGACATAAATATATTCGATCAAGTCCGTCTCCAGCCTAACTCTTATCCGAGTACACACATAACCCCAACCTGTGTAATTATCTTTCACCCCCTCCCACCTTCCTCCATCTCATCTCATCTCACCTTACCCTTTCCCTCCCCTACCTTCTCATCCCCAACTTATCCAAACCTTCAATAATCGTACTGTATTTGCATATTTTCTCTATATTCACTGTGTTCTTCATATTCTCATCCGTGTTCACTCCATGTTCTTCAAATGTTCACAGTCCCATTCAGTTCATATTTTCACAAGTATCTCCATTTTTTCTGTAATCTCAGAAGTTAATCAATCTCATCAAAGTTAATCTCAGAGTTAACAAAGGTAATCTCTAACTCACTTTCGTTCAACATATTAATTCGCTAAGTCCTCAAAGTTATTCTCTAAGACAACAAAGTCTTTCTCAGAGCTATCAAACTTGTTCTCAAAGTCATCAAAGTTATTCACAGAGTCATCAAAGTTAATCTAAGACATCATTTTTCATCAAAGATATTCTCTCTAAACCATCAATGTTCTTCTCTAAGACATGAAAGTTATTCTCAGAGTCACCTTCGTTCTTCAGAGAAACTTTCCAAAACATCTTTGTTCATCAAAGTTATTCTCGGAGTCATCAAAAGGTATTCTCTAACTCACTTTTGGTCATTAAAGTTAATTTCTATGTTATAAAAGTTTGTCTCAGAGACATCTAAAGTTAATCTTAAAGTTATCAAATGTAATCTCTAACTCACTTTTGTTCATCAAAGTTGATCTCAGAGTTAACAAAGGTAATCTCTAACTCACTCTCGTTCATCAAAGTTGTTTCAAAGACATCAAAGTTAATCTCAGAGTTATCCAAAGATATTCTCATGTCCACAAAAGTTATTCCAAGAGACGTCAAAGTTAATCTCAGACATCTTCGTTCATAAAAGTTATTCTCAGAGACATCTAAAGTTATTCTCTAAGACATCAAAGTTATTCTAAGAGCTATCAAAAGTTATTCTCAGTCATGATATGTTATTCTCTAAGTAACCTTCCATTCATGAAAGACATTCTCTAAGTCCTGAAAGTTATTCTCTAAGACAGCAAAGTTATTCTCAGAGTCATCAAAGTTATTCTCTATGTCATCAAAAAGTTATTCTCTGAGCTAACAAAATACTACTCATGTTCTCAGAAGTTATTCTCAGAGACATAAAAGTTATTCTCAGAGTCATCAAAAGTTGTTCTCTAAAACATCAATGTTGCTATCTAAGACATCAAAGATGTTCTCTAAATCATAAAAGTTAATCGTTAAGTCACCTTCGTGCATTAGAGAAACTTTCCAATCCATCTTCGTTGACCAAAGTTATTCTCAGTCATCAAAGCGATCTCTAATTCACCTTCGTTCTTCAAAAGTTGTTCTCTAAGACACCTTCGTTCATCAAAGAAACTCTCCTTCTTCCATCATGTTATTCTTTAAGACATCTTCAGTCATAAAATTTCTCTCCAAAATGTAACTAGTTCAGCTTTTCATACCAAACCTGCATTTCTGTTAAAATATATTTTCGCAGTCACTTTACCCTAAACCTGTTCTCTGAACTATCCTAACTTAACTTACCTTACCTTACCTATCTTACCTAACTTTACCTATCCTAACTTAACTTAACCTAACTTACCTATCTTACCTATCTTACCTAACTTTACCTATCTTACCTAACTTAACCTGCATAACCTAACTTTACCTATCCTAACATAACTTACCTTACCTTACCTATCTTACCTAACTTTACCTATCTTACCTAACTTACCTACATTACCTAACTTAACTTAACCTGCTTAACCTAACTTACCTACATTACCTAACTTAACCTGCATAACCTAACCTGCTTAACTTAACTAACTTATCCTGCTTAACCTAACTTACCTACATTACCTAACTTAACCTGCATAACCTAACCTGCTTAACTTAACTTACCTAACTTATCCTGCTTAACCTAACTTACCTACATTACCTAACTTAACCTGCATAACCTAACCTGCTTAACTTAACTTACCTAACTTATCCTGCTTAACCTAACTTACCTACATTACCTAACTTAACCTGCTTAACCTAACTTACCTACATTACCTAACTTACATAATTTAACCTAACTTACCTTACCTTACCTAACTTACATAATTTAACCTAACTTACCTTACCTTACTTAACTTACCTTACCTTACCTATCTTACCTAACTTACCTACATTACCTAACTTAACCTGCTTAACCTAACTGACCTACATTACCTAACTTAACCTGCATAACCTAACCTGCTTAACTTAACTTACCTTACCTTACCTATCTTACCTAACCTACCTACATTACCTAACTTAACTTAACCTGCTTAACCTAACTTACCTACATTACCTAACTTACATAATTTAACCTAACTTACCTTACCTTACCTAACTTACATAATTTAACCTAACTTACCTTACCTTACTTAACTTACCTTACCTTACCTATCTTACCTAACTTACCTACATTACCTAACTTAACCTGCTTAACCTAACTGACCTACATTACCTAACTTAACCTGCATAACCTAACCTGCTTAACTTAACTTACCTTACCTTACCTATCTTACCTAACCTACCTACATTACCTAACTTAACTTAACCTGCTTAACCTAACTTACCTACATTACCTAACTTACATAATTTAACCTAACTTACCTTACCTTACCTAACTTACATAATTTAACCAAACTTACCTTACCTTACCTAACTTAACCTGCTTAACCTAACTTACATAACTTAACCTAACTTAACTTACGTAACTTATCTTACCTATCCTAACCTAACCTAACTTGCTTTACCTAACTTAATCTTACATTCCCAAACTGATGTATCCTAACTTATCTAGTCAAACCAGACATGATCTAACTTACATAATTATTCCTTCTTGTCTTTTGTGTTTCGTCAATCATTGTCTCATATTCATTTACTCATTTCATTAGTTAATTTCTCAAATGGTCACTTATGCATTTCAAGTACTATTTGTTAGAAAATTGAGAAAAACAAGAGAGCAAGTGAGTAAGAGCATGAAAAGAGGAGAAAAGAGTGAGAGAGAGGGGGAGGAAGAGCATGGGACCAAAGAAGAGAGAATGAGAGAGAGAGTGTGGGCATGGGGGGACTAAGACTTGAATTTGAGAAAAAAGAAAAATAAGAGAATGAGAGAGAGTGAGCGAAGGGGGAGAGAATGAGGACGATAGAGAGAAAAAGGGGGGATAGAAGGAGGGAGATAAAGAGAAAGGGGGATAGAAGGAGTAGGAGAAACAAAGTAAAGAAGGAAAGAAGGTTAAGTGGGATGGTGGGTTTGGGTAAAATATACAAAAACAAGAAACAAAACTACATCTGAAAGGTTAGGAAAAGGATAATATATTCAACAAATACGTCAAAAACACAATAAACTACATCTGAAAGGTTAGGTTAAAGGGTTGGGGAATAAGAACATATGATAGAACCTACTAAATACACTAAGATTACAAGAGGTTAGGTTAAGGGGTTGGGGGAATAAGAACATATGATAACAAACATAATAAATACAACTTATGAGCAACTTGATGAACTTTAACAAATAACCCTTGATCTGCAAAAATGACCATTTGAGAAATTAGCCCTTCAAACGAGTAAGTTCCCATATATAACAAAAATCCTTTGAAATGGTTAAACACCCAATCTTAAACAAATAACACTTGAAATGCAAAAACGTCCATTTGAGAAATTATCCCTTGAAATGAGTAAATGCCCATATATAACAAAAATTCTTTGAAATGCTTAAATATTCAATCTCTAACAAATAGTACTTGAAATGCATAAGTGACCATTTGAGAAATTAACTAATGAAATGAGTAAATGAATATGAGACAATGATTGACGAAACACAAAAGACAAGAAGGAATAATTATGTAAGTTAGATCATGTCTGGTTTGACTAGATAAGTTAGGATACATCAGTTTGGGAATGTAAGATTAAGTTAGGTAAAGCAAGTTAGGTTAGGTTAGGATAGGTAAGATAAGTTACGTAAGTTAAGTTAGGTTAAGTTATGTAAGTTAGGTTAAGCAGGTTAAGTTAGGTAAGGTAAGGTAAGTTAGGTTAAATTATGTAAGTTAGGTAAGGTAAGGTAAGTTAGGTTAAATTATGTAAGTTAGGTAATGTAGGTAAGTTAGGTTAAGCAGGTTAAGTTAAGTTAGGTAACTTAAGTTAGGATAGGTAAAGTTAGGTTAAACAGGTTAAGTTAGGTAATGTAGGTAAGTTAGGTTAAGTTAGGTAAGTTAGGTTAGGTTAGGTTAAGCAGGTTAAGTTAGGTAATGTAGGTAAGTTAGGTTAAGCAGGATAAGTTAGGTAAGTTAAGTTAAGCAGGTTAGGTTATGCAGGTTAAGTTAGGTAATGTAGGTAAGTTAGGTTAAGCAGGATAAGTTAGGTAAGTTAAGTTAAGCAGGTTAGGTTATGCAGATTAAGTTAGGTAATGTAGGTAAGTTAGGTTAAGCAGGTTAAGTTAGGTTAAGCAGGTTAAGTTAAGTTAGGTAATATAGGTAAGTTAGGTAAGATAGGTAAAGTTAGGTAAGATAGGTAAGGTAAGGTAAGTTATGTTAGGATAGGTAAAGTTAGGTTATGCAGGTTAAGTTAGGTAAGATAGGTAAAGTTAGGTAAGATAGGTAAGTTAGGTTAAGTTAAGTTAGGATAGGTAAAGTTAGGTAAGATAGGTAAGGTAAGGTAAGTTAAGTTAGGATAGTTCAGAGAACAGTTTTAGGGTAAAGTGACTGCGAAAATATATTTTAACAGAAATGCAGGTTTGGTATGAAAAGCTGAACTAGTTACATTTTGGAGAGAAATTTTATGACTGAAGATGTCTTAAAGAATAACATGATGGAAGAAAGAGAGTTTCTTTGATGAACGAAGGTGTCTTAGAGAACAACTTTTGGAGAACGAAGGTGAATTAGAGATCGCTTTGATGACTGAGAATAACTTTTATGAACGAAGATGTCTGAGATTAACTTTGACGTCTCTTGGAATAACTTTTGTGGACATGAGAATATCTTTGGATAACTCTGAGATTAACTTTGATGTCTTTGAAACAACTTTGATGAACGAGAGTGAGTTAGAGATTACCTTTGTTAACTCTGAGATCAACTTTGTTGAACAAAAGTGAGTTAGAGATTACATTTGATAACTCTAAGATTAACTTTAGATGTCTCTGAGACAAACTTTTATAACGTAGAAATTAACTTTAATGACCAAAAGTGAGTTAGAGAATACCTTTTGATGACTCCGAGAATAACTTTGATGAACAAAGATGTTTTGGAAAGTTTCTCTGAAGAACGAAGGTGACTCTGAGAATAACTTTTATGTCTTAGAGAAGAACATTGATGGTTTAGAGAGAATATCTTTGATGAAAAATGATGTCTTAGATTAACTTTGATGACTCTGTGAATAACTTTGATGACTTTGAGAACAAGTTTGATAGCTCTGAGAAAGACTTTGTTGTCTTAGAGAATAACTTTGAGGACTTAGCGAATTAATATGTTGAACGAAAGTGAGTTAGAGATTACCTTTGTTAACTCTGAGATTAACTTTGATGAACGAGAAAATACTTTTTGATGGCATCGAGAACAAGTTTGATAGCTCTGAGAAAAACTTTTATGCCTCTGAGATTAACTCTAATGAACGAAGATGTCTTAGAAAGATTCTCTGATGAACGAAAGGTTACTTAGAGAATAGCATTTTGATGACTGAGATAAACTTTTTGATGACTCTGAGAATAACTTTGAGGATGCGAGTAAATTTTTTGAGTGTTTGAGAGTGTCTTTTGTTATCTCGAAGAGTAACTTTGGTGTTACGGAGAGCACCTTTGACTATTTTTCTTACTTAACGACGTATAATTTTTACGAAAGTACTGAAAAAGTTACATTTGACTATTTTTCTTACTTAGCGACATATAACTTTAGTTACGAAAGTGTTGAAAAAGTTACATTTGACTATTTTTAGTGCTCCACAAAGTATAAATGTCAGTTAAGAACGACGATGATAGATATCTTTGACTATATTTTCTTATTTGACGAAAACATAATGGCTGTTACGAAATGATGAACGAGACAATTTTCAATTACTTGACGATGGATAAAGTTAGTTATGAACAGTGCTGAAAAGATTCCTTTGACAATTTTTAGCTAAGAGAAAGGTTGTTTTAGTTAAGAACAGTGTTGAACGAGGCTATTTCTGACTATTTTTAGTTGACTGGATAATAAGTTTAGTTGAGAAATGACGAAAGTGACTATGTTTTAGTTGATTGGCGAAAGATTTTTTTAGTTAAGGAACGTTAAATAACATGTAAGGGGAAAAACCCAGAGAACATATGGGGAACATGGCAAAGAACATATGTAAGAAAAGTTGATGAATACAGTGAACATGCTGGGAATATGAACTTACAGAGAACATGAAAACATGATAAGGAGAATAGGGAATACAAAGAATGAACAATGGACTTGTGAAGAACATGGAGAATATGACAAAGAATGTAGAAAACATGTAAGTGAAGGTGAAAAACGAAGTGATCTTGTGAGGAACATGAACTTGTAGAGGAACATGAATATTGACAAAGAACACAAAAATATGGAAGTTAGCATGAATATTGTGTATAAAAGTTGTAAAGAGAACATGTGATGAACATGAAAACATAGAAAATATGACTAGAATTTGTAGAGAACATAATGAGACTAAGAGAAAGATTACAGAAAAAATGGAGATACTTGTGAAAATATGAACTGAATGGGACTGTGAACATTTGAAGAACATGGAGTGAACACGGATGAGAATATGAAGAACACAGTGAATATAGAGAAAATATGCAAATACAGTACGATTATTGAAGGTTTGGATAAGTTGGGGATGAGAAGGTAAGGGAAGGAAAGGGTAAGGTGAGATGAGATGAGATGGAGGTAGGTGGGAGGGGGTGAAAGATAATTACACAGGTTGGGGTTATGTGTGTACTCGGATAAGAGTTAGGCTGGAGACGGACTTGATCGAATATATTTATGTCTGATGATCTAAGGCCGAGGAAATGGAGCTTGGCTAATGTCCAGATTAATTTTACTACGTTAGAAATAAGGTGATCTTAAATCTCAGGGTGATTTAGTTAGAAAAATAAAGAACTTGTACAAAATGAACTAAGCTGGGGCACAAGAGTTGAAACTTGATAACTGAACTGGTTTTTATTTACTATGTCTGAAAATGTAGTTGGGTGTTTAAATCACAGGGGGATTTGGACTGATAGTAATGAATTTACATGAGTGAACTTGGACAGAGGACAAGAGCTAGAGTTTTATAATTGTTTACATCATATTTACTATGTCTGAAATACAGAGGGTAAAAATTTTTGGGAAATTGATGGGTTATTTACAAAGATACGAAAGAGAACTAAGGTGGGGACGAGAGCTGGAGCTCAGTAACTGACTTGATCTTATTTAATAACTTTGAAGTATGTCTGCTTTAAATTTCGGGGAAAATTGGTCTGTTACTAACGATCTTGTATAAATGAACTAAGCTGGGGACAAGAGCTGGAGCTCGATAACTGTTTTGATCATATATACACGGTGTCTGAAATACAGAGGGTAAAAATCTCAGGGAATTTGGACTGTTACTAACGATCTTGTATAAATGAACTAAGGTGGAGGACGAGAGCTGGAGCTCAGTAATTGACTTGATCTTATTTACGGTGTCTGAAATACAGAGGGTAAAAATCTCAGGGAATTTGGACTGTTACTAACGATCTTGTATAAATGAACTAAGCTGGGGACAAGAGCTAGAGTTTGATAATTGTTTGCATTTACTAAACTATGTCTGAAATACAGCTGGTAGAAATTTCGGGGAATTTGAATAGGTATTAACGGAGATACGAGAGAGAGCTAAGGCGGAGGACAAGCGCTGGAGCTCGGTAACTAAATTACTGTATTGAAATACGTTTGAAATATGATTATTTTTAAATTTTAGAGGGATTGGAATGATAGTATTCATTATACGACAGGGGACTAAGGCGGGGAACGTGAGCGAGAACATGCTTACTAACACGATTTATTTGTGTAAAACTGACTTGCTTAATGAAAAGGAGCAAACATACGATGTTGGAAAATAGCTGAACTGAATGAAAGGAGAGAGAGAGAGTGGAGGGACGGTAAAGATATTATTATGGAGAAGATAAGATAAGAGGTAACCTGTATGCAGCGTCTGGCTGGCCGGGCGTAAGGTAAATAAAGGTGACGCGAGAGATTGCGAGGTAAGGGGGGAGGGCGGGGGTGTGAGGTACGAGACCTGAAAACCCTGGCCCGCACAGGTGATTTTCTAAATTTGCCTGAAAACTATGGCTTACACAGACGGATTTTGTAAGTTGAAAACATGTAAAATATGTCCGTAGAGTTATCCTGAAAACCCTAAAGCGCTACATACGATATTTGAATTTCTCCCATAAGACCTTAACAAACTTCTAAGTCTCGGAAATTATTTTCATCATAAGAAATCCTTACTTCTAAAATCTGTGACTGAAAAAATTTACCTGAAAACCCTGGCTCACACGCGGGATATTTCCCCCCCCCAAAAAAAAGGAGCCGCTGGACTGTACAGTCCACAGGGGTCCTCTGCCCCCCAAAAAAAAGGAGCCGCTGGACTGTACTCCCTACTA
>NC_091152.1:39540337-39637837 GCF_040958095.1 Procambarus clarkii
TCTCTCTCTCTGTCTCTGTCTCTGTCTCTGTCTCTGTCTCTCTCTCTCTCTCTCTCTCTCTCTGTCTCTGTCTCTGTCTCTGTCTCTCTCTCTCTCTCTCTCTCTCTCTCTCTCTGTCTCTGTCTCTGTCTCTCTCTCTCTCTCTCTCTCTCTCTCTCTCTCTCTCTCTCTCTCTCTCTCTCTCTCTCTCTCTCTCTCTCTAAACATTTTTCTGACTTTTCTGATGTTCAAGTTGCTCATTTTCAGAATCTTTCCACGCCCCAAGAGGGACGATCTCGACTTATTAGGCATTAAAAGGGTTCAGGTGAGCCAGAAGGTGGTACACTCGGGGCCAGACCAAACCTCCACCGTCTTCAAGTAATGAGAAGAAGTTAGTTAACAAGGTGTAGGAAGGAGCTCCTGCCACCACCCAACAGAACATACAGCTGCCGTTGTACTAGCAGCAAGGTGAGCACTGAGACTTGGGGTTGAGGTGACCCCTGAGGCTGCCAGCAGGAGCCTGGGGCTGCCAGCAGGAGCCTGAGGCTGCCAGCAAGAGCCTGAGGCTGCCAGCAGGAGCCTGAGGCTGCCAGCAGGAGCCTGAGGCTGCCAGCAGGAGCCTGAGGCTGCCAGCAGGAGCCTGAGGCTGCCAGCAGGAGCCTGAGGCTGCCAGCAGGAGCCTGAGGCTGCCAGCAGGAGCCTGAGGCTGCCAGCAGGAGCCTGAGGCTGCCAGCAGGAACCTGAGACTGCCAGCAGGAGCCCGAGGCTGCCATCAGGAGCCCGAGGCTGCCAGCAGGAGCCCGAGGCTGCCAGCAGGAGCCTGAGACTGCCAGGAGGAGCCTGAGGCTGCCAGCAGGAGCCTGAGACTGCCAGGAGGAGCCTGAGGCTGCCAGCAGGAGCCCGAGGCTGCCAGCAGGAGCCCGAGGCTGCCAGCAGGAGCCCGAGGCTGCCAGCAGGAGCCCGAGGCTGCCAGCAGGAGCCCGAGGCTGCCAGTAGGATCCCGAGGCTGCCAGCAGGAGCCCGAGGCTGCCAGCAGGAGCCCGAGGCTGCCAGCAGGAGCCCGAGGCTGCCAGCAGGAGCCCGAGGCTGCCAGCAGGAGCCTGAGGCTGCCAGCAATAGCCTGAGGCTGCCAGCAGGAGCCTGAGGCTGCCAGCAGGAGCCTGAGGCTGCCAGCAGGAGCCTGGGGCTGCCAGCAGGAGCCTGAGACTGTCAGCAGGAGCCTGGGGCTGCCAGCAATAGCCTGAGGCTGCCAGCAGGAGCCTGGGGCTGCCAGCAATAGCCTGAGGCTGCCAGCAGGAGCCTGAGGCTGCCAGCAGTACAGACTGGCGAAGCGACTCAACGGCCTGCTGACTCCTTATGTCCCTTGCGCCTTCAGCCTGAAGTCTCCAAAGGAATTTGTTGACTTACTGCGGGGCACACGGGCCACAGGGATAAGAGCCTCGTTGGACGTAGAATCCCTGTTTACCAACGTACCTGTGGACAAGACAATCGGGATGATAGCCGACAGAGTGTATCGTGATCCAGCCTGCACTCCTCTTGACATACCAGAGAACTTTCTGAGGAAACTACTCCAAGCTTGTACTAAAGAGGCACCCTTCTTGAGCCCGGAAGGGCACATGTATTAGCAAGTAGATGGGGTCGCCATGGGTTCCCCCCTAGGTGTCCTGTTTGTAAACTTCTACATGGGTACCATCGAGCAAAAAGTCTTAGTCGAAATGAACTTGAAACCGGCCATATACTGCAGGTATGTTGACGACATTTTTACACAGGTACCTGATGTCAGACATCTGCAGGAGCTGAAGGAGGCATTTGAGCAGAGTTCCCTGCTGCGTTTCACTTACGAGATGGAAAAGGATGGGAAGCTGCCCTTTCTAGATGTAACAGTCATGGAAAAGAGCGGAGGTTTCCACACTGCAGTCTACACTAAGGAAACAAACATAGGAATGTGCCTAAATGCCAACAGCGACTGCCCAGACAGGTACAAGAGGAGTGTTGTTAATGCTTATGTCGACCGTGCTCTCAGCCAGAGCTCAGAATGGAAGCAAGTCGACGAAGAACTCTGTAGGGTAAGGCAGGTCCTAGTCAACAACAGCTTCTCCAGTGGTTTCGTCGAAGACATCATAAGAAGGAAAGTGAAACGCCATGCAACCTCTGAAGAGACAACCAACACAACCCTTATACCCCCTATTAGACTATTTTACAGGAACTTCTTTTCCACAGCTCATAAAACGGAGGAAAGGGTCCTGAAAGATATTGTTAATAGAAACGTTATCCCTACAGACAAAAATCAGAGGATACAACTGACGATTTACTATAAAACCAGAAAAACGGCCAGCCTACTCATGAGAAACTCTCCAGACACAAAGCAGAACGCTTTAAAAGAGAACAACGTCGTCTATGCCTTCAAATGCCCTCTTGGGGACTGTAAGTTCCAAAAAAACCAGTATATAGGCAAGACAACAACATCTCTTTCTAGGCATTTAACGATGCATAAGCAACAGGGCTCCATTAAGGAACATATAATCTCTTCCCACAACCAAACCATCGCCAGAGAAATCCTAGTAAACAACACAGAAATCATCGATAGATACAGTGATAGCAGGCGGCTTGACGTCTGCGAGGCTCTACACATCAAGAAGTCAACACCAGCAATCAACAGCCAATTAATGCACAACTATATTCTACCCACCTCAAGACTCCGCTCTAATATAGAAGCATCAAGAAATATGGACCAATAGGCTATCTACAAATCACTTCCATTCAATACCCATTGTTTCGTGTTCTGTCTTGTGTTTAGGAATTTAATACCCTATTAATACCACCTCAACCCATCCACCTCACTCAAATGTAGATATAAACAAATCGAAGATGTGTAAGTTCTATTCAGTTGTGTATGTGTAAGCTAAAGTCTTTGAAAATGTAATAAGTTTTACGAAACGCGCTCAAGTGTCGCGTCAGACTGGAAATAAAAAATGAATTTTGGAGAATTGATTTTTGAATTACCACCAACAGTGAAAAGAAACGTACGAAAGATCGAGAAAATTCGTGTTAGAATTATTAATCTTACTTTTTCGGTCATATTTAATGATATATATATATATATATATATATATATATATATATATATATATATATATATATATATATATATATATATATATATATATATATATATATATATATATTAGTATATTTTGGTAGCAGTCTTTCCTGTAGACATATATTATTAAATATGACCGAAAAATTAAGATTAATAATTCTAACACGAATTTTCTCAATCTTTCGTACATTACGCTTCACTGTTGGAGGTAAATCAAAAATCACTTCTCCAAAATTCATTTTTATTTCTAGTCTGACGCGACACGGGCGCGTTTCGTAAAACTTATTACATTTTCAAAGACTTCACAAATACACAACTGATTAGAACTTACGTCTCTCTGATATTATATCTACATTTGAGTGAGGTGGGAAGGGTGATGTGGCATTAACACAAGACAGAACAGGAGGGGATATTAATAGGGTATTAAAAGTATCAACACAAGACAGAACAGAAACAATGGGTATTGAATAGAAGTGTTTGTAGAAAGCCTATTGGTCCATATTTCTTGATGCTTCTATATTGGAGCGGAGTCTTGAGGTGGGTAGAATATAGTTGTGCAATAATTGGCTGTTGATTGCTGGTGTTGACTTCTTGATGTGTAGTGCCTCGCAAACGTCAAGCCGCCTGCTATCGCTGTATCTATCGATGATTTCTGTGTTGTTTACTAGGATTTCTCTGGCGATGGTTTGGTTATGGGAAGAGATTATATGTTCCTTAATGGAGCCCTGTTGCTTATGCATCGTTAAACGCCTAGAAAGAGATGTTGTTGTCTTGCCTATATACTGGGTTTTTTGGAGCTTACAGTCCCCAAGTGGGCATTTGAAGGCATAGACGACGTTAGTCTCTTTTAAAGCGTTCTGTTTTGTGTCTGGAGAGTTTCTCATGAGTAGGCTGGCCGTTTTTCTGGTTTTATAGTAAATCGTCAGTTGTATCCTCTGATTTTTGTCTGTAGGGATAACGTTTCTATTAACAATATCTTTCAGGACCCTTTCCTCCGTTTTATGAGCTGTGGAAAAGAAGTTCCTGAAAAATAGTCTAATAGGGGGTATAGGTGTTGTGTTAGTTGTCTCTTCAGAGGTTGCATGGCTTTTCACTTTCCTTCTTATGATGTCTTCGATGAAACCATTGGAGAAGCCGTTATTGACTAGGACCTGCCTTACCCTACAGAGTTCTTCGTCGACTTGCTTCCATTCTGAGCTGTGGCTGAGAGCACGGTCGACGTATGCGTTAACAACACTCCTCTTGTACCTGTCGGGGCAGTCGCTGTTGGCATTTAGGCACATTCCTATGTTTGTTTCCTTAGTGTAGACTGCAGTGTGGAAACCTCCGCCCTTTTCCATGACTGTTACATCTAGAAAAGGCAGCTTCCCATCCTTTTCCGTCTCGTAAGTGAAACGCAGCACGGAACTCTGCTCAAATGCCTCCTTCAGCTCCTGCAGATGTCTGACATCAGGTACCTGTGTAAAAATGTCGTCAACATACCTGCAGTATATGGCCGGTTTCAAGTTCATGTCGACTAAGACTTTTTGCTCGATGGTACCCATGTAGAAGTTTGCAAACAGGACACCTAGGGGAGAACCCATGGCGACCCCATCTACTTGCTTATACATGTGCCCATCCGGGCTCAAGAAGGGTGCCTCTTTAGTACAAGCTTGGAGTAGTTTCCTCGGAATACTTTCTGGCATGTCAAGAGGAGTACAGGCTGGGTCACGATACACTCTGTCGGCTATCATTCCGATTGTCTCGTCCACAGGTACGTTGGTAAACAGCGATTCTACGTCCAGCGAGGCTCTTATCCCTGTGGCCCATGTGCCCCGCAGTAAGTCCACAAATTCCTTTGGAGACTTCTGGCTGAAGGCGCAAGGAACATAAGGAGTCAGCAGGCCGTTGAGTCGCTTCGCCAGTCTGTACGTGGGTGTGGGTATCTGGCTAATGATTGGCCGAAGTGGGTTTCCAGGCTTGTGCGTCTTGACATTTCCATACGCATATCCAGGTTTATATTCCCCAATGATCTTTGGCAGGTGGAGTCCGGATTTCTTGGCGTTCACAGTTTCGATCAGTTTGTTGACCTTTGCTTTTAATTCGGCTGTAGTGTCCTTCGTTACCCTTTGGAACTTAGTTTGGTCAGAGAGTATGATGTTCATTTTCGCCAGATATTCGTCTTTTTTAAGAATGACATATATTGGCGACTTGTCACCTCTCCTGACAACTATCTCCTTGTTCTCACGAAGGCTTTTAGCTGCCGCTTTAAGCTCGGGGGACAGTATGGTGCTTCTGTAGTTGCCTCGATTCTTTCCTCCTTCTGCAATAAGTTCTGCTTGTAAGGTATCTTTGGTAGTGACCTTCTTTTGTGTCTCGAGGTCGAATATGTCGTCCAACAGAATTTTCAACTCTACTTTCCGGGCCATTTCACTCGGTCTGGACATAACATGACAGTTTATGCCCAGATTTAGGAGAGTGACTTGGTCCTCAGTGAGGTTAATTCCTGCAAGGTTCAGGAAGCCATCTCTTGGTCGTGGAATTGCCATAGGTCCTCCATATAATGTTGTTAGTTTCTTGATAATCCTTGTTTCAGTGCTGAGGTGATGTTGGTCTGTGAGGATGTCGAGGTGTTGTTCAATGCGGGTACGGATACTATGGTCGATGTTGCTATTTCTCCACTCGTTTGTAGCATGAAGTAGTTGCGTTTTGTTGTCTTTGATTTCATTCTCTGCCTTGTATATCTGATCACGAATCAGATCCTGGCGATATTTTATCGTGAAGGCTTGATTCCTTGCTGCTGGGTCGTGCACTTTAATATTAGTATATTTTGGTAGCAGTCTTTCCTGTAGACATATATTATTAAATATGACCGAAAAAGTAAGATTAATAATTCTAACACGAATTTTCTCAATCTTTCGTACATTACGCTTCACTGTTGGAGGTAAATCAAAAATCACTTCTCCAAAATTCATTTTTATTTCTAGTCTGACGCGACACGGGCGCGTTTCGTAAAACTTATTACATTTTCAAAGACTTCACAAATACACAACTGATTAGAACTTACGTCTCTCTGATATTATATCTACATTTGAGTGAGGTGGGAAGGGTGATGTGGCATTAACACAAGACAGAACAGGAGGGGATATTAATAGGGTATTAAAAGTATCAACACAAGACAGAACAGAAACAATGGGTATTGAATAGAAGTGTTTGTAGAAAGCCTATTGGTCCATATTTCTTGATGCTTCTATATTGGAGCGGAGTCTTGAGGTGGGTAGAATATAGTTGTGCAATAATTGGCTGTTGATTGCTGGTGTTGACTTCTTGATGTGTAGTGCCTCGCAAACGTCAAGCCGCCTGCTATCGCTGTATCTATCGATGATTTCTGTGTTGTTTACTAGGATTTCTCTGGCGATGGTTTGGTTATGGGAAGAGATTATATGTTCCTTAATGGAGCCCTGTTGCTTATGCATCGTTAAACGCCTAGAAAGAGATGTTGTTGTCTTGCCTATATACTGGGTTTTTTGGAGCTTACAGTCCCCAAGTGGGCATTTGAAGGCATAGACGACGTTAGTCTCTTTAAAAGCGTTCTGTTTTGTGTCTGGAGAGTTTCTCATGAGTAGGCTGGCCGTTTTTCTGGTTTTATAGTAAATCGTCAGTTGTATCCTCTGATTTTTGTCTGTAGGGATAACGTTTCTATTAACAATATCTTTCAGGACCCTTTCCTCCGTTTTATGAGCTGTGGAAAAGAAGTTCCTGTAAAATAGTCTAATAGGGGGTATAGGTGTTGTGTTAGTTGTCTCTTCAGAGGTTGCATGGCTTTTCACTTTCCTTCTTATGATGTCTTCGATGAAACCATTGGAGAAGCCGTTATTGACTAGGACCTGCCTTACCCTACAGAGTTCTTCGTCGACTTGCTTCCATTCTGAGCTGTGGCTGAGAGCACGGTCGACGTATGCGTTAACAACACTCCTCTTGTACCTGTCGGGGCAGTCGCTGTTGGCATTTAGGCACATTCCTATGTTTGTTTCCTTAGTGTAGACTGCAGTGTGGAAACCTCCGCCCTTTTCCATGACTGTTACATCTAGAAAAAGCAGCTTCCCATCCTTTTCCGTCTCGTAAGTGAAACGCAGCACGGAACTCTGCTCAAATGCCTCCTTCAGCTCCTGCAGATGTCTGACATCAGGTACCTGTGTAAAAATGTCGTCAACATACCTGCAGTATATGGCCGGTTTCAAGTTCATGTCGACTAAGACTTTTTGCTCGATGGTACCCATGTAGAAGTTTGCAAACAGGACACCTAGGGGAGAACCCATGGCGACCCCATCTACTTGCTTATACATGTGCCCATCCGGGCTCAAGAAGGGTGCCTCTTTAGTACAAGCTTGGAGTAGTTTCCTCAGAATACTTTCTGGCATGTCAAGAGGAGTACAGGCTGGATCACGATACACTCTGTCGGCTATCATTCCGATTGTCTCGTCCACAGGTACGTTGGTAAACAGCGATTCTACGTCCAGCGAGGCTCTTATCCCTGTGGCCCATGTGCCCCGCAGTAAGTCCACAAATTCCTTTGGAGACTTCTGGCTGAAGGCGCAAGGAACATAAGGAGTCAGCAGGCCGTTGAGTCGCTTCGCCAGTCTGTACGTGGGTGTGGGTATCTGGCTAATGATTGGCCGAAGTGGGTTTCCAGGCTTGTGCGTCTTGACATTTCCATACGCATATCCAGGTTTATATTCCCCAATGATCTTTGGCAGGTGGAGTCCGGATTTCTTGGCGTTCACAGTTTCGATCAGTTTGTTGACCTTTGCTTTTAATTCGGCTGTAGTGTCCTTCGTTACCCTTTGGAACTTAGTTTGGTCAGAGAGTATGATGTTCATTTTCGCCAGATATTCGTCTTTTTTAAGAATGACATATATTGGCGACTTGTCACCTCTCCTGACAACTATCTCCTTGTTCTCACGAAGGCTTTTAGCTGCCGCTTTAAGCTCGGGGGACAGTATGGTGCTTCTGTAGTTGCCTCGATTCTTTCCTCCTTCTGCAATAAGTTCTGCTTGTAAGGTATCTTTGGTAGTGACCTTCTTTTGTGTCTCGAGGTCGAATATGTCGTCCAACAGAATTTCCAACTCTACTTTCCGGGCCATTTCACTCGGTCTGGACATAACATGACAGTTTATGCCCAGATTTAGGAGAGTGACTTGGTCCTCAGTGAGGTTAATTCCTGCAAGGTTCAGGAAGCCATCTCTTGGTCGTGGAATTGCCATAGGTCCTCCATATAATGTTGTTAGTTTCTTGATAATCCTTGTTTCAGTGCTGAGGTGATGTTGGTCTGTGAGGATGTCGAGGTGTTGTTCAATGCGGGTACGGATACTATGGTCGATGTTGCTATTTCTCCACTCGTTTGTAGCATGAAGTAGTTGCGTTTTGTTGTCTTTGATTTCATTCTCTGCCTTGTATATCTGATCACGAATCAGATCCTGGCGATATTTTATCGTGAAGGCTTGATTCCTTGCTGCTGGGTCGTGCACTTTAATATTAGTATATTTTGGTAGCAGTCTTTCCTGTAGACATATATTATTAAATATGACCGAAAAAGTAAGATTAATAATTCTAACACGAATTTTCTCAATCTTTCGTACATTACGCTTCACTGTTGGAGGTAAATCAAAAATCACTTCTCCAAAATTCATTTTTATTTCTAGTCTGACGCGACACGGGCGCGTTTCGTAAAACTTATTACATTTTCAAAGACTTCACAAATACACAACTGATTAGAACTTACGTCTCTCTGATATTATATCTACATTTGAGTGAGGTGGGAAGGGTGATGTGGCATTAACACAAGACAGAACAGGAGGGGATATTAATAGGGTATTAAAAGTATCAACACAAGACAGAACAGAAACAATGGGTATTGAATAGAAGTGTTTGTAGAAAGCCTATTGGTCCATATTTCTTGATGCTTCTATATTGGAGCGGAGTCTTGAGGTGGGTAGAATATAGTTGTGCAATAATTGGCTGTTGATTGCTGGTGTTGACTTCTTGATGTGTAGTGCCTCGCAAACGTCAAGCCGCCTGCTATCGCTGTATCTATCGATGATTTCTGTGTTGTTTACTAGGATTTCTCTGGCGATGGTTTGGTTATGGGAAGAGATTATATGTTCCTTAATGGAGCCCTGTTGCTTATGCATCGTTAAACGCCTAGAAAGAGATGTTGTTGTCTTGCCTATATACTGGGTTTTTTGGAGCTTACAGTCCCCAAGTGGGCATTTGAAGGCATAGACGACGTTAGTCTCTTTAAAAGCGTTCTGTTTTGTGTCTGGAGAGTTTCTCATGAGTAGGCTGGCCGTTTTTCTGGTTTTATAGTAAATCGTCAGTTGTATCCTCTGATTTTTGTCTGTAGGGATAACGTTTCTATTAACAATATCTTTCAGGACCCTTTCCTCCGTTTTATGAGCTGTGGAAAAGAAGTTCCTGTAAAATAGTCTAATAGGGGGTATAGGTGTTGTGTTAGTTGTCTCTTCAGAGGTTGCATGGCTTTTCACTTTCCTTCTTATGATGTCTTCGATGAAACCATTGGAGAAGCCGTTATTGACTAGGACCTGCCTTACCCTACAGAGTTCTTCGTCGACTTGCTTCCATTCTGAGCTGTGGCTGAGAGCACGGTCGACGTATGCGTTAACAACACTCCTCTTGTACCTGTCGGGGCAGTCGCTGTTGGCATTTAGGCACATTCCTATGTTTGTTTCCTTAGTGTAGACTGCAGTGTGGAAACCTCCGCCCTTTTCCATGACTGTTACATCTAGAAAAAGCAGCTTCCCATCCTTTTCCGTCTCGTAAGTGAAACGCAGCACGGAACTCTGCTCAAATGCCTCCTTCAGCTCCTGCAGATGTCTGACATCAGGTACCTGTGTAAAAATGTCGTCAACATACCTGCAGTATATGGCCGGTTTCAAGTTCATGTCGACTAAGACTTTTTGCTCGATGGTACCCATGTAGAAGTTTGCAAACAGGACACCTAGGGGAGAACCCATGGCGACCCCATCTACTTGCTTATACATGTGCCCATCCGGGCTCAAGAAGGGTGCCTCTTTAGTACAAGCTTGGAGTAGTTTCCTCAGAATACTTTCTGGCATGTCAAGAGGAGTACAGGCTGGATCACGATACACTCTGTCGGCTATCATTCCGATTGTCTCGTCCACAGGTACGTTGGTAAACAGTGATTCTACGTCCAGCGAGGCTCTTATCCCTGTGGCCCATGTGCCCCGCAGTAAGTCCACAAATTCCTTTGGAGACTTCTGGCTGAAGGCGCAAGGAACATAAGGAGTCAGCAGGCCGTTGAGTCGCTTCGCCAGTCTGTACGTGGGTGTGGGTATCTGGCTAATGATTGGCCGAAGTGGGTTTCCAGGCTTGTGCGTCTTGACATTTCCATACGCATATCCAGGTTTATATTCCCCAATGATCTTTGGCAGGTGGAGTCCGGATTTCTTGGCGTTCACAGTTTCGATCAGTTTGTTGACCTTTGCTTTTAATTCGGCTGTAGTGTCCTTCGTTACCCTTTGGAACTTAGTTTGGTCAGAGAGTATGATGTTCATTTTCGCCAGATATTCGTCTTTTTTAAGAATGACATATATTGGCGACTTGTCACCTCTCCTGACAACTATCTCCTTGTTCTCACGAAGGCTTTTAGCTGCCGCTTTAAGCTCGGGGGACAGTATGGTGCTTCTGTAGTTGCCTCGATTCTTTCCTCCTTCTGCAATAAGTTCTGCTTGTAAGGTATCTTTGGTAGTGACCTTCTTTTGTGTCTCGAGGTCGAATATGTCGTCCAACAGAATTTCCAACTCTACTTTCCGGGCCATTTCACTCGGTCTGGACATAACATGACAGTTTATGCCCAGATTTAGGAGAGTGACTTGGTCCTCAGTGAGGTTAATTCCTGCAAGGTTCAGGAAGCCATCTCTTGGTCGTGGAATTGCCATAGGTCCTCCATATAATGTTGTTAGTTTCTTGATAATCCTTGTTTCAGTGCTGAGGTGATGTTGGTCTGTGAGGATGTCGAGGTGTTGTTCAATGCGGGTACGGATACTATGGTCGATGTTGCTATTTCTCCACTCGTTTGTAGCATGAAGTAGTTGCGTTTTGTTGTCTTTGATTTCATTCTCTGCCTTGTATATCTGATCACGAATCAGATCCTGGCGATATTTTATCGTGAAGGCTTGATTCCTTGCTGCTGGGTCGTGCACTTTAATATTAGTATATTTTGGTAGCAGTCTTTCCTGTAGACACGACGAAGAACTCTGTAGGGTAAGGCAGGTCCTAGTCAATAACGGCTTCTCCAATGGTTTCATTGAAGACATCATAAGAAGGAAAGTGAAAAGCCATGCAACCTCTGAAGAGACAACTAACACAACACCTATACCCCCTATTAGACTATTTTACAGGAACTTCTTTTCCACTGCTCATAAAACGGAGGAAAGGGTCCTGAAAGATATTGTTAATAGAAACGTTATCCCTACAGACAAAAATCAGAGGATACAACTGACGATTTACTATAAAACCAGAAAAACGGCCAGCCTACTCATGAGAAACTCTCCAGACACAAAACAGAACGCTTTAAAAGAGACTAACGTCGTCTATGCCTTCAAATGCCCACTTGGGGACTGTAAGCTCCAAAAAACCCAGTATATAGGCAAGACAACAACATCTCTTTCTAGGCGTTTAACGATGCATAAGCAACAGGGCTCCATTAAGGAACATATAATCTCTTCCCATAACCAAACCATCGCCAGAGAAATCCTAGTAAACAACACAGAAATCATCGATAGATACAGCGATAGCAGGCGGCTTGACATTTGCGAGGCACTACACATCAAGAAGTCAACACCAGCAATCTACAGCCAATTATTGCACAACTATATTCTACCCACCTCAAGACTCCGCTCCAATATAGAAGCATCAAGAAATATGGACCAATAGGCTTTCTACAAACACTTCTATTCAATACCCATTGTTTCTGTTCTGTCTTGTGTTGATACTTTTAATACCCTATTAATATCCCCTCCTGTTCTGTCTTGTGTTAATGCCACATCACCCTTCCCACCTCACTCAAATGTAGATATAATATCAGAGAGACGTAAGTTCTAATCAGTTGTGTATTTGTGAAGTCTTTGAAAATGTAATAAGTTTTACGAAACGCGCCCGTGTCGCGTCAGACTAGAAATAAAAATGAATTTTGGAGAAGTGATTTTTGATTTACCTCCAACAGTGAAGCGTAATGTACGAAAGATTGAGAAAATTCGTGTTAGAATTATTAATCTTACTTTTTCGGTCATATTTAATAATATATGTCTACAGGAAAGACTGCTACCAAAATATACTAATATTAAAGTGCACGACCCAGCAGCAAGGAATCAAGCCTTCACGATAAAATATCGCCAGGATCTGATTCGTGATCAGATATACAAGGCAGAGAATGAAATCAAAGACAACAAAACGCAACTACTTCATGCTACAAACGAGTGGAGAAATAGCAACATCGACCATAGTATCCGTACCGGCATTGAACAACACCTCGACATCCTCACAGACCAACATCACCTCAGCACTGAAACAAGGATTATCAAGAAACTAACAACATTATATGGAGGACCTATGGCAATTCCACGACCAAGAGATGGCTTCCTGAACCTTGCAGGAATTAACCTCACTGAGGACCAAGTCACTCTCCTAAATCTGGGCATAAACTGTCATGTTATGTCCAGACCGAGTGAAATGGCCCGGAAAGTAGAGTTGGAAATTCTGTTGGACGACATATTCGACCTCGAGACACAAAAGAAGGTCACTACCAAAGATACCTTACAAGCAGAACTTATTGCAGAAGGAGGAAAGAATCGAGGCAACTACAGAAGCACCATACTGTCCCCCGAGCTTAAAGCGGCAGCTAAAAGCCTTCGTGAGAACAAGGAGATAGTTGTCAGGAGAGGTGACAAGTCGCCAATATATGTCATTCTTAAAAAAAGACGAATATCTGGCGAAAATGAACATCATACTCTCTGACCAAACTAAGTTCCAAAGGGTAACGAAGGACACTACAGCCGAATTAAAAGCAAAGGTCAACAAACTGATCGAAACTGTGAACGCCAAGAAATCCGGACTCCACCTGCCAAAGATCATTGGGGAATATAAACCTGGATATGCGTATGGAAATGTCAAGACGCACATGCCTGGAAACCCACTTCGGCCAATCATTAGCCAGATACCCACACCCACGTACAGACTGGCGAAGCGACTCAACGGCCTGCTGACTCCTTATGTTCCTTGCGCCTTCAGCCTGAAGTCTCCAAAGGAATTTGTGGACTTACTGCGGGGCACACGGGCCACAGGGATAAGAGCCTCGTTGGACGTAGAATCGCTGTTTACCAACGTACCTGTGGACGAGACAATCGGAATGATAGCCGACAGAGTGTATCGTGATCCAGCCTGTACTCCTCTTGACATGCCAGAAAGTATTCTGAGGAAACTACTCCAAGCTTGTACTAAAGAGGCACCCTTCTTGAGCCCGGATGGGCACATGTATAAGCAAGTAGATGGGGTCGCCATGGGTTCTCCCCTAGGTGTCCTGTTTGCAAACTTCTACATGGGTACCATCGAGCAAAAAGTCTTAGTCGACATGAACTTGAAACCGGCCATATACTGCAGGTATGTTGACGACATTTTTACACAGGTACCTGATGTCAGACATCTGCAGGAGCTGAAGGAGGCATTTGAGCAGAGTTCCGTGCTGCGTTTCACTTACGAGACGGAAAAGGATGGGAAGCTGCCTTTTCTAGATGTAACAGTCATGGAAAAGGGCGGAGGTTTCCACACTGCAGTCTACACTAAGGAAACAAACATAGGAATGTGCCTAAATGCTAACAGCGACTGCCCCGACAGGTACAAGAGGAGTGTTGTTAACGCATACGTCGACCGTGCTCTCAGCCACAGCTCAGAATGGAAGCAAGTCGACGAAGAACTCTGTAGGGTAAGGCAGGTCCTAGTCAATAACGGCTTCTCCAATGGTTTCATCGAAGACATCATAAGAAGGAAAGTGAAAAGCCATGCAACCTCTGAAGAGACAACTAACACAACACCTATACCCCCTATTAGACTATTTTACAGGAACTTCTTTTCCACAGCTCATAAAACGGAGGAAAGGGTCCTGAAAGATATTGTTAATAGAAACGTTATCCCTACAGACAAAAATCAGAGGATACAACTGACGATTTACTATAAAACCAGAAAAACGGCCAGCCTACTCATGAGAAACTCTCCAGACACAAAACAGAACGCTTTAAAAGAGACTAACGTCGTCTATGCCTTCAAATGCCCACTTGGGGACTGTAAGCTCCAAAAAACCCAGTATATAGGCAAGACAACAACATCTCTTTCTAGGCGTTTAACGATGCATAAGCAACAGGGCTCCATTAAGGAACATATAATCTCTTCCCATAACCAAACCATCGCCAGAGAAATCCTAGTAAACAACACAGAAATCATCGATAGATACAGCGATAGCAGGCGGCTTGACGTTTGCGAGGCACTACACATCAAGAAGTCAACACCAGCAATCAACAGCCAATTATTGCACAACTATATTCTACCCACCTCAAGACTCCGCTCCAATATAGAAGCATCAAGAAATATGGACCAATAGGCTTTCTACAAACACTTCTATTCAATACCCATTGTTTCTGTTCTGTCTTGTGTTGATACTTTTAATACCCTATTAATATCCCCTCCTGTTCTGTCTTGTGTTAATGCCACATCACCCTTCCCACCTCACTCAAATGTAGATATAATATCAGAGAGACGTAAGTTCTAATCAGTTGTGTATTTGTGAAGTCTTTGAAAATGTAATAAGTTTTACGAAACGCGCCCGTGTCGCGTCAGACTAGAAATAAAAATGAATTTTGGAGAAGTGATTTTTTATTTACCTCCAACAGTGAAGCGTAATGTACGAAAGATTGAGAAAATTCGTGTTAGAATTATTAATCTTACTTTTTCGGTCATATTTAATAATATATATATATATATATATATGCTTGACCATCACGGTCCGGACAAAAGGAAGTGATAGCCGAAGCTATTTGAACCACTTCCCCGCCGGCACTCGGATGGTAATCTTGGGCATAGCATTTTATCAAATCACCTCATTCTTTGGGGCACACATGAGGAACACAAATGCGAACAAGCCTGAATGGTCCTCAGGACTATATGCGACGGAAAACTCACACCCCCAGAAGTGACTCGAACCCATACTCCCAGGATCAACGCAACTGGTATCTATAGGACGCCTTAATCCACCTAACCATCATGACCGGACATAAGGAAGTGATAGCCGAACCTATTTGAACCACTTCCCTGCCGGCACTCGGATGGTAATCTTTGTCATAGCATTTAATCAAATCATCTCATTCTTTGGGGCACACGTGAGGAACACAAATGCATATACCAGATACCAGTTGCGTTGCTCCTGGGAGTATGGGTTCGAGTCACTTCTAGGGTGTGAGTTTTCAGTCATATATATATATATGTCGTACCTAGTAGCCAGAACGCACTTCTCAGCCTACTATACAAGGCCCGATTTGCCTAATAAGCCAAGTTTTCATGAATTAATGTTTTTTCGACTACCTAACCTACCTAACCTAACTTAACCTATAAAGATAGGTTAGGTTAGGTAGGGTTGGTTATGTTCGGTCATATATGTACGTTAATTTTAACTCCAATAAAAAACAATTGACCTCATACATAATGAAATGGGTAGTTTTATCATTTCATAAGAAAATAAATAGAGAAAATATATTAATTCAGGAAAACTCGGCTTATTAGGCAAATCGGGCCTTGCATAATAGGCTGAGAAGTGCATTCTGGCTACTAGGTACGACATATATATATATATATATATATATATATATATATATATATATATATATATATATATATATATATATATATATATATATATATATGACCGAAATGGTAAGATTAATAATTCTAACAAGAATCTTCTCATTATTTCTTACGTTTTTCTTCACTGTCGAGGGTAATTCAAAAATTAACTCAACAAATTGAATTTTTTAAATTTTTATTTTTGGTCTGACGCCTAGAAGCGTTTCGTAAGGCTTCTTACATTTTCAAAGACTTGGTTTACACATAACATACATAATGTTTTTATTTGTTTTGGGTGAGGTAATATGACACAAAAGTTACGCGTTTCGTAATTCGTATTACATTTTTTTTGAAAATGTAATACGAATTACAAAACGCGTTCAGGCGTCTGACAATTAACAAATTAATTTCAGAGAATTGTTATTTTTATTACCACCGACAGTGAAAAAAATCATAAGAAATATTGAGAAATTTCGTGTTAGAATTATTAATCTTATCTTTTTGGTCATATTCAGCAACATATATATATATATATATATATATATATATATATATATATATATATATATATATATATATATATATATATATATATAATATTAGTATCCTTTGGTAGCAGTCTTTCTTGTAAACATATGTTGTTAAATATGACCGAAAAAGTGAGATTAATAATTCTAACACGAATTTTCTCAATATTTCTTATGTTTCTTTTTACTGTCGATGGTAATTGAAAAATCATATATAAAAATAAAAATAAAAATGAATTTCAGAGAATTATTTTTCAATTCCCAGTGAAATCAATTTCATTGATTTTTTCAATGCCCAGACAGGTACAAGAGGATTGTTGTTAACGCTTATGTCGACCGTGCTCTCAGCCACAGCTCAGGATGGAAGCAAGTCGATGAAGAACTCTATAGAGTTAGGCAGGTCCTAGTCAACAACGGCTTCTCCAATGGTTTCGTTGAAGACATCATAAAAAGGAAGGTGAAACGCCATGCAACCTCTGAAGAGAAGAGACAACTAACTCAACACCTGTACCCCCCTATTAGGCTATTTTACAGGAACTTATTTTCCACAGCACATAAAACGGAGGAAAGGGTCCTGAAAGATATTGTTAATAGGAACGTTATCCCTTCAGACAAAAATCAGAAGATACAATTGACGATTTCCTATAAAACCAAAAAAACGGCCAGCCTACTCATGAGAAACATTCCAGACACAAAGCAGAACGCTTTAAAAAAAGACCAACGTCGTCTATGCCTTTAAATGCCCACTTGGGGACTGTAAGCCCCAAAGAACTCAGTATATAGGCAAGACAACAACATCTCTTTCCAGGTGATTAACAATGCATAAGCAACAGGGCTCCATTAAGGAACATATAATCTCTTCCCACATCCAGACCATCACCAGAGAAGTCTTAACAAACAACACAGAAATCATCGATAGATACAGCAATAGCAGGCGGCTTGACATCTGCGAGGCACTACACATCAAGAAGTCAACACCAGCAATCAACAGCCAATTAATGCACAGCTATATTCTACCCACTTCAAAACTCCGTACCAATATAGAAGCATCAAGAGAAAATATGGGCCAATTGGCCCTTTGCAGTTACTTCCATTCTTCCCTTTCATCTATACCCATTTAACCGTGTTTTGTCTTGTGTTGAAAGTTTGTTAAACTCATCCAAAACTGTTGTAACATATCACCTCACCCAAATGCGAGTATATAAAACAAAAGCTGTTTAAATATTAGCATAATAAATCTCTGTTTAGTGTTTGCAGGTTATAGTTGTGTGTGTGTAAACTAAAGTCTTTGAAAATGCAATAAGTTATTACGAAACGTGTTCAAGTGTCGCGTCAGACTAGAAATTAAAATGAATTTTGGAGAATTGATTTTTCAATTACTGTCAACAGTATAAAGAAACATAAGAAATATTGAGAAAATTCGTGTTAGAATTATTAATCTTACTTTTTCGGTCATATTTAACAACACACACACACACACACACACATATATATATATATATATATATATATATATATATATATATATATATATATATATATATATATATATATATATATACATATATATATATATATATATATATATATATATATATATATATATATATATAATATATATTTTTTTTAAAGTTTGTGAGGGTACCACCTCTGGTGCCAATGTGGGGACCCATAGCCTCGGAGAAGAAAATAAAAAGTATTCAGAGGAGACCTTGTGGCTTCTCACTGAACACTAATATTATCTTTTCCTACCACCCCCATTATTTTGTATGTACACATATGTATTTACTTTATTTGAACTTTGTTACAAAAAAAAAGAGTTACATATGGGTTACAAAGATGGTTATCATAGGTTGTCGAGTTCCTCCAGCTCCTCAGATGGCGGGCAGGAACCCTGGATGCAGTGCGCATTTCCCCTCTGTATCGCCACACTGAGGCGCTGGAAAAGAAAGCTTGCAGCTCTTGGGTCCCTTGTTGTTTCAATGAGCCTAGAACCCAGTTCCTTCAAAAAACTGGTAGCACTTTTACCCCAGGCACCGAGTGTCTCAGAAGCAATGGGGACAAAATTGTAGTGGTGATCCAGTTCTCTATACTTACGGGATTTGGCTGCTTCCCTGTGGGTGGCAGCGCCACCTGGTTGTGCATCACTGAGGTTAATGTAGGTGTTAGCCAGGGTTGATACGCACGTGTAGTCCCATACCAACTGCTTGTCATTCTTCCAGGGGTTCACTGTGATACCATCCGGGCGACCAATAAGAGCATCAGAGTTACGGGGCGTTAGGTAACGGGGCTCTCTTTCAGCTGGGCATCCAGCTGTGGTGAGGCTCCTCTTGATGATGTCGTTAACTTCACTGTGCCTCGAGTGCCATCCCCCCTGTGCTTTGGCAGAGTAGGCCATGGTGGCCGTACCTGTCAGCCACCACCTCGCCGCAAATACACCTATATCTGGTGTGGATTGTGGCAGTGGTGTGGATATATATATATATATATATATATATATATATTATTGGTAGCAGTCTGTCCTGAAAACATATGTTATTGAATATGAGAGAAAGGGTGAGATCAATGATTCTAGCACAAATCTACTCTATATTTCCTATGTTGTGCTTCACTTGAGAAGGAAGTTGAACAATCAACTCTCCCAAGTTCATTTTGTTTCGTGTTATTACAGCCTGGCGTTAATATATTGTATTTTTAATTACATTAATATTGTTAATTGAATTAGTTTGCTTAAGTGTGGCGTCCAGAACTTCTGAGTTACAAACTCTACCAATTTATACAATAAAAACATATCTGCATTCAAAAGCAAAAGCTTACCTATCTTCAGGAATTACATTCTATAAGTATTCAGACATATAAATGTTAATTAAAGCAACAACACCACCCGCCTCCATTTGGTACAGTTCATCCTCTCTAAAGTGGTACCCTCCAACCGTTTTCTACACCCTTCTTTAGCCCCACCTCGTCCAAGCTCAGGGCGTTCGTCTAGACGCATTCATAACGTTCATGTTCTTGGTGTTCTCCATTTGTTATGCACCCCATCCCGTGGGCGGTAGTGTACCCCATATCCATCCTGTGGATGGTAGTGGATCCCATACCCATCTCGTGGACGGTAATGTACCCCATACCCATCCCGTAGACGGTATATGTAAGGTTAGCGGGGCACATAAAAGGTTCAGAAGCTAAATCTCATGAACAAGAACTAGATTCTTGTTCATGAGATCATGAGAAGATTGTTCATGAGAACAATCTTCTAGATTCTAAATTATTATGAATGTATATCATAATTTTGTGTATAGTCTGACTTAGTTCAGGACACGTGACTTTGAGTGGTAATTATTGTATTTGTAGCACGTTGATTAAGCACTTCGAGGTTGGACATAAGTGGAGATAAGTTTGAACATCACGAGTTATGACTTCGAGTCATAACTCGTGATCTTCGTGTGTGTCGTAACGTTTTGAGTCATAACCTTACGATTCAACGTTATGAGTAACATGTAAAGTATTTTATATTCACAAACAAGGAGTGTGGAGGCTAGGTCAACAAGCCTCTGACTATTGTGTATCAGGACCCACAATGTTTAAGGCGCACAACTCACCGTCTCTCAACTGATGCAGGTCAAGCTTGGAGGGGGAGTGGTGCTTCAAGGCTTCATAATCGGCCAAGCGAGTCGAGGAAGCCCCAGAGTCATCCGAGCGAGCAAGAATTGGGGGATAAAGATTGGAGACTTTGATGGGTTGAGCCTGAGTGGGTGGGCGAGGCTTCACCGCGGCCGGTCGACCCTCCAGGCGGGAGGTGTGGGCCGTATGGTGCAGCGGCTTGAGGACCATATTGGCTTGGCCGGTAGCCTCCTGCCCTCCTTCCTTATCAGTTTTCATTGGGCAATATTCATGGCTCGGCCAGAAGTCGAGAGCCCTGAACTGACTACAGGTTATTTTAATTATTATTGAAGATATTATTTCACATTGGAATTTATTCAGCAACGTTGGTTTCCACGGAAATAGCTGGGTAAAGTAGTGAGTATTGTTGGGTTGAGCGAAGTACCAGCTGGGGCCCTTGTGCGTGTGTCGGCACCACATGATGGTTGTAGAGTTGTGTTTGTGTCTTTATTATTGTTGTAGTCACACCCGTACTGTAGCGATACAATGTTGTAGTTTTAGATCCAGCTACTCGGAACAAGATTTCTAAGTAGCACGAGCTATGGTGAGTCTATAATGGACTTTGTAGTACAAAGGAAGCAGTTTTTTTTTCTACCACCGACGTGGCCACACATAGAAGCAGTGAACAACTTATAAGTCAGCAATAGTTTTTAATTCTCAAGTTAATGAAGTAAATATGAAACTGAAATTGTTTTATTCGTTAGTCTTTGAGCAGTAAGAATTCAAAACATAATTAATAATATTACAAATAAAACTGGTGTGTGAGATGTTAATAAGTATACATTTAGAGATCACTGCAATTGATTTTCAAATGCTGTGGTAGTTACCATAGAGGCTCTGGATATGATTCAAATGTTTAATATAAATTGACTGATTACTCAATTTCATTGTATGGCAGAAAAATTATGGTGACTGCAGGCCAGGTTCTGTAAAAATGTTAAGTCACTTTATCATTTTATTTCGTGGCACAACTGCCTGTATTCAGTTTATTGCCATTAGAAGCACATTAAGATATTTGAGGATCTGCTCATATTATTTTAACCTAATTATGGTATGTCTGAACAACCTCGGTTTCTTAGCATTTCGTCAGGGTAGACTTCACTACCTTGCCGACGCTGAGCTCCAGCTCTCACCAACATCACGGGATTAAAACGACATCTCTAGTGAGGTCTTCCCGCCCACCGAGAGTATAGAGTATCACACAATTTCTTACCCAATGTTTGATTGGCCTTTTCCCCTTATTCCTACCTTCCCCTATTCGATACCCTGTATTTGATTGCTCCCAATATTCCTTCGACCCTTAACCTCACCCCACACCCCTTCACCGCTTCCACGTGTGCAACCCAAAATTGCACATTATGTATTCGTTCTTTACCTAATGGTGTTCCGGAGTGGAACGAAACGTTGTAGAAAATAAATCCATTAATAATTACTCTGAGTTCTTTACTAAGAAAATAGAGGCATAAAAGCTTACACTGTTAAATCAACAACGCCAGCAATGCGTTTATATTTAGTATTAACCAAATGACTATGGAACGCCTGCTCCCAAAGTATATATGCGGAAAAACCATGTGTGAAAAATAAAGAATGCTTAACGCGTTTTCGGCTTAATTCGCCTGCATCAGAGCAAAGTAGAATGAAGATGGAAACATTGTTGATCAGACCTTTATATTCGCCAGGGTAGATCACCTGACCGCCAAGGAAAGGAAATGTAAGAAAGAGGGTAACTGCAGAAGGCCCATTGACCCATACGAGGCCCCTATATACAGAACTGGAAGATATATAAAAGTGCCATACAGCTTAAATGGATCCTATATTGTATTGACGTGCTATATTCAGGCTTATACGGGGATCAACTTGTACATACCAGGGCTCACATTAAGGCTGTTGTTACAATGTTTGATCAGAGCAGACTCGATCACATTTCGTTCAACGAAACCCTTACTTTTAACAATACATTTCGCCCCTCTGAAGTCGCCAGAATGATCACATTAACTGGAATGCAAATACAATGCACTGGAGTGCTGGGCTGTACGAATAGCATATGAATGTTGTTTTAAGCGCGAGGAAAGAGATTTGCCAGTCTGGCCGATGTAAACACATGCACACTCATTACACGGGATGGAGCACACACCACCTGCTATAGACGCGGTGCGCCAAGGTGCATAGTGCACCTGGCTGGATCCGAATCCTTCTGGGGATTGGAGTTTGCAGTTATATAGATTTTTTTTTCCATGCTCTCTTTCACTGGTTTCTCTTTCCTTCTCTCTTTCCTTCTCTCATATAATTCTTTCCATTTGTTTGGCATCAAGTGAAAACGTTGATATGAAAGAGTCAAATTCCTTTGCTAAGGCGTTGATACTTGCCAGGATCAGTACGGGTCTAAAAACGACAATTTTGGTGCTCAGTTTGTTTCCTCTCTCTCTCTCTCTCTCTCTCTCTCTCTCTCTCTCTCTCTCTCTCTCTCTCTCTCTCTCTCTCTCTCTCTCTCCACTCTCACAGTAACCGTTTGGCTCCTTACTGAGAGGTCTTCCTTGAGTCTATCTCTTATCCAGATCCTTCATCTATTGCATGTCCCTCGAGTGAGACATCACCGCCTTGAGACAATTGACGGAGAAGCAGATTGCTTAGTCGCCTCGTGTTTAAGTTACGTGATCTTACTGTATAATTACTACGTTTGTCAAGCAGGATTTTGCTATGATAATCCTATTTTAATATTTGGGAGCTAAATTTAGCTGCTGTTAGATTTTTATTTTTTTGGTAACTTGCAAGGTATCTTTGTTAGTAAGACTGGGCTGTAGTTCAGTAGTTTGGTCTTTCATCTTTCATGAATATTGGCGCCATATAAGTCGTTAAATAATACTGTGAGGTTAAAGGTTAATAACACTTTAATAAGACAATAAGAGTTATTATAACAATAACTCTTGCAGAGACTAGTTACATACAATAAGAGGGGGAGCGGCACAGCAAGCTTCCATCTTAGTACTTCTCTGCTAATGGGTTTTGTCACATCCAACTTTTATAGTTATTTTCAGTTGGAAAGAACTGGAAAGAGAGTTCAATAAGCTGTTGAAACTAAATTCGTTGCTGTCAATGTCATTTCAATTAGTGAGTCTTACGAGTGTCTTCGTTTTGTAGCACGCCAGTACTGCCAGATCAGGTTCTAGCTTTAAAGTCTTCCTGGAAATTTGTAGTTGGTGCTTTTTCATACTTTTATAATTCTGGGCGTCTCCCTTCTTTTGTGTGGCCTGACCGACCAGACACTTTCCTCCTGGTGTCCTTTCCTCCAACGTAAAGGGGCACTTAGTTTTTTACCCTAGTTTTGGGCTCCGTCATTCTTGTACTGCTTCTCCGCCACTCTCCTAATTTCTACATGTGTTCATTCCTCATTCTGTTGTATACTTTTTTTTGTATTTCCTTCCGTTCTGTGCACTTTCTTTCATGTTATTTATGTTATTTTGCTTAACCTCTTCACCTGCAAGCGCTGCCCGCTACCTCTGCTTCCTTATTCCTCAGTGGAGGTGTGAGGCTTTCTCCTCCTGCAGTGAGTTTGTTGTCTATGTACTTCATCTTGCATCCAGCTTCTCTGTATATGTGTATATATATATATATGCGGAAAATCCACAGAGAAATATATCAAGTTTGTATATACCAGTACTAACATTAAGTCTAACGCATTGTATCTGCACACGAGTTTATGCGATCACACTATTAACTAGAATGGGGAGAAAAGCATTACCAATTGTGGTGGTTTCGTGGAAAGGAATTTGATTGAGTCTGCTCTAATCAGTGTCCTGATTAGATATCAGTGATATATATCACTGATATATCACTGATATATGATATATATCATATATCAGTGTCCTGATATATATATATATATATATATATATATATATATATATATATATATATATATATTAGTATATTTTGGTAGCAATCTTTCCTGTAGACATATATTATTAAATATGACCGAAAAAGTAAGATTAATAATTCTAACACGAATTTTCTCGATCTTTCTTATGTTACTTTTCACTGTTGATGGTAATTGAAAAATCAATTCTAAAAAAATCATTTTTATTTCTAGTCTGACGCGACACTTGAGCGCGTTTCGTAAAACTTATTACATTTTCAAAGACTTTAGTTTACACACACACAAATGTAACTGAATAGAGCTTAAACATCTTCGATTTTTTATACCTGCATTTGGGTGAGGTGATATGTTGCAACAGTTTTGGATGAGGTGAAAACAAACTTTCAACACAAGACAGAACACGAAACAATGGGTATTGAATGGAATTAATTGCAGAGGGCCTATTGGCCCATATTTCTTGATGCTTCTATATTGGAGCGGAGTCTTGAAGTGGGTAAAATATTGTTGTGCATTAATTGGCTGTTGATTGCTGGTGTTGACTTCTTGATGTGTAGTGTCTCGCAGATGTCAAGCTGCCTGCTATCGCTGTATCTATCGATGATTTCTGTGTTGTTTGCTAAGATTTCTCTTGTGATGGTTTGGTTGTGGGAAGAGATTATATGTTCCTTAATGGAGCCCTGTTGCTTATGCATCGTTAAACGCCTGGAAAGAGATGTTGTTGTCTTGCCTATATACTGAGTTTTTTGAGGCTTACAGTCCCCAAGAGGACATTTGAAGGCATTGACGACGTTAGTCTCTTTTAAAGCGTTCTGCTTTGTGTCTGGAGAGTTTCTCATGAGTAGGCTGGCCGTTTTTCTGGTTTTATAGTAAATCGTCAGTTGTATCCTCTGATTTCTGTCTGTAGGGATAACGTTTCTATTAACAATATCTTTCAGGACCCTTTCCTCCGTTTTATGAGCTGTGGAAAAGAAGTTCCTGTAAAATAGTCTAATAGGGGGTATAGGTGTTGTGTTAGTTGTTTCTTCAGAGGTTGCATGGTGTTTCACTTTCCTTCTTATGATGTCTTCAACGAAACCATTGGAGAAGCCGTTGTTGACTAGGACCTGCCTTACCCTACAGAGTTCTTCGTCGACTTGCTTCCATTCTGAGCTGTGGCTGAGAGCACGGTCGACATAAGCGTTAACAACACTCCTCTTGTACCTGTCAGGGCAGTCGCTGTTGGCATTTAGGCACATTCCTATGTTCGTTTCCTTAGTGTAGACTGCAGTGTGGAAACCTCCGCTCCTTTCCATGACTGTTACATCTAGAAAGGGCAGCTTCCCATCCTTTTCCATCTCGTAAGTGAAACGCAGCACGGAACTCTGCTCAAATGCCTCCTTCAGCTCCTGCAGATGTCTGACATCAGGTACCTGTGTAAAAATGTCGTCAACATACCTGCAGTATATGGCCGTTTTCAAGTTCATGATGACTAAGACTTTTTGCTCGATGGTACCCATGTAGAAGTTCGCAAACAGGACACCTAGGGGAGAACCCATGGCGACCCCATCTACTTGCTTATACATGTGCCCATCCGGGCTCAAGAAGGGTGCCTCTTTAGTACAAGCTTGGAGTAGTTTCCTTAGAATGTTTTCTGGTATGTCAAGAGGAGTACAGGCCGGATCACGATACACTCTGTCCGCTATCATCCCGATTGTTTCATCCACAGGTACGTTGGTAAACAGTGATTCTACGTCCAACGAGGTTCTTATCCCTCGTGTGTGGGATAACACTGTGGCCCGTGTTCCCCGCAGTAAGTCAACAAATTCCTTTGGAGACTTCAGGCTGAAGGCGCAAGGGACATAAGGAGTCAGCAAGCTGTTAAGTTGTTTCGCCAGACTGTACGTGGGTGTGGGTATCTGGTTGATGATTGGCCAAAGTGGGTTTCCAGGCTTATGTGTCTTGACATTTCCATACACGTATCCAGGTTTATATTCCCCAATAATGTTTGGCAGGTGGAGTCCGGATTTCTTGGCGTTCACAGTTTCGATCAATTTGTTGGACTTTGCGTTCATACAGCTGAATTGATTTCGAGGTATATATATACACCTCAAATATCCCCACTTCTCAAGGGCACCAGACAGTGAGAGGTTACTAGACGTTTTTCATCAAGCCACTGTTAATGTGGGAGAACTCGTGTCCATGCTATAAGCCCATACTTGCTTAAACCACAAGTGAAGATTAACAATCTTTGGATATATATATATATATAAATATATATATATATATATATATATATATATATATATATATATATATATATATATATATATATATATATATTAAATATATATATATATATATATATATATATATATATATATATGTATATATATATATATATATATATATATATATATATATATATATATATAATATATATATATATATATATATATATATATATATATATATATATATATATTGTGACGGTAATCTCTTTCAAGAGAGATTGAGCCTGCTCTTCCCTACACATTTACGTCTTTCAAGTATAAGATATTATATTCAAGATACGTCCACCAGTATCGCCAAATGTTTTGCCCAGGAAGCAAAGCGTACCAAGCACAACCCGACACACCGGCTACCACCCGCCGTCAACCAGCAAACTACTCATTCTCCGCCTGCCTGTTGCTGATTGGCTGGTGTGTCGTCGCACCTGCACTCATGCCACCACACGAGTCGACGTTTGGGCCAGCAGCACGCCGACTCCTCAGAATATCTCTGTGCTCCTTGGAGTTGACATCTCTCTATTAGTAGACTAAGCCCTGGCTGTCATGTACTAAGGGAGGTGGCAGCTTGAAGCCAGTATTCCCAGCACCTCACTTATTTGATTTATTTTAACTTGCACTTACTTGTCTTAGAGTAACTTTTCATTGCCAGCAATTATTCATGTTGTTTTGTTTGTTGACTTGTTTTGAATTTTACAAGATTGTCTTTATTCATATCTTGTTTTCTAGAGTAATTAAAATTTCATTGTTTATACTTTGTGTTTTGTGTGTCTTCCCATTAGCTTACCACAGACGAAAGGACAATCTTCTCTTTTTTTTGTTATGTGACGAGGCCCTGACCCCCCAGCTTCTGAAACAGCCGAACACCAACGCTTTACCGTCACATTACATGGGGGCCTGTCCGGGAGCAGTTGGATGTCGTGCTGGGTAACATTACACTCTTGTGGATCATCTCGGAACAACTCCTGATGTTCTTTGAAGATCTTGATGAGAGGTGCACTATGATTGTCCTGAAAATAATTGTGAAGATCAGTTAGGATTTCCGAATTGGAAAGCGCTGACTCCGTGTCAGTGCTTTCGGGAGGAGAAGCAGGGAAGGTCTCACTGTGGATGTATGGCTCTTTAAAGGAAGAATATGTTATCATTACAGTGGGAGGAGTACCTTTATATAGCTTCAGGAGGTTGACGTGGCACAACTGGGTCTTCCGCCGCCTACCTGGAGTCTCTAGAACGTAGTTGTGGTTGTTTCTGCACTCCTTGATGCGGTAGGGTCCTGAAAACCTGTTTTGCAAAGGAGAACCTGGGATAGGGAAATAAGCAAGCACGAAGTCTCCCGGTTTAAATTTCCTTACTTTGCTGCTCTGGTCGTAATGAGTCTTCATCCTCTCCTGTGCTTTCAATAGATTATCTTTGGCAAAACTGTGTACCCTCTCTAGAATGTGTTGTAGGTTTTGAAGAAACTGGGGCACATTCTGATGCTCACTGAAGGTGGCATCACGTAGAGGGTCTTTGAAAGCTTTGAAAAGAGTACGGCATTTACGTCCGTAGAGCATCTCATAAGGAGATACTCCTAGAGACTCATTGGGAAGACTTCTATAGATGCACATTATCAGGTCAATTTGCTTATCCCAATCCTTAGAGGTTTCATTACAAAACTTCTTCAGGAGTGCTTTAATAGTCTGATGACTACGCTCAAGAGAACCCTGTGAAGCAGGATGATAGGGGCTGGGCAATACCTGTTTGATGTTGAACTCTTCCAGTGTCCTCTTGAAGAGATCACTGGTGAAGTTGGTGCCACAGTCGCTCTGAACCTCCCTTGGAAATTCATACTAGGTGAAGATCTTCAATAAGTGTTTCACAACCGTAGCAGCCATAATGTTCTTTACTGGAACTGCTATGGGGAATCTGGTGGTAGGACACAGGATGGTTAGGATATAGGCGTTACATAAACTGGTCCGAGGTAAAGGACCAACACAGTCTATAATAAGTCTGTGGAAAGGTTCCGCAGGCACCTGTATGGGAGTCAGTGGTGCTCTGGGGATAGAGATGTTCGGTTTACCTGCCATCTGACATGTATGACACTGTTTGACGCTATTTACCATACCTGGCCAGTAGTAGTCTTGACGGATTCCATGGTAGGTCTTGTTAAATCCGTAGTGTGAGAGTGCTCCGTGGGCCAGGTGTAGAATAGTGGGCCGCAGGCTGGCAGGAATCACTAGTTGTTCGACGTTGGCCCAATCGTCCTCCTCCTTCAGTTTACTGGGTTTATATCTGCGGTAGAGCAACTCGTTCTCTAGGAAGAACCCAGGAATACTGTCAGGTTGAGTCTCAGCCTGGAAAAATAATGGTGTCAGGGTAAGATCTTCCCTCTGTAACTTACGGAACTCCAACTTGGTCAGATTCGGGGGTAGTTTCTGAGGGTCTTGAGGGACAGCAGTAGAAGTAGAGTCAGCTGGCTGTGGTCGTGCAGCTTGTGCACGGGTGGTCACTAAAACCAGAGGAGAAACTTCATCATTCTCTTGAACCTTTGCTGGAACATACTCAAAGATGGGATTATCCATTACAGAGGTACACACCTGGGGTTTGTCCATGACGATCAGGTTAGTCGGTTGCAGGTCTTCTGCCAAGTCGTTGCCCAGGAGAAGTTGCACTCCAGGCATGGGAAAAGGCTTTTCCCTGATGGCGACTTGGACTTCTCCGGTCACGAAGGGACAATCCAGGTAGACTCTGGCGAGAGGATAAGGAGTGGTAGCAGTGAGGTCAGTGATGAAGACAGTTTCTCCGGTGTAGGCGATATTGGGCACAGCTGATTTCAAAATAATTGATTGAAGAGCCGCTGTGTCCCTCAAGATCTTCAGTTTGAAACGTCCCTCCGGATTTGAACCGTTGGTAGAGACAGTTCCAGTATACAGGTGTTTACTGAAAAGAGAAAGATCATAAACATGAACACCAACATTCATCACAGGCTTACCGGACTTAGGAGGAGTCTGTTTGGGTTTAGTGGATTCAGTATTTCCTTTGTATTGAGACTTACCACATTTATCTATGGTATGTCCATAGTCTACAATACTTGCAGTACAATTGCAAGCCAGCTTGATCGGTACTCACTTTCTCGTAACTGTACCAAGACTTCTTACTGGAAGGTGGTTCTGGTGTCAGCCGGTGGATGAGGCTGTAAGTGTCAGCCGACATAGCACACTTTAGGTAGTCGGTTTCTTCTTTATCTGCTAAATATAGACGGACAGGAGGCGCACACGCCTCAAGAATTCTTCAACTAGCATGATGTTGACGAGTTCTGCAAAGGTAGAGACATGTGCTGCTTCCAGCCATTTCATAAAATATCTCCTTTTGGTATTAGCAAATTCGAGAAAGGTAGTGGTACTTGCCTTCAGGTGGTCACGGAATTTCCTTCGATAGCTGTCGGTGGAGAGAAGGTAGGCGTCCAACACTGCTTGTTTCAGAGTCTGGTAGTCATTCTCAGTCGCCAAAGTACTGAGTGTAACTGCAGCTCTACCTGTGAGATGTACTCTGAGAAGGGTTGCCCATTGGTCGGCAGGCCAACTAAGTTGATTAGCAAGGGTCTCAAAGGTGGTGAAAAATACATCAACTTCTGTCTCTACGAATGGTGGCATTAACTTACTTGCATGCGAGATATTGAAACTGACAGGAAGACTGGCGGTAGCTTGCTGGCGTTGAGCGAGGTGTGTAGTTTCCAACGCGAATTCTTGTTGACGACATTCCATAGCCAGAGTTGCTTGTTGTTTGTCGTGCTCGCGTTGCATCTCCAATTGGCGTTGTTTTGTTTCAAGCTGTATTCGCTCACTTTCACGGAGTATTGCAAGCTCACGTTCCTTGAGAGCGATTTCACGTTTCTGTTCTTCCTTCAGTATGGCAGCTGCTTCCCTTTGCTGCTCTCGTTCGATCTTGGCAATTTCTAGTTTGAGTTTCATCGTTGCCAAATCAGTTTTATCTGCAATAAAGTAAGTTTCGTGAGTTTCAGAGTCTATCTTACCTTCCTCTAAGAGATGATCCAGTAACAGGTTATGTAGTTCATTTTTGTTGGCTTGGTAGGGAACTTCTAGTTGGTACTCATGTGCAAGAGTTTGTAATTCAGTCCTCTTGGCACGACTTAAGGTCCCTATTTCACCTGCTGGATCTGCATGGAAAGCTTGGAGACGAAACATGGTGAAATTAGCAAATAAATGCACAACGAATATACTGTTGTGATATAGTGAATGTCAGAAACAGGACAACGTGGCAACTGGTACCTATCCTGTGGAATTGTTAACAACTAATGTTAATTTCAAGATGATAAATGATTAATAAATCAAGGTCGCAGGAAATCTTGTACCCGGTACTCAATGTAAGAGGATAAGGGCAAGAAAATCCTACTATGTAAGCGAAACTGAGTTTGTAAAACAAATGAAACAGTTAATTGCTTCAAAAGTGAATTAGGTAGTCCAAGAATGTAGGCATACCTTGCCGAGTCTCTATAGGACATAAGCAAGTTTTTCCCACTGAAATTAAATATGATACTTACAGAATCAGCGAACTTTTGTGCTCTGAAAAAGAAGGCTAATTCCCTACCAATGTAAATATCATCATCTCTGACCGACGTGTAGGGGTGCGAGGTGTCAACTGGTGACGAGAACTGCTGCTGAGGTCCCAATTCAGCAACTAAAGTTCGTGCGAGAGGAACTATGGCCCTCTTTATCCTCCTACCGTCAGATTGCAGAAGATTAGGTGCACTTGACTCGGGGACAGACCACAGTACCAGGGTACCAATATGATGATCTGCCGAAAATATGAGAAATATCCTAGGGACAAAAGATGGTAAACACGAGTAATAACACGGAGGGAGAGATGACCAATTAAGAGAATGACTGAGGCCTACAGTCACCACGTAATCCAAAGTTGTCTCACCTTCACCATATGCTACTCTCGGAATGCACAGTACACACAGCACCGTATGAAAATAAAATTGAATATTGAAAATAGTGAAAAGTTACTTTACCAAAGCCAAATACGCTTATCACAAATTTACGATCTGGCACCAGTACCATGAGTAACCCCATGTAATGTGACGGTAAAGCGTTGGTGTTCGGCTGTTTCAAAAGCTGGGAGCAGGGCCTCGTCACATAACAAAAAAAAAAGAGAGAAGATTGTCGTTTCGTCTGTGGAAAGGTAATGGAAGACACACAAAACACAAAGTATAAACAATGAAATTTTAATTACTCTAGAAAACAAGATATGAATAAAGACAATCTCGTAAAATTCAAAACAAGTCAACAAACAAAACAACATGAATAATTACTGGCAATGAAAAGTTACTCTAAGACAAGAAAGTGCAAGTTAAAATAAATCAAATAAGTGAGGTGCTGGGAATACTGGCTTCAAGCTGCCACCTCCCTTAGTACACGACAGCCAGGGCTTAGTCTACAAATAGAGAGATGTCAACTCCAAGGAGCACTGAGATATTCTGAGGAGACGGCGTGCTGCTGGCCCAGACGTCGACTCATGTGGTGGCGTGAGTGCAGGTGCGGCGAGACACAAGCCAATCAGCAACAGGCAGGCGGAGAATGAGTAGTTTGCTGGTTGACGGCGTGCGGTAGCCGGTGTGTCGGGTTGTGCTTGGTACGCTTTGCTTCCTGGGCAAAACGTTTGGCGATACTGGTGGACGTATCTTCAATATAATATCTTGTACTTGAAAGACGTAAATGTGTAGGGAAGAGCAGGCTCAATCTCTCTTGAAAGAGATTACCGTCACACCACCAACCTTTCGGTTAACAGCCGAAACTCAGCACCAGTACTCTGGAGAGGGCGTCGGCTATGATGTTGTCAGAACCCTTGGTATAGCGGATCTCCAGGTTGAAATCTTCTCAGACCACAATCCTCTCCGCTTGTTACATCAAGCCCAATTCAATAACCAACGTCTTCTACGATGGGCTTTATATCTGCAAGATTTCAACCTGGAGATCTGCTATATCAAGGGTTCTGAGAACATCATAGCCGACGCCCTCTCCAGAGTCTATGAAGTAGAAGCAACTCCAACTATCACTCCACCACATGAAGACGTAACTTCTTCCAGAACCGCAGGCTTCGGGGGAGAGTTGTGACGGTAATCTCTATCAAGAGAGATTGAGCCTGCTCTTCCCTACACATTTACGTCTTTCAAGTACAAGATATTATATTGAAGATACGTCCACCAGTATCGCCAAACGTTTTGCCCAGGAAGCAAAGCGTACCAAGCACAACCCGATACACCGGCTACCGCCCGCCATCAACCAGCAAACTACTCATTCTCCGCCTGCCTGTTGCTGATTGGCTGGTGTGTCGTCGCACCTGCACTCACGCCACCACACGAGTCGACGTCTGGGCCAGCAGCACGCCGACTCCTCAGAATATCTCTGTGCTCCTTGGAGTTGACATCTCTCTATTAGTAGACTAAGCCCTGGCTGTCGTGTACTAAGGGAGGTGGCAGCTTGAAGCCAGTATTCCCAGCACCTCACTTATTTGATTTATTTTAACTTGCACTTTCTTGTCTTAGAGTAACTTTTCATTGCCAGTAATTATTCATGTTGTTTTGTTGACTTGTTTTGAATTTTACGAGATTGTCTTTATTCATATCTTGTTTTCCAGAGTAATTAAAATTTCATTGTTTATACTTTGTGTTTTGTGTGTCTTCCCATTACCTTATTACAGACGAAAGGACAATCTTCTCTTATTTTTTTTGTTATGTGACGAGGCCCTGCCCCCAGCTTTTGAAACAGCCGAACACCAATGCTTTACCGTCACATTACAATATATATATATATATATATATATATATATATATATATATATATATATATATATATATATATATATATATATATATATATATATATGCAAACAAGCCTGAATGGTCCCCAAGACTATATACAACTGAAAACTCACACCCCAGAAGTGACTCGAACCCATACTCCCAGGAGCAACCACAAATGGTATGTACAGGGACGCCTTAATCCGCTTGACCATCACGACCGGACATAAGGAAGTGATAGCCGAGGCTATTTGAACCACTTCCCCGCCGGCACTCGGATGGTAATCTTGGGCATAGCATTTTATCAAATCACCTCATTCTTTGGGGCACACGTGAGGAACACAAATGCAAACAAGCCTGAATGGTCCCCAGGACTATATACAACTGAAAACTCACATTCGAGTCACTTCTGGGGTGTGAGTTTTCAGTTGTATATAGTCCTGGGGACCATTCAGGCTTGTTTGCATTTGTGTTCCTCACGTGTGCCCCAAAGAATGAGGTGATTTGATAAAATGCTATGCCCAAGATTACCATCCGAGTGCCGGCGGGGAAGTGGTTCAAATAGCCTCGGCTATCACTTCCTTATGTCCGGTCGTGATGGTCAAGCGGATTAAGGCGTCCCTGTACATACCATTTGTGGTTGCTCCTGGGAGTATGGGTTCGAGTCACTTCTGGGGTGTGAGTTTTCAGTTATATATATATATATATATATATATATATATATATATATATATATATATATATATATATATATATATATATATTGTGACGGTAACGCGTTGGTGTTCGGCTGTTTAAGGCTAGGGGTATGGCCTCGTCACATAGTTATAAAAAAAATAGAAAAAACTGGAACTTCGTCTGTGGTAAGGTAAGGAGAAGACACACAAGACACAAGTAAACTTTAACAATGAAATTTTAATTACGTTAAATAAATCAAAACATGAATAAAATGCACAAACAAATTCTTATAATAAAATCAATCAATCAAAATAATAAGAATAATTAAATGACACAATGAAAAGTTACGTTAAGACAAAATAACAAGAAGTGCAATACAAAAATAAAGGGAAGGTGCTGGAATATTGCCTTTAAGCTACCACCTCTCTCAGTATACGCTAACGTCTAGCCGGGAGGAGTGGTAACTGCGGAAGCACAGAATATTCTGAGGTCTGAGGTCGTGGCGACCCCAGACATCAAGTAGTATGGGGGGGGCGAGTGCAGTTGCAGCCCGGCCGGCGACCAATCAGCGGAGCCGGTAGTAAGACAGGTAGTTTGGCGGTTTGAGTCTGAACAGGTGTCACTGGCTGCATACGTTTTGCGCTCTGGCAAACCTTGGAGATGTTGTTGTCGTTGTTGGACATTTCTTCCCTAGTAGTTTTATATAATTTCAACGACGTAATTGTGGAGGGAAGAGCAGGCTCAATCTCTTGAAGGAGATTATCGTCACAACTCTCCCCCGAAGCCTGCGGTTCTGGAAGAAGTACGTCGTTATGTGGTGGAGTAATGGATGGAGTTGCTTCTACTTCATAAACTCTGGAGAGATCATAGGCTAAGATGTTGTCAGACTCTTGGTATAGCGTGTCTCCAGGTTGAATTTCTGCAGTTAGCAAGCCCATAGTAGAAGACGTTGAGATGAGAAGTGGGCGTGCTGCAGGAGGTGTAGGGTGGTGTGGTCCGTGTTGATGGTGGACCGAGCACTTTTCAGGTGTGGAGTGAAGTGCTGAAGCTTCAGGATGAGGAAGAGTAGCTCCTTGCCAATTGTTCCGTAGTTCCTTGTAGCAGTAGTCGCTGACAGGTGTATTCTTCTCGCCTCGTTGCTGCATCACGACACCACCAACGACGGTACCATTGGCGTCGACATGGAGGATGAAGGGCTTATCTGACGAGGTGAGAGTGGAATTAGAAGAGGGCAAAGGAGCACGATTATTATCCTGAAAGCATTTGGGAAGATCATTAAGGATTTCGGAATTAGAAAGTGCTGACTCCTTGTCAGTGCTTTCGGGAGGAGAAGCTGGGAAGGTCTCACTGTGGATGTAGGGTTCTGTGAAGGTAGAATAGTTAGTCAGGACAGTGGGAGGAGTACCATTATATTGCTTCAGGAGGTTGACGTGGCACAGCTGGGTCTTCCGCCGCCTATCTGAAGTCTCTATTACGTAGTTGTTATTATTCCTGCACTCTTTGACGCAGTAGGGTCCTGAAAATCTGTTTTGTAAAGGTGAACCTGGGATAGGGAAATAGGCAAGGACGAAGTCTCCCGGCTTAAATTTTCGTACTTTGCTGGTCTGGTTGTAATGAGTTTTCATTCTCTCCTGGGCTTTCAATAGATTATTATGGGCAAAACGGTGGACTCTCTCTAGAATGTGTTGAAGGTTTTGAAGAAACTGGGGCACATTCTGATGCTCACTGAAGGTGGCATCTCGGAGAGAGTCTTTGAAAGCCTTAAGGGGAGTACGGCACTTACGGCCGTAGAGCATCTCATAAGGAGATACTCCTAGGGACTCATTGGGGAGACTTCTGAAAATACACATTATAAGGTCAATCTGCTTATCCCAATCCTTCGAGGTTTCACTACAAAACTTTTTCAAGAGTGCTTTGATGGTCTGATGACTACGTTCAAGAGAACCCTGTGAAGCAGGATGATAGGGGCTGGACAATACCTGTTTGATGTTGAACTCCTCCAGTGTCCTTTTGAAGAGATCACTGGTGAAGTTGGTACCACAGTCACTTTGAATCTCCCTGGGAAATCCGTATTGAGTGAAGATCTTCAATAGATGTTTTATAACCGTAGCAGCCGTGATGTTCTTCACTGGAACTGCTATGGGAAATCTGGTGGTAGGACACAGGATGGTTAGGATGTAGGCGTTACCTGAACTGGTCCGAGGTAAAGGACCAACACAGTCTATTATGAGTCTGTGGAAAGGTTCCGCAGTCACCTGTATGGGAATCAGTGGCGCTCTGGGAATGGAGACGTTCGGTTTGCCTGCCATCTGACATGTATGACACTGTTTTACGTACTGTTTGACGTTATTTACCATACCTGGCCAGTAGTAGTCTTGACGAATCCCATGGTAAGTCTTGTTGAAGCCGTAGTGGGAGAGTGCTCCGTGGGCCAGGTGTAGAATAGTGGGCCGCAGGCTGGTGGGAATCACAAGTTGTTCGATGTTGGCCCAATCGTCCTCCTCCTTCAGTTTACTGGGTCTATATCTGCGGTAGAGCAAGTCGTTCTCTAGGAAGAACCCAGGAATACTGTCGGGTTGAGTCTCAGCCTGGAAAAACAATGATGTTAAAGTAAGATCTTCCCTCTGCAACTTACGGAACTCTAACTTGGTCAGATGCGGGGGGAGTTTCTGAGGGTCTTGAGGGACAGCGGTAGCAGTAGAGTCAGCTGGCTGTGGACGTGCGGCTTGTGCACGGGTGGTCACGAGAACCGGAGGAGAAACTTCATCACACTCTTGAACCTCTGCTGGAACATACTCTAGAATAGGGTTACTTGGCACAGAGTTACACACTTGGGGTTTGTCCATGACGATCAGGTTGGTCGGTTGCAGGTCTTCTGCCAAGTCGTTGCCTAGGAGAAGTTGCACTCCAGGCATGGGAAAAGGCTTTTCCCTGACGGCGACTTGGACTTCCCCGTTCACGTAGGGACAATCCAGGTGGACTCTGGCGAGAGGGTATGGAGTGGTAGCAGTGAGGTCAGTGATGAAGACAGTTTCTCCGGTGTAGGTGATGTTGGGCACAGCCGACTTCAAGATGATCGATTGTAGAGCCGCTGTGTCCCTCAAGATCTTCAATTTTAAACGTCCCTCCGGATTTGAACCGTTGGCAGAGACAGTTCCAGTATACAGGTGGTTACTGAAAAGAGAAAGATCATTAACTTCAACACCAACATTCATCACAGGCTTACCGGACTTAGGAGGAGTTGGTTTGGGTTTTTGTTGGTCAGTGATTCCCTTGTATTGAGACTTACCACACTTGTCTATGGTATGTCCATAGAGTCTACAATACTTGCAGTACAGTTGTGAACCAGCTTGATCGGGGCTCACCTTCTCGTAACTGTACCACGACTTCTTACTGGAGGATGGTTCGGGTGTCAGCCGGTGGATGAGGCTGTAAGTGTCAGCCGACTTAGCACACTTCAGGTAGTCGGTTTCTTCTTTATCTGCTAAGTAGAGGCGGACAGGAGGCGGCACACGCCTCAAGAATTCTTCAACAAGCATCAGGTTGACGAGTTCTGTAAAAGTAGAGACATGTGCTGCTTCCAGCCATTTCATGAAATACCTCCGTTTCGTGTTAGCAAACTCAAGGAAGGTAGTGGTACTTGCCTTCAGGTGGTCACGGAATTTCCTTCTATAACTTTCGGTGGAAAGTAGGTAGGCGTCTAACACTGCTTGTTTCAGAGTGTAGTAGTCATTCTCAGACGCCAAAGTACTGAGTGTGACTGCAGCTCTACCTGTAAGATGGACTCTGAGAAGTGTGGCCCATTGGTCGACAGGCCAACTGAGTTGATTAGCAAGAGTTTCAAAGGTGGTGAAAAACACATCAACTTCTGCTTCTACAAAGGATGGCATTAACTTACTTGCATGTGATATATTAAAACTGACGGGAAGATTGGCAGTAGCTTGCTGGCGTTGAGCGAGGTGTGAAGTTTCCAACGTGTATTCTCGTTGACGACACTCAAGAGCCAGAGTCGCTTGTTGCTTGTCATGTTCACGTTGTATCTCCAACTCGCGTTGTTTGGTTTCAAGCTGTAAGCGTTCCCGCTCCTGGAGTGTTTCAAGCTGTACTCGTTCCCGCTCACGGAGCATTGCAAACTCACGTTCCTTGAGGGCGATTTCTTCCCTTCTTAAGGCAGCCTCACGTTCTTGTTCTTCTCTTCGTATGGCAGCTGCTCGTTCTTGTTGTTCGAGGGCTTCCCTTTGTTGTTCGCGGGCTTCCCTTTGCTGCTCACGTTCGATCTTGGCCAGCTCTAGTTTGAGTTTCATCGTTGCCAAATCAGTTTTATCTGCAATATAGTAAGTTTCATGAGTTTCAGAGTCTATCTTACCTTGCTCTAGGAAATGATCCAGCAACAGGTTGTGTATTTCACTCTTGTTGGCTTGGTAGGGAACTGTTAGTTGATACTCATGTGCAAGAGTTTGTAATTCAGTCTTCTTGGCATGACTTAAAGTCCCTATTGCACCTGCTGGATCTGCACGGAAAGCTTGGAGACGAAACATGGTGAAATTAGCAAATAAAGGTACACGAATATTCAATAGTGAATGTCAGAAACAGGACAACGTGGCAACTGGTACCTATCCTGTGAGATCTTTAACAATTAAAGTTAAGTAAAAGATATTAAATGATTAAATTAAATCAAGGGCGCAGGAAATCTTGTACCCGGTACTCATGTAAGAGGATAAGGGCAAGAAAATCCTACTAACAAATGAAACAGAGTTTCGAAAACAAATGAAACAGTTAAATGCTTCAAAAGTAAAATTGGTAGTCCAAGGATGTAGGCATACCTTGCCAAGTCTCTATAGGACATAAAGCAAGTTTTTCCTACTGAATTTAATATGATACTTACAGAATTAGCGAACTTTTGTGCTCTGCAAAGTAAGCTAATTCCCTACCGTTGTATGTATCATCATCTCTGACTGACGTGTAGGGGTGCGAGGTGTCAACTGGTGACGAGAACTGCTGCTGAGGTCCCAATTCAGCAACTAAAGTTCGAGCTAGAGGAACTATGGCCCTCTTTGTCCTCCTACAGGCAGATTGCAGAAGATTGGGTACTCTTGACCCGGGGCAGACCACAGTACCAGGGTACCAATATGATGATCTGTCAGAAATGAGAAATATTCAAGGGACAAAGATGGTAAACACGAGTAATAACACGGAGGGAGAGATGACCAATTAAGAGTATGACTGCGGCCTACAGTCACCACGTAATCCAAAGTTGTCTCACCTTCACCATATGTTACTCTCGTAATGCACAATACACCGCACCTTATAAAAAATGAAATTGAATATGAAAAATAGTAAAGCTACGTTAACAAAGTTAAATACGCTTACCATAAATTACCACTTGGCACCAGTACCTGAGTGAAGCTCCTAGGACAGGCCCCCATATAACTTGTGACGGTAACGCGTTGGTGTTCGGCTGTTTAAGGCTAGGGGTATGGCCTCGTCACATAGTTATAAAAAAAAATAGAAAAAACTGGAACTTCGTCTGTGGTAAGGTAAGGAGAAGACACACAAGACACAAGTAAACTTTAACAATGAAATTTTAATTACGTTAAATAAATCAAAACATGAATAAAATGCACAAACAAATTCTTATAATAAAATCAATCAATCAAAATAATAAGAATAATTAAATGACACAATGAAAAGTTACGTTAAGACAAAATAACAAGAAGTGCAATACAAAAATAAAGGGAAGGTGCTGGAATATTGGCTTTAAGCTACCACCTCTCTCAGTATACGCTAACGTCTAGCCGGGAGGAGTGGTAACTGCGGAAGCACAGAATATTCTGAGGTCTGAGGTCGTGGCGACCCCAGACATCAAGTAGTATGGGGGGGGCGAGTGCAGTTGCAGCCCGGCCGGCGACCAATCAGCGGAGCCGGTAGTAAGACAGGTAGTTTGGCGGTTTGAGTCTGAACAGGTGTCACTGGCTGCATACGTTTTGCGCTCTGGCAAACCTTGGAGATGTTGTTGTCGTTGTTGGACATTTCTTCCCTAGTAGTTTTATATAATTTCAACGACGTAATTGTGGAGGGAAGAGCAGGCTCAATCTCTTGAAGGAGATTATCGTCACAATATATATATATATATATATATATATATATATATATATATATATATATATATATATATATATATATATTGTTACGGCCCTCTCGGGACGCAACGGGGTTCTTACTCTGATGTAGTTAGAGGAAGATATATATATCCGGCCCCAAGCCAGTAGAGGCTATCAAGGGATGCGATCCGTGACGCAAGTAACTTAAAGGGAGTAGGGAAAGAAAGGTAAGAACTTAATATAATATAATATTCACCTTCACCGTTTAAATATATATAATAAAAGAGTACACAAGGGGGAGGGGTATTAACACTTTACAAGGGGATCAACACTGTAGTCTTCTGCTGGAGACTATGGATCCTCGAAGCTAGGTGCTGAGTCCGCGGTGCTTTCTTCGTGGCCTCAAGACGTGTCCTCTGAGAACGCCGAGTCTACCCTGGCCACAGGTCAGCCACAACACAGGTCCACTGGGGGCACCGTCGTGGAGGCCGTCAACCACACGTCCAGCAGGTCTGCTGGCAGGTACTGAGCCACCAAGGCTGGCACGGCCACTCCACGAACGATAAAAGGGGTACGCCCTCGACAGGAGTCTCGTGTGATATCACCAATCACCCTCCTGTCCTCAATACCCCAGTGGATTATCGTCTCCAACCGTCGGTCCCGGGTAAATCCTTCCACTGCCACTCCACTGGCAGGCTTAACACACCACAGTGTTCTTCCGGGGGGACGACGTCACAACAGCTGCAGCAAACTTCACAGTATGGAGACTGGCTGCCTCGGGTAGACTGACTACTCCTTCAACACAGTGGTCCCAGGTCGGCTCTGTAAGCAGACACGTCATTAATAACCGGGACACTAATACACCACACTCACAGGCTCAGATACAAACGCCCGACATATCCAGTCCATAGATGGCGCTGTCGTCGGAGCACCACCTCACCAGAGGTCAGGAGCGGCGGTGTTGAGCGCTGAACCAGACTGGAAACTGGTCCTCGAGGCCAGTACACGCTGTCCTCACTAGGTGTCGTCGTTCGTTTGGCGGGGGTTTTCGGGAGCTGACCCACAGATGGCGTGTTTGTCACTGCTCCAGGCTCGGACGTTGAATCCGGGTTCGTAACACCTCCCCACCAAAAAGAATTTGGTTTGGGGTTCTATAAAAAGAGACACAAACCAAATTAGTACGACGACACAACTCCAAATGGACACACATGCTTTATAATCTGGGATGTCGAGGCTGTCACGTCTACAGAACTGTACTGAGGAACCCTGGCACAAAGGGAACTTGTAGATAGAAGGCAATGATCTGCCTGATATAATCGTCCACATCTCCACTGCGATGTCAAGCAGGGGCATCATCTCACACCTCTCTAGTACGGATTGGTTTTGACACGATCTGGGGTGACTCGACACTTCTCTATGTCGTGGCACCGATGACGGCTGACCACAGACGGCATTTCTGGTGCCAGTCCGATGGTCCTTCAGGGAGACAGGAACCTGGAATACAGGGGTCTGATAATTCAGAGTGATAGCGACAATGGGCAAGTCAGTACTTACTAGACACTCTTCTACTAGGCCCACACCTAGTTCCAACAGGGCTGCTTGCTCACCGAAGATGGCATTCGCTCTGCCCCTGTCAGGTCGACCAACGTTCCGTATAACGCTGTGTTGAGGCTCAGCAGTCACGCGGGGGGTGTCAACCTGTCGGAAACAGTCACTCATATTATCACATATCGTACCTCCTGTATCATCTATTACCTCCCAGGTCCCTTCTTCAACTGCAACACTAGCAGTACAACTCTCCAATCCCTGGGACCTCTTCGCGATGTTCATGGGAGCCATCATTCGTCGGGTCGTCCACCGGTCCTCACTGAGAGCACAAACAAGAACACATACGAAAAACAAACAAAATACCGATAGGAAACATTGGGCCAATTGAGGGATAAGCTTCCTGAACTTGTCATGTCCATAGCCGGCAACATCCACAAGCCTGGCTTGGACCGAAGAGGACACTAGACCTTTTGAACACACCTCACATACCTCTGACGTCTGGGGAATCTCTGGCTGGCCCACTACACGCTGTAACTTGCCATACCGCAAGTACACCTCAGCCTTCGCTCCAGACTCGTTGGTATCCGTGGGTGTCTGCACACAAGGCCTCTTTTCTAGCTCAGGTTCTTCTGCCATCGTAACCTCATGTTCCTCGTCGAGAGAATCAGGAGACACTGCTAAATAACTGTCGATCTGCGGGTGAGAGGACAAATTAGACATGTTCAAATCCGGGTCTGTCTTTACCTGGGCATTACCATTGCCTGTTACCTCAGACCGTGCTGTTCCGGTAGACTCGTCCGCAACCTTGGGATGATTGGTGCTCCAATCTGTCACCAAGTCGTTGGCTAGTACCACGTCAATCCCAGCCACAGGGAGGGTATCGACTACTGCCAACTCACATGTGCCGCTGAAATAAGGCGAATCAAGATGTACTGGCACTAAGGGGGCGATGTACTGCGTCCTAGGAAACCCAACCAGGATCACCTCTGGTCTCCCATCCACACTTACTCCCTCGGGTAACGAGCTCTTCACGATCAGGGACTGGGCTGCTCCACTATCTCTGAGCACTACAATTGATCTACCAGTATGATCACTCGTTACATACCCGGTTGAAGTGTGAGGGACCAACAAACTTGGTCCTTCCTGCGTCGTCGTAGACTGGTTTCCTACTGGTGGTGTAACACAGCTCATCAACATCACCTCCCTTCGTGCGCTGCCACCTCTTCTGCCTCGGCACCTAGCAGCTATGTGTCCCTTCTGCCCACAAGTCCAGCACACCATATTCCTCCTCGGGCTCCGGTGTTTCGGACTGCTAGGACTTGTTCTTCGGGGGCTACTTGGGGGCGTCTTCTTAGCACTTTGTGGGACGGGTCTTTCTTCTTCTACGTCGTGAGGTCTGTCAAACCGGCGCTGGTAATTCCTCGGGACGTACTTAGCAGACGGCCTATGAGTCAGGATGTACTCTTCAGCCATGGTGGCTGCTGCACTCAAGGTCTCTACCTGCTGTTCCTCCAAGTACGTCTTGAGGTCTCCAGATAAACAATCCTTGAAGTCCTCCAGCAGAATCAGCTGCTCGAGGTCTTCCTTGGTCTCCACCTTCCGAGAGGTACACCATTCCCTGAAAAGTCGCTCCTTGATCGTGGCGAATTCGGTAAAAGTGTGCTCTGAGGTCTTCTTCAGGTTTCTGAACTTTTGCCTATAAGCCTCAGGTACCAATTGGTAAGCCATGAGCACAACTTTCTTCACCTTGTCATAATCGCTGGAGTCGTCAAGGGATAACGTAGAGTAGGCAATTTGGGCCTTCCCAGTCAAGACTGACTGTATCATGATGGCCCAATTCTCCCTTGGCCACTCCAAAGAGGCAGCGACTTTCTCGAAGGCTGCAAAGAATTTTGACACCTCCTTCTCATGGAATTTGGGGACCATTTTGATGTTGCGTACCGGATCGAAGCTACTGGTGTCCGTTGTTTGCCTCCGACCACCGCCTAATCGCAAAACTTCTAGTTCATGTTGTCTCTCTCTTTCCTCTTTGTCTCGTTCTCGTTCTTCTCTCTCTCGTCTCTCTTCTCTTTCTCGTTCTTCTCTTTCTCGTCTCTCTTCTCTTTCTCGTTCTTCTCTTTCTCGTTTCTCTTCTCTTTCTCGTTCTTCTCTTCTTTCTTCTCTTTCTCTCTCTTCTCTCTCTCGTTCTTCTCTTTCTCGTTTCTCTTCTCTTTCTCGTTCTTCTCTTCTTTCTTCTACTTCTCATCTCTATCTTCTCTCTCTCGTTTCTCTTCTCTTTCTAATTCTAAATGCCTCATCGCCAATTCTTTTCTTTCATCTCCATTTCTTTATCTTGTCTCTCTCGTTCCATTTCTAATTTCTTCCATTCTATTTCTCGATTGATTTCTAAGGCACGCATCTTGACTGTTAGGAAGCTGATATTAATCTCACCTGCATCACTGTCAATTTCACTGCCCTTATCTTCCTTTTCCGTGGAAGCTATTTCCTCACCTTCCCTTGTACTAGGAGTCTCGCTTCCCTGTTTCTCTTCTGCCTTCAGGTGCCGGTGAACCTTGGACAAGATCTCCACACGGGAATCACTGGCACGGATCTTGATCTCCAGGTAGGCGCTCACTAGTACAAGTTCCGGTTTGCTCAGATATTTTAATCTGGCAAGACAATCTTCTCTGTTCAGAAAAGCCTGAACCTCGTCCAGATCGTCAATGGTAGCTTTGTCTGCCATTGTCACAGGTGGAACACTTAACGAGCACTTAACACACCGAGCACTGTTCTACGTCAATATTGCACTTTATCGCACCAAACACTGCACTTGCCAATATTGCACGTAATCACTTCGGGCACCGCACTACCCAATATTGCACTGAGTCCAAGCGAACACTTCGCTCTACAATATTGCACTGAGTCCAAGCGAACACTTCGCTCTACAATATTACACTAAATCACTGAGCACCGCACTAGGCAATATTGCACTTAATCGCTTAATCACAGCGAGCACCGCACTGCACAATATCGCGCTTAGTCACTCTGAGCACCGCACAGGACGTATAACGTCACAATCGTCACACAGGGGGAATTATATACAGGGATTACGCCACTTCACCACCCCTGTCAAACATACTTAACAAGGGGACGGATCCCGCTGGGGATGCCAATTATGTTACGGCCCTCTCGGGACGCAACGGGGTTCTTACTCTGATGTAGTTAGAGGAAGATATATATATCCGGCCCCAAGCCAGTAGAGGCTATCAAGGGATGCGATCCGTGACGCAAGTAACTTAAAGGGAGTAGGGAAAGAAAGGTAAGAACTTAATATAATATAATATTCACCTTCACCGTTTAAATATATATAATAAAAGAGTACACAAGGGGGAGGGGTATTAACACTTTACAAGGGGATCAACACTGTAGTCTTCTGCTGGAGACTATGGATCCTCGAAGCTAGGTGCTGAGTCCGCGGTGCTTTCTTCGTGGCCTCAAGACGTGTCCTCTGAGAACGCCGAGTCTACCCTGGCCACAGGTCAGCCACAACACAGGTCCACTGGGGGCACCGTCGTGGAGGCCGTCAACCACACGTCCAGCAGGTCTGCTGGCAGGTACTGAGCCACCAAGGCTGGCACGGCCACTCCACGAACGATAAAAGGGGTACGCCCTCGACAGGAGTCTCGTGTGATATCACCAATCACCCTCCTGTCCTCAATACCCCAGTGGATTATCGTCTCCAACCGTCGGTCCCGGGTAAATCCTTCCACTGCCACTCCACTGGCAGGCTTAACACACCACAGTGTTCTTCCGGGGGGACGACGTCACAACAGCTGCAGCAAACTTCACAGTATGGAGACTGGCTGCCTCGGGTAGACTGACTACTCCTTCAACACAGTGGTCCCAGGTCGGCTCTGTAAGCAGACACGTCATTAATAACCGGGACACTAATACACCACACTCACAGGCTCAGATACAAACGCCCGACATATCCAGTCCATAGATGGCGCTGTCGTCGGAGCACCACCTCACCAGAGGTCAGGAGCGGCGGTGTTGAGCGCTGAACCAGACTGGAAACTGGTCCTCGAGGCCAGTACACGCTGTCCTCACTAGGTGTCGTCGTTCGTTTGGCGGGGGTTTTCGGGAGCTGACCCACAGATGGCGTGTTTGTCACTGCTCCAGGCTCGGACGTTGAATCTGGGTTCGTAACATATATATATATATATATATATATATATATATATATATTGTTACGGTACCCTCTCCTATTTTTTCCATGTGCCTGCTGTAAGAGTCATATCAGCTTTCTCTAATGATTCTCTGAGATACAGGGAGTCTGTTGGTATCTGCGGCGACCTGATCGTCGCCAGATAAGGGAGGAATTTACATTATAAGTTTGTAGGTAAAGGGAAAAGAAGCGCCCAGATACAAATGAAGTAGTACCCCCTATCTGCAGATCCCCCATTTTATAGAAAACGCTAGCCGAGTGCGGATTGGGTGGCGTAGGTCACGGGCGACCAATCAGAGCCCGCCATGACGTCACCGAGTGCCCCGGGCGGCGCCAACGTCAGAATTCACCTGACTGTGGAGGTAAGAGGGCGCGCCTCAGTCAGCTCTCGAGGATTTGAGGCTCTACAAGCCTTATTCAGTGGATTAAACTAGCCATCGCAGCCCACCATTGTTATTGGAGACCCTGTGCTTCCGGGAAGCAAGAAGAAGCCATGTTAATTTTTTTTTTTTTTTTTTGAGATATATACAAGAGTTGTTACATTCTTGTACAGCCACTAGTACGCGTAGCGTTTCGGGCAGGTCCCTGGAATACGATCCCCTGCCGCGAAGAATCGTTTTTTCATCCAAGTACACATTTTACTGTTGCGTTAAACAGAGGCTACAGTTAAGAAATTGCGCCCAGTAAATCCTCCCCGGCCAGGATACGAACCCATGACATAGCGCTCGCGGAACGCCAGGCGAGTGTCTTACCACTACACCACGGAGACTGTAATTGAGCAGAGAAGTGCCAAAACTTGAAGAATCGGCCGGCGACGACGCCGGACAGCGCCGCCTGAGGTGAGGGTCTGGAAGGTGTGGCGAGCAGGCCTAGTTGTGACTGAGTCACGTTCACTGAGGACTTTGGAGGGACGACACCATTCCTAGGGCAAGGAGCAATGCCTTGTGGAAGGGACGAGTGAGTGCATGCAGTGATGTGCTCAGTGCCCAATGGCGAACCAGGATTGGGATATCTGAAACTCTGTGAATGGTTCGGCGATGACGCGAAGGCTTCACGACACCCGAGGACTTGTGGAACGTTCCTGGATCGTCAAGAACCGACTCAGGAAGCGTGGGAACGTCACACCATCGAGGGACAGGCGTCGTGAGCCAGGAATGTAAAGGTAGATCAATTTCCCTCCCATTACCCCATGTTTGATTAGGTTAGATAGGCCATCATGTTCATATATGTGTGTTATAGTATAACGTTGATACACCAGTAGTAGGATAGGCTGCAGGACAGCTTGTGTCCAGGACTGTTGAAGAGGACAGTGTGTTTGGACGACGGGGAAATTGAGGAGGAGGTGCGGACGTGGACGAAGAGGCCCCTCTGTGAGGGAGTGTGTGGCCCCCTTTTAATCTGCCCAGTTGGAGGAGTTAGTGGAGGTCGTGAAAGAAGAGTTGCTGACGATCTCCAGATTTATTATTCTCCTTTTTCCATTCCTGTATTGTTTGTAAATATATGTGTGATTATGTAGTTTATGTCAGTAAATTCACACATTTTATCATTGTGTTTGAATGTGCCTCCATAATAATCTCTTATGAGCATACACGAGGGTTATCATAGTACCACCTAGTGAACATCACGTTTTCTACAAAAGGTCTTATTGCCTGGAGAGTGGTAAAGCAGCACAGACTTATATAAAAGTGTACCCTAGGCCATCCGCCCAGTATCACTGCCGAAAGAGTAGCGACACAGGCAACAAGTAGTATAGAATACAACCACTGAACTGCATTGCTGGGGTGCAGGTATCTCAACCCAGCTGGCGACCTTGTTAAAGGAAGATAGGGAAGGCAGGCGAGAAAGGAATTCCTGCAACCTTTTTGTCTGGCAGGCAAGACTCAGAGAAATTTATTGTTAAAAGGTAAGCCTGGGTCTTCCTTCACTTCTCCATGGGTCTAGGCCGGAATTGTTAACAGCATTTTCCCCGTGGTTGACTGAAGGGCTCCCAGAGTGAATTAGTGGCACCTCACAGTGGTGGGAGCAAAGACCTGCGGTGGTGGGCATTGCTGGTCCTCTCCTGTGAGACAAGGAGATTCCGGTGAGTCCCAAGAGTCGGAGGGGCTGAGTATTCTGCCTTCTGAGCCCTACGGAGCCTCAGCCCACCCCCATGACAATATATATATATATATATATATATATATATATATGTATATATATATATATATATATATATATATATATATATATATATATATAATATGTGTGTATATCACGAAAATAAACACGTGATTAAGATGTATTCCTTCTGAAGATGTATTTAATATACGAAAGTACTTAAGGAAATTCCTGTTTCATTTTCCTCCGTGGTCTGACATTGCCATATATATATATATATATATATATATATATATATATATATATATATATATATATATATATATATATATATATATATATATATATATGTATATATATATATATATATATATATATATATATATGTCGTACCTAGTAGCCAGAACGCACTTCTCAGCCTACTATGCAAGGCCCAATTTGCCTAATAAGCCAAGTTTTCATGAATTAATGTTTTTTCGACGACCTAATCTACCTAACCTAACCTACCTTTTTCGGTTACCTAACCCAACCTAACCTATAAAGATAGGTTAGGTTAGGTAGGGTTGGTTAGGTTCGGTCATATATCTACGTTAATTTTAACTACAATAAAACAAAATTGACCTCATACATAATGAAATGGGTAGCTTTATCATTTCATAAGAAAAAAAATAGAGAAAATATGTTAATTCAGGAAAACTTGGCTTATTAGGCAAATCGGGCCTTGCATAGTAGGCTGAGAAGTGCGTTCTGGCTACTAGGTACGACATATATATATATATATATATATATATATATATATATATATATATATATATATATATATATATATATATATATATTATTTATTTATTTGTATATATGTAAGGAATGGTACATATATGCAAAATAATCTGATAAAAAGCTTGGCGCTCTGAATTCATTCATCAGTCATCAGAGCAAAACATAAATTTTGTCATCAAGCTTGACAATTTGAAAATGGATTGTGACTTTATCCTGGTGAGTTTGGAGGGACAAGTTTCTTTACTAAAGTTTCCTGTTCATGACTTTATAACTTACTCACGTGCTGAGCTTCACAAGTACATTTGGATGTTATCGGCTAATGCTATTGTTGAATTAGTTAAATTGTGCATGAAAGGTAAATACTTTTGTTTTAACGGAAAATACGTTATATAGTGCAGACATTTGGAATGACGATGGGCAATCCTCTTTTCCCAGTTCTGAGTAATCTATATATAGAGTTCTTTGACACTAAAACCTTAGCAAGAATTCTACCCCCTACAAGAATTCTACCCTATTCTTGTAGGGGGAATAGGAATATAACAAGAATTTTACCCTACCGCGTCTACTGTATATATATATAGATATACTACAGTAATTCTACTGTATATATATATATATATATATATATATATATATATATATATATATATATATATATATATATATATATATATATATGTCGTACCTAGTAGCCAGAACGCACTTCTCAGCCTACTATGCAAGGCCCGATTTGCCTAATAAGCCGAGTTTTCATGAATTAATTGCTTTTCGACATCCTAACCTACCTAACCTAACCTAACCTAACTTTTTCGGCTACCTAACCTAACCTAACCTATAAAGATATGTTAGGTTAGGTTAGGTAGGGTTGGTTAGGTTCGGTCCTATATCTACGTTAATTTTAACTCCAATAAAAATAAATTGACCTCATACATAATGGAATGGGTAGCTTTATCATTTCATAAGAAAAAAATTAGAGAAAATATATTAATTCAGGAAAACTCGGCTTATTAGGCAAATTGGGCCTTGCATAGTAGGCTGAGAAGTGCCTTCTGGCTATTAGGTACGACATATATATATATATATATATATATATATATATATATATATATATATATATATATACAGACCCGGTAGGGTTCGGCTTGTTAAAGCCTTTGTCAACACCAGACTGACTAAGGAGAAGGGAGAAGGGGGGGAGGATATATAGGCCGACACCTGACCAACCCATCCCTAGGAAAGAATTGACCAAAAACAGGTATAGCTTAGCTTAAAATGGTCAAAGAGGATAAGCGGTCTGAAAAAAAAAGGATCAAAGATTAAAGAAAAGCCTCATGAACACAATATATGAATATACAATTATAATGAGACATTGTAGACCTCTCTATCAAAGTTGTTTCTTAAACTGTTGTGCAATATTATAACTTAAAAATGGATCAAGTTTGTACATTCCAGTACTAACATTAAGAAGATTTGGACACTGACTGATTAGTGCAGACTCAATCAAATTCCGTTCCACGAAATCCCCACAATTGGTAATGCTTTTTGCCCCATTCCAGTTAATATTGTGATCGCATAAACTCGTATGTAGATACAATGCATTAGACGTTTGGGCAGTTCTAATACTATAAGCATGTTGTGACAACCGCAATTGTAAGGACTTTCCTGTTTGTCCAAGGTACACAGAATTACAATCATTGCAGGGAATCGAATACACACAACCTGCTGTATCAGGGGAGTTTTTTATTAAATTGGATTTGATCGTACTATTAGTGAACACCAAATTTATATTAAGTTTCTTAAAAATCAGAGACAATTTTTCAAGTCTACTCGCATAAGGTACCACCAATGAGTTAATAATTTTTGGTTTTGCCTTAGGGACGTGATTATAAAACGTACGCTTGGCTTGTTCAAACGAGAAATCCAAAAACCTCTTAGGATATTGTAAACTCTTCCCAATTTCATATATTTTAGCAATCTCTTCATCAAAAAACTCAGGGCTGCAAATCCTCAAAGCTCGTAGAAACATTCCTGAAAATACTGCCTGTTTAACTTTACTATGATGATTCGAATAAAAATGAACATACGACCCCACGTTGTTAGGTTTCCTATACACATTAAATTTGAACTTTCTAGTGACTCTATGAATCATAATGTCCAAAAACGGAAGAGTACCATTCTCCTCAGTCTCACAAGTGAATTTTATTGAAGGTACCAAAGAATTGAGTTCATTAAGAAAAACTATCTAGTCTTTGTCGCAGGGCCATAAGCACAAAATATCATCAACATACCTAAACCAAACTACATTAGCCGGGATAATCCTGGATAAGATTTTTGTTTCAAAGAATTCCATATACAAATTGCTTAAAACTGGGGAAAGGGGATTGCCCATCGCCATACCAAATGTTTGTTTGAAAAATTTTCCATTAAAACTAAAATAATTGTCTTTTATACACAATTTGATAAGTTCCAATACCTTATTGGTCTGCAAGCTCAAATTATATTTAGGCAGTTCCTCACGTAGAAATTCTAACAGATCATCAACAAGAACTTTAGTGAATAAAGAGGTCACATCAAAACTTATAAGTTTAAAATCAAGATTAAAATTCAGTGTGGATAGCTTATTAACTAAGTCCACATTGTTTGTCAAGTGTGAGTTGGAAATAGTACCAACTATAGGGGACAAAACTTTGACTAACCACTTAGAGAGTTTATAAGCCGCCGAAAAAACTGAACTAATAATCGGCCTTGCCGGATTATATGGCTTATGAGTTTTTATAAGACCATACATGTAAGGAAGAGAGGGGGATCGACTTGTTAGCCTAGATATCAACTCTTTATCACCTTTACACACAGTTTTAAGAGTTTTGTTAAAATGTGCAATCACTTTTTCAGTAGGATCTCTGTTAACCAATAGATAAGTATCCCTGTCTTCCAAGAGTAACTCCATTTTTCGGACATAGTCATCTTTATTCGTAATAACTACTGCATTTGACTTATCAGCCTTGGTAATATGTAATGAACTATCTTTTTGAGATTTTTGAACGCATGAACAAATCGACTTGGACAATTAGGAACAAAATTGTTAAGTAAAACGCCATACATCATACCTTTGCACACATTAATATCTTCAACTGAGACATTGCTATACTTTTCAAGATTGCTGAAACCTTTGGCAATATCTACATAATTGACTGTTCCGTTAGATGTGGCAAAGCTCAGGCCATATCCTAATGCAGTAATCGTGTCATTATCAAGCTGCCTATCCGAGAGGTTTATAACAAAATCCCGGTTGGAGTGTTTATTCCAATCACTTTGTTGATTGGAATAAATTTTATTCCAATATGTTGATTTATTCAACAAAGTGACTATTCATACTCAGAGAGTATGATGTTCATTTTCGCCAGATATTCGTCTTTTTTAAGAATAACATATATTGGCGACTTGTCACCTCTCCTGACAACTATCTCCTTGTTCTCACGAAGGGTTTTAGCTGCCGCTTTAAGCTCGGGGGACAGAATGGTGCTTCTGTAGTTGCCTCGATTCTCGATTCAATGAACATCATACTCTCTGACCAAACTAAGTTCCAAAGGGTAACGAAGGACACTACAGCCGAATTAAAAGCAAAGGTCAACAAACTGATCGAAACTGTGAACGCCAAGAAATCCGGAATCCACCTGCCAAAGATCATTGGGGAATATAAACCTGGATATGCGTATGGAAATGTCAAGACGCACAAGCCTGGAAACCCACTTCGGCCAATCATTAGCCAGATACCCGCACCCACGTACAGACTGGCGAAGCGACTCAACGGCCTGCTGACTCCTTATGATCCTTGCGCCTTCAGCCTGAAGTCTCCAAAGGAATTTGTTGACTTACTGCGGGGCACACGGGCCACAGGGATAAGAGCCTCGTTGGACGTAGAATCGCTGTTTACCAACGTACCTGTGGACGAGACAATCGGAATGATAGCCGACAGAGTGTATCGTGATCCAGCCTGTACTCCTCTTGACATACCAGAAAATATTCTGAGGAAACTACTCCAAGCTTGTACTAAAGAGGCACCCTTCTTGAGCCCGGATGGGCACATGTATAAGCAAGTAGATGGGGTCGCCATGGGTTCTCCCCTAGGTGTCCTGTTTGCAAACTTCTACATGGGTACCATCGAGCAAAAAGTCTTAGTCGACATGAACTTGAAACCGGCCATATACTGCAGGTATGTTGACGACATTTTTACACAGGTACCTGATGTCAGACATCTGCAGGAGCTGAAGGAGGCATTTGAGCAGAGTTCCGTGCTGCGTTTCACTTACGAGATGGAAAAGGATGGGAAGCTGCCCTTTCTAGATGTAACAGTCATGGAAAAGGGCGGAGGTTTCCACACTGCAGTCTACACTAAGGAAACAAACATAGGAATGTGCCTAAATGCCAACAGCGACTGCCCAGACAGGTACAAGAGGAGTGTTGTTAACGCATATGTCGACCGTGCTCTCAGCCACAGCTCAGAATGGAAGCAAGTCGACGAAGAACTCTGTAGGGTAAGGCAGGTCCTAGTCAACAACGGCTTCTCCAATGGTTTCGTCGAAGACATCATAAGAAGGAAAGTGAAAAGCCATGCAACCTCTGAAGAGACAACTAACACAACACCTATACCCCCTATTAGACTATTTTACAGGAACTTCTTTTCCACAGCTCATAAAATGGAGGAAAGGGTCCTGAAAGATATTGTTAATAGAAACGTTATCCCTACAGACAAAAATCAGAGGATACAACTGACGATTTACTATAAAACCAGAAAAACGGCCAGCCTACTCATGAGAAACTCTCCAGACACAAAACAGAACGCTTTAAAAGAGACTAACGTCGTCTATGCCTTCAAATGCCCTCTTGGGGACTGTAAGCTCCAAAAAACCCAGTATATAGGCAAGACAACAACATCTCTTTCTAGGCGTTTAACGATGCATAAGCAACAGGGCTCCATTAAGGAACATATAATCTCTTCCCACAACCAAACCATCGCCAGAGAAATCCTAGTAAACAACACAGAAATCATCGATAGATACAGCGATAGCAGGCGGCTTGACGTTTGCGAGGCACTACACATCAAGAAGTCAACACCAGCAATCAACAGCCAATTATTGCACAACTATATTCTACCCACCTCAAGACTCCGCTCCAATATAGAAGCATCAAGAAATATGGACCAATAGGCTTTCTACAAACACTTCTATTCAATATCCATTGTTTCGTGTTCTGTCTTGTGTTGATGAAATTAATACCCTATTAATACTCTTGTTCTGTCTTGTGTTGATGAAATAAATACCCTATTAATACCACATCTTGTTCTGTCTTGTGTTAATGCCACATCACCCCTTCCACCTCACTCAAATGTAGATATAATATCGGAGATGCGTAAGTTCTATTCAGTTGTGTATTTGTGAACTAAAGTCTTTGAAAATGTAATAAGTTTTACGAAACGCGCTCGTGTCGCGTCAGACTAGAAATAAAAATGAATTTTGGAGAATTGATTTTTTATTTACCTCCAACAGTGAAACGAAATGTACGAAAGATTGAGAAAATTCGTGTTAGAATTATTAATCTTACTTTTTCGGTCATATTTAATAATATATGTCTACAGGAAAGACTGCTACCAAAATATACTAATATTAAAGCGCACGACCCAGCAGCAAGGAATCAAGCCTTCACGATAAAATATCGCCAGGATCTGATTCGTGATCAGATATACAAGGCAGAGAATGAAATCAAAGACAACAAAACGCAACTACTTCATGCTACAAACGAGTGGAGAAATAGCAACATCGACGATAGTATCCGTACCCGCATTGAACAACACCTCGACATCCTCACAGACCAACATCACCTCAGCACTGAAACAAGGATTATCAAGAAACTAACAACATTATATGGAGGACCTATGGCAATTCCACGACCAAGAGATGGCTTCCTGAACCTTGCAGGAATTAACCTCACTGAGGACCAAGTCACTCTCCTAAATCTGAGCATAAACTGTCATGTTATGTCCAGACCGAGTGAGATGGCCCGGAAAGTAGAGTTGGAAATTCTGTTGGACGACATATTCGACCTCGAGACTCAAAAGAAGGTCACTACAAAAGATACCTTACAAGCAGAACTCATTGCAGAAGGAGGAAAGAATCGAGGCAACTACAGAAGCACCATACTGTCCCCCGAGCTTAAAGCGGCAGCTAAAAGCCTTCGTGAGAACAAGGAGATAGTTGTCAGGAGAGGTGACAAGTCGCCAATATATGTCATTCTTAAAAAAGACGAATATCTGGCGAAAATGAACATCATACTCTCTGACCAAACTAAGTTCCAAAGGGTAACGAAGGACACTACAGCCGAATTAAAAGCAAATGTCAACAAACTGATCGAAACTGTGAACGCCAAGAAATCCGGACTCCACCTGCCAAAGATCACTGGGGAATATAAACCTGGATATGCGTATGGAAATGTCAAGACGCACAAGCCTGGAAACCCACTTCGGCCAATCATTAGCCAGATACCCGCACCCACGTATAGACTGGCGAAGCGACTCAACGGCCTGCTGACCCCTTATGTTCCTTCAGCCTGAAGTCTCCAAAGGAATTTGTTGACTTACTGCGGGGCACACGGGCCACAGGGATAAGAGCCTCGTTCGACGTAGAATCCCTGTTTACCAACGTACCTGTGGACGAGACAATCGGAATGATAGCCGACAGAGTGTATCGTGATCCAGCCTGTACTCCTCTTGACATACCAGAAAATATTCTGAGGAAACTACTCCAAGCTTGTACTAAAGAGGCACCCTTCTTGAGCCCGGATGGGCACATGTATAAGCAAGTAGATGGGGTCGCCATGGGTTCTCCCCTAGGTGTGCTGTTTGCAAACTTCTACATGGGTACCATCGAGCAAAAAGTCTTAGTCGACATGAACTTGAAACCGGCCATATACTGCAGGTATGTTGACGACATTTTTACACAGGTACCTGATGTCAGACATCTGCAGGAGCTGAAGGAGGCATTTGAGCAGAGTTCCGTGCTGCGTTTCACTTACGAGATGGAAAATTATGGGAAGCTGCCCTTTCTAGATGTAACAGTCATGGAAAAGGGCGGAGGTTTCCACACTGCAGTCTACACTAAGGAAACAAACATAGGAATGTGCCTAAATGCCAACAGCGACTGCCCAGACAGGTACAAGAGGAGTGTTGTTAACGCATATGTCGACCGTGCTCTCAGCCACAGCTCAGAATGGAAGCAAGTCGACGAAGAACTCTGTAGGGTAAGGCAGGTCCTAGTCAATAACGGCTTCTCCAATGGTTTCGTCGAAGACATCATAAGAAGGAAAGTGAAAAGCCATGCAACCTCTGAAGAGACAACTAACACAACACTTATACCCCCTATTAGACTATTTTACAGGAACTTCTTTTCCACAGCTCATAAAACGGAGGAAAGGGTCCTGAAAGATATTGTTAATAGAAACGTTATCCCTACAGACAAAAATCAGAGGATACAACTGACGATTTACTATAAAACCAGAAAAACGGCCAGCCTACTCATGAGAAACTCTCCAGACACAAAACAGAACGCTTTAAAAGAGACTAACGTCGTCTATGCCTTCAAATGCCCTCTTGGGGACTGTAATCTCCAAAAAACCCAGTATATAGGCAAGACAACAACATCTCTTTCTAGGCGTTTAACGATGCATAAGCAACAGGGCTCCATTAAGGAACATATAATCTCTTCCCACAACCAAACCATCGCCAGAGAAATCCTAGTAAACAACACAGAAATCATCGATAGATACAGCGATAGCAGGCGGCTTGACGTTTGCGAGGCACTACACATCAAGAAGTCAACACCAGCAATCAACAGCCAATTATTGCACAACTATATTCTACCCACCTCAAGACTCCGCTCCAATATAGAAGCATCAAGAAATATGGACCAATAGGCTTTCTACAAACACTTCTATTCAATATCCATTGTTTCGTGTTCTGTCTTGTGTTCATGAAATTAATACCCTATTAATACTCTTGTTCTGTCTTGTGTTGATGAAATTAATACCCTATTAATACCACATCTTGTTCTGTCTTGTGTTAATGCCACATCACTCCTTCCACCTCACTCAAATGTAGATATAATATCGAAGATGCGTAAGTTCTATTCAGTTGTGTATTTGTGAACTAAAGTCTTTGAAAATGTAATAAGTTTTACGAAACGCGCTCGTGTCGCGTCAGACTAGAAATAAAAATGAATTTTGGAGAATTGATTTTTGATTTACCTCCAACTGTGAAACGAAATGTACGAAAGATTGAGAAAATTCGTGTTAGAATTATTAATCTTACTTTTTCGGTCATATTTAATAATATATATATATATATATATGTGTGTGTGTGTGTGTGTGTGTTGTTAAATTTGACCGAAAAAGTAAGAATAATAATTCTAACACGAATTTTCTCAATATTTCTTATGTTTCTTTTTAATGTCGAAGGTAATTGAAAAATCAGTTCTCCAAAATTCATTTTTATTTCTAGTTTGACGCGACGCTTGAACGTGTTTCGTAATAACTTATTCCATTTTCAAAGACTTTAGTTTACACACACAACTGTAACCTGAAAACACTAAACAGAGTTTTACTTATGCTAACACTAAACAGCTTATCCATCTTATATACTCGCACTTGGGTGAGGTGATATGTTGCAACAGTTTTGGATGAGGTGAACAAACTTTTGACAAACACAAGACAGAACACTGAACAATGGGCATTAACTGGATATATGAGAGCGTAAGAATGGAAGTAACTGCAAAGGGCCTATTGGCCCATACTTCCTCTTGATGCTTCTATATTGGTACGGAGTCTTGAAGTGGGTAGAATATAGTTGTGCATTAATTGGCTGTTGATTGCTGGTGTTGACTTTTTGATGTGTAGTGCCTCGCAGACGTCAAGCCGCCTGCTATCGCTGTATCTATCGATGATTTCTGTGTTGTTTGTTAAGACTCCTCTGGTGATGGTCTTGTTGTGAGAAGAGATTATATGTTCCTTAATGGAGCCCTGTTGCTTATGCATTGTTAATCGCCTAGAAAGAGATGTTGTTGTTTTGCCTATATACTGAGTTCTTTGGGGCTTACAGCCCTTAAGTGGCATTTCTTCTTGTGCATTGTCATGCGTCATGAAGGAGATGTTGTCTTGCCTATATATTGAGATCATTGTGGCTGACAGTCTCCAAGTGGGCATGTGAATGTATAGATGACATTCGTCTCGAGGGCTTTTGTTTGGTATCAGAAGAGGTCTTCATAAGCAAGTTGGCGGTCTTTTTGCTCTTATAGTATATTGCTAAGTCAGCCTTTTGGTTTGCGTCTTTGGGGGGGGGGGGTTACTTTCTATTAATAATGTCTTTTCGTAAATTTTTTCCACCGTCTTGCGAGCTCTGTAAAAAGTTCCTGTACAATATTTTACTAGGAGAAAAAGATATTATTTGTATGTGAATTTAAGCTTCTAATGTCTTAAATAACTTGATAATCATGACGGGCAACTCGATAAATGAAGTCTGTACTTATGATGGGGTTTCTCTACATCGTCGCCAGTTTCTGTTTGGTCATTACAGACGAAACTGATTCAACCGGTCGCTGGGAGGTGTTGAATACAATTTCTGAAATTACACGCATGTGTTAATAACCAATTTATATATCTGTCAGCGAATTTATTATGATAGATATACTGGCCAGCTGTTTTTATTGTTTATTATATATTTAATTTCAATACAGATTTTCGGAAAATTCAGGACTCTTGTGAATGTCTTCTGTTTATTATTGAGTTTATGGTGCAGTTTAATTTCCTGGGATTTCTGGTGCATTATGTTTTTTTCTCTTGTTGCGCTTTATTGATTAAAATGCCTCTGTGTTTTGTGTTCGTTGGTAGACAACGCGAGGTTGATGATTGATTCTGAGTATCCTTTAAGTATATTGCCTCGGTCTATAATCTTCTCTGAAGAGCTTTTATATGATGAATTGTTTTCTTCGTTTGTGAAACGTTCTTCGGCGTGTTTCAGTGTTGAGAAGTCAGTATATTAAGGTGGTGTTGTCTTGTGTTCCGGTGTTAACGGCTGACACCAGTGTTGCTGTTTAAGCTTCTGGCACGAGAATTAATATGTTAAATGCTAACACAGTGTTACTTTGTTAGATGCTGACATGTGTGTTGTTAAGGTACCTGCTGATATTTGTGTTACTTAAATGCTTACATATACTGATGCTGAGATATACAGCACTACTGAATGGACAATGAGGTATACACCTATTTTGGTATATACTAGTGTGAAATACACATGTGTGATATATATATATATGAGTGTGGTCTACATCTGTGTAGTATTTTCCAATGAAGTATAAGGCAGTGAGGTATACAGACACACACAGAAAAAGTTCCTTCTGAGCCACAGGGATGTTAGAAGGAACTTTTTCAGTGTCAGAGTAGTTAACGGATGGAATGCATTAGGCAGTGATGTGGTGGAGGCTGACTCCATACACAGTTTCAAGTGTAGATATGATAGAGTCCAGTAGGCTCAGGAATCTGTACACCAGTTGATTGACGGTTGAGAGGCGGGACCAAAGAGACAAAGCTCAACCCCCGCAAGCACAAATAGGTGAGTACACACACACATGCATATAAGCAGCACAAAACCAAAGGAACCGGGTTCGATTCCCGGGCGAGTCAGAAACAAATGGGCAGAGGTTTCTTTCACCTGATGCAGCTGTTCACCTCGAAGTAAACAGTACCCTGTGAGTTCTACTGTTACTAGGGGCTTTTTCCTGTGGAAGTATGTGTGAATTTTAGAGAGAAATATATGCAGTTGAAATAAATGTATAATAGATTGGTAGCTAGTGCATTAGACAATTGACATTTAGAAAGGCTCGGGGCATTTTTTTTGTGTACTATCTCCATCTATAAATGGAAGTGCTTGTCTCAGGTTGAACGCCAGACGCTTGAGAGCGGCTGTACCCAATGTTGTCCCAGTAATTGCTGTTGATCACATAAACAAAATGGGCGCGTCACGGTTTCAGTAAAAGAAAATATTGCCACGTTATCCTCTTTAATGTATCTTGCAATGTCATATACAATGGAATTGGATTTTAGTGCATTTTTTATTTATTTAGTTTTTATGGATATTGGAAAACATTATTCACTGTTGTCCACAAATTTATCAAAAAATTAAAATGAGGCAAAAAGCTGAGGAACACAAATGCGAACAAGCCTGAATGGTCCCCAAGCATATATGCAACTAAAAACTCACACCCCAGAAGTGACTCGAACCCATACTGCCAGGAGCAATGCAACTGGTGTGTACAGGATATCTTATCCACTCGACTATCACGACCGGACTAAAGGAGGTGATAGCCGAAGCTATTTGATAAAATAGCATCAGTTGCATATAGTCCTGTTGCATATAGTCCTTCAGTTGCATATAGTCCTGGGGACCATTCAGGCTTGCTCGCATTTGTGTTCCTCACGTGTGCCCCAAAGAATGAGGTGATTTGGTAAAATACTATGCCCAAGATTACCATCCGAGTGCCGGCGGGGGGGAGGGGGGATGATCTCATCTCAAAGAGATGAGATCAATGAGGGCAGGGCGTACAGCCTCTCCCTGCTAGGGGACTAAGCAACTCAGATTTGTCTTCGTCAGTCCCCGCTGCCACCTTCCCACGGGCTGAGAGCACCTCAGACTTATATATATATGTTCCTCTATATTTTGGTGTAAATAATGTTGTTCTTCCTGTGTTCGTGCATTTGTCTAAGTAAGATACCTGATAAATGGCGCCTGTGTTGACATCGGCAACAAATTATACAAATAAATCGTAATTCTTCCATAACGCGGATTCCCTGAGGGTAAGAATGATGCCAGACTCTTACTGCCACGAAGAACTTAACTCACTGTAAAAGATTTTATTATTTTTTACTTGACAGGACTCGGGTAGCTGCCAAGGACATCACCGTCTCTTCAAATAGAAAAATCGAAGAATTCAGAATCTCCTTCGGCCTCTGCTGAAGACTGGAACAATACGTTAGCCATTTTTATAATGAAAGGAACATTAAAGTTAATTGTGTCTAAATCGAAAAGTTTGCTGTTTATATATAAGACCATCGGATTACCTTCCTGGTGTCATTCCTCATCACTTATTGTTCCCAACCACTTGATGACCACTTGGAACATGTCTTGAGTCTTGCAAGAGGGCGGGGGTTAGGGGGGGGGGGGTCAAGGCTTGTGTTGTCCTACAATAGGGGGAGACGTACCTTGTGACCCTCCGGGCCGGATGTCCGGACCTTGAAGGATGGTTGTAAGGAGGAGGTCGGCGGTGTTCTGAGACACTCTTTGTCTTGGTTATATTTTGTCCCACTTATATTTTTCTTTCCTTGATTCTGAAGGTGGACTCCGTGTTAGCTGTAGTTTTGCTAAGGGTTTGACCCCATTGTGCCAGGGTTAATGTCTAGGGGCCGTCTTTAGCGACGTCCTGAGGCATCAAGGATACATGATGAGTCTCAATCATCATGTATCCTTCGTATCGTTTCCCTCCCCGTGTCATTTTCCCTTTGTTCTTAATTGTGTGTGAATGATTGTGCGTTTGCGTGTACCTGTGAGTGACTGCATGTGTGTGTGTGTGACTGTCCTATGTGTATGTAAATGTGTGGCAACTTACATGGGGGTGAGTTAAGGCACTTGACATTCCTCCAATGTTTCTGTTACACAACTTTTTGTCTATTTCGGGTTCCATTCCTTCCTGCCTTTCTCTTTCTCCTATTTTTATAAAAAGATTGAACGCTGCCATTGCGCTTGATAAAACCCGAAGGGCGAGGTTAGTTCATGCATCTAGCCTGGAGGGTGAGGCGTTGCGTCAGACGTCTAGCCTACAAGGTGGGGGTTGCGTCATGCGTCTAACAGGAAGGGGACATGTAGCGTAACGTAGAAACTGTTCTCACAATCTGTTGCTGTTTGCCATTGCTTCGTCTCCCGGGTGAAGAGGCAGCAGGGGTAGATATGGGGACCTGGCCTCTTACAGGTAGTCCTGGAGAGTATGGGGGACCTGGCCTCTTACAGGTAGTCCTGGACAGTATGGGGACCTGGCCTCTTACAGGTAGTCCTGGAAAGTATGGGGGACCTGGCCTCTTACAGGTAGTCCTGGACAGTATGGGGGACCTGGCCTCTTACAGGTAGTCCTGGACAGTATGGGGGACCTGGCCTCTTACAGGTAGTCCTGGACAGTATGGGGGACCTGGCCTCTTACAGGTAGTCCTGGACAGTATGGGGACCTGGCCTCTTACAGGTAGTCCTGGACAGTATGGGGACCTGGCCTCTTACAGGTAGTCCTGGAAAGTATGGGGGACCTGGCCTCTTACAGGTAGTCCTGGACAGTATGGGGGACCTGGCCTCTTACAGGTAGTCCTGGACAGTATGGGGGACCTGGCCTCTTACAGGTAGTCCTGGACAGTATGGGGGACCTGGCCTCTTACAGGTAGTCCTGGACAGTATGGGGGACCTGGCCTCTTACAGGTAGTCCTGGACAGTATGGGGGACCTGGCCTCTTACAGGTAGTCCTGGACAGTATGGGGACCTGGCCTCTTACAGGTAGTCCTGGACAGTATGGGGACCTGGCCTCTTACAGGTCCTCCTGGACAGTATGGGGACCTGGCCTCTTACAGGTAGTCCTGGACAGTATGGGGACCTGGCCTCTTACAGGTAGTCCTGGACAGTATGGGGGACCTGGCCTCTTACAGGTAGTCCTGGGCCTCACCGTTATCATGAAGGAACTCAGGAATGAAAGGAAATCTGAACAATATTATCCTGAATTAAACTCTCGGGCAGGAGACGCAGTTGTACGCTTCGCGCTGCTCTTCTTATCTACGTTACATGCGGATTGCGTAGAGGTTTGTAAACGTCATTTGTAAACTCTTGTCGTCGGAGGCCAGACAAGCGGTTTACTTCCCCGTCAGCTGTTGACGTCGGGGGTCGGAGACGGGGTATACTTCATCTCTGTGTCTCGGTACACCCAAACAGTGATCCCATACTGGTGTAGTTTACCTCAACGGTGTGTTTACACGAAGGGATAGTGAACACTGTCGAGTTTACTATCCCTTCTATCTATCGAGGGGATAGTGAGGGGAGCAGGTTTGGGTCCAGAGAGAAAGGAGGAGGGGGGGGGGGGGTCAATGGGACAAGGGGCGGGGAGGAAGATGATTGTAATTACTCATCAGTCAAACTTTCCTTGGATTTGCGAGATCAAATTTTCTTTCATTTTGGCCTCGTGTTAACGAAGACAAAAGTTGTATTCATTCCCAAATCTCGCCTTTGTTCCTTGTCAATATAACGAGAGGAACGAGATAACGGCTTCGTTACTTTACCAGTTGAAGGGGAAATACAATTAGCAAGCGTCTTTGAACATGTATAATGAATTTGTCTTGATATATTGACGCGCGTAAAATGTCATTAGTTGTGAGACAAAATGCTTAGGGAGCTCTGAGGGGCCCAGACATGTGTGTGTGTGTGTGTGTGTGTGTGTGTGTGTGTGTGTGTGTGTGTGTGTGTGTGTGTGTGTGTGTGTGTGTGTGTGTGTGTGTGTGTGTGTTGAAGAAAACCTCCCTGTATAGAGAATATTTTCGTTAGTCGAGGATAGTGTCTTAATGCACGTATATAGAGAGGTACGTGAAGGGTGAGCACGGTACGTGTATACAGAGGTGACACAACTGGTGACACACCTGGTAACACACCTGGTGACACACCTGGTGACACACCTGGTAACACAACTGGTGACACACCTGGTGACACACCTGGTGACACACCTGGTGGCACAACTGGTGACACACCTGGTGACACAACTGGTGACACACCTGGTGACACACCTGGTGACACACCTGGTGACACACCTGGTGACACACCTGGTGACACACCTGGTGACACACCTGGCAACACACCTGGTGACACACCTGGCAACACACCTGGTGACACACCTGGCAACACACCTGGTGACACACCTAGCAACACACCTGGTGACACACCTAGCAACACACCTGGTGACACACCTGGTGACACACCTGGCAACACACCTGGTGACACACCTGGCAACACACCTGGTGACACACCTAGCAACACACCTGGTGACACACCTGGCAACACACCTGGTGACACACCTGGCAACACACCTGGTGACACACCTGGCAACACACCTGGTGACACACCTAGCAACACACCTGGTGACACACCTGGCAACACACCTGGTGACACACCTGGCAACACACCTGGTGACACACCTAGCAACACACCTGGTGACACACCTGGCAACACACCTGGTGACACACCTGGCAACACACCTGGTGACACACCTGGTGACACACCTAGCAACACACCTGGTGACACACCTGGTGACACACCTGGTGACACACCTAGCAACACACCTGGTGACACACCTGGCAACACACCTGGTGACACACCTGGCAACACACCTGGTGACACACCTGGCAACACACCTGGTGACACACCTAGCAACACACCTGGTGACACAACTGGCAACACACCTGGTGACACACCTAGCAACACACCTGGTGACACAACTGGTGACACTCTTGCACAGAGTAGAGTGTAACGCCTCACACTATCAGAGCTACTTGTTAATATCCTCGTTAATTAAGAAATGCTTTAGTATATTTGTCAGGACACAAACAGCAGCGATACTCAGGATTAAGACGACAAAAGTAAATTACTAACAAGTCTTGAGAGAGCAATATTCTGATACACTGAGCGGCCAGAGACATAAAGGTTACTGAAACAGCACTAACAGCTTCGGGGGTGACAACACTCACCCAAAAAACATCTCAACACCTCACTAAATGACTCATTATCCTGGGGCCAGGCGGGAGAGGACGAGAGCATGACGCAAGGGGGAACACGAGGGGAAGCTGGGAATTTTAACAGCTACCTTCATGCAAGTGCAAGGGGGGGGGGGCAGATGTTGCACCAGATGATGATGATGATGATGATGATGATGATGATGATGATGATGATGATGCGGGTACGGTACTAATGGGACGCGTGAGCCACAGTACGGTAACAACTGACCATGGCTAGATGACCCAAACACGCCAGCTTGGCTATCATAATGAGGGCTATGATAGCCAGGAGACCCGAGATAGCAGTGTAAACATGAGCCCGGAGGTGAGGAGGAACAAGGCGTCTGTGGCTGATGTGAGAGTGTCAGGCCTGGAGGCTGGTGAAGGTGAGAGGGGCTGGTGAAGGTGAGAGGGGCTGGTGAAGGTGAGAGGGGCTGGTGAAGGTGAGAGGGGCTGGTGAAGGTGAGAGGGGCTGGTGAAGGTGAGAGGGGCTGGTGAAGGTGAGAGGGGCGGGTGAAGGTGAGAGGGGCGGGTGAAGGTGAGAGGGGCGGGTGAAGGTGAGAGGGGCTGGTGAAGGTGAGAGGGGCTGGTGAAGGTGAGAGGGGCGGGTGAAGGTGAGAGGGGCTGGTGAAGGTGAGAGGGGCGGGTGAAGGTGAGAGGGGCGGGTGAAGGTGAGAGGGGCGGGTGAAGGTGAGAGGGGCGGGTGAAGGTGAGAGGGGCGGGTGAAGGTGAGAGGGGCTGGTGAAGGTGAGAGGGGCGGGTGAAGGTGAGAGGGGCTGGTGAAGGTGAGAGGGGCTGGTGAAGGTGAGAGGGGCGGGTGAAGGTGAGAGGGGCTGGTGAAGGTGAGAGGGGCGGGTGAAGGTGAGAGGGGCGGGTGAAGGTGAGGGGCTGGTGAAGGTGAGAGGGGCTGGTGAAGGTGAGAGGGGCGGGTGAAGGTGAGAGGGGCGGGTGAAGGTGAGAGGGGCTGGTGAAGGTGAGAGGGGCTGGTGAAGGTGAGAGGGGCTGGTGAAGGTGAGAGGGGCTGGTGAAGGTGAGAGGGGCGGGTGAAGGTGAGAGGGGCTGGTGAAGGTGAGAGGGGCGGGTGAAGGTGAGAGGGGCTGGTGAAGGTGAGAGGGGCTGGTGAAGGTGAGAGGGGCTGGTGAAGGTGAGAGGGGCTGGTGAAGGTGAGAGGGGCTGGTGAAGGTGAGAGGGGCGGGTGAAGGTGAGAGGGGCTGGTGAAGGTGAGAGGGGCTGGTGAAGGTGAGAGGGGCGGGTGAAGGTGAGAGGGGCGGGTGAAGGTGAGAGGGGCTGGTGAAGGTGAGAGGGGCGGGTGAAGGTGAGAGGGGCTGGTGAAGGTGAGAGGGGCTGGTGAAGGTGAGAGGGGCTGGTGAAGGTGAGAGGGGCGGGTGAAGGTGAGAGGGGCGGGTGAAGGTGAGAGGGGCGGGTGAAGGTGAGAGGGGCGGGTGAAGGTGAGAGGGGCGGGTGAAGGTGAGAGGGGCGGGTGAAGGTGAGAGGGGCGGGTGAAGGTGAGAGGGGCACAAGACCAGCTGGGAGCGTGACAGGGTCATTACAGGGCGGGACAGGTAGGGTCCGCAGCCACTGGAGGGAGGTGAAGGGACCCACAGCGGGGCCACAGCGGGGCCACAAGATGGCCCTGGGGATGGCCCTGGAGGAGGAGGAGGGAAGACGCTGCTCCAGACGGGGCCACAAGAACAAGGAGGACGGGGCCCATATTACCCGACAAGATAATGGCGGTGGAAATGTTTTGGAGGAGTCGACAAATGAGGTAATTTGTGTTAGGACGCGAGGGGAGGGGGGATAACTGGTGTCTACCAGTTAGTGTCTTACACAAGAGTAATCAGGCGGCGCGTCATGGCTCCTGCCTACACAACCTGGGCACAAGAGTGATCAGGCGGCGCGTCATGGCTCCTGCCTACACAACCTTGGCACAAGAGTGATCAGGCGGCGCGTCATGGCTCCTGCCTACACAACCTGGGCACAAGAGTGATCAGGTGGCGCGTCATGGCTCCTGCCTACACAACCTGGGCACAAGAGTGATCAGGTGGCGCGTCATGGCTCCTGCCTACACAACCTTGGCACAAGAGTGATCAGGCGGCGCGTCATGGCTCCTGCCTACACAACCTTGGCACAAGAGTGATCAGGCGGCGCGTCATGGCTCCTGCCTACACAACCTGGGCACAAGAGTAATCAGGCGGCGCGTCATGGCTCCTGCCTACACAACCTTGGCACAAGAGTGATCAGGCGGCGCGTCATGGCTCCTGCCTACACAACCTGGGCACAAGAGTGATCAGGTGGCGCGTCATGGCTCCTGCCTACACAACCTTGGCACAAGAGTGATCAGGCGGCGCGTCATGGCTCCTGCCTACACAACCTGGGCACAAGAGTGATCAGGTGGCGCATCATGGCTCCTGCCTACACAACCTGGGCACAAGAGTGATCAGGCGGCGCGTCATGGCTGCTGCCTACACAACCTTGGCACAAGAGTGATCAGGTGGCGCGTCATGGCTCCTGCCTACACAACCTGGGCACAAGAGTGATCAGGCGGCGCGTCATGGCTCCTGCCTACACAACCTTGGCACAAGAGTGATCAGGCGGCGCGTCATGGCTCCTGCCTACACAACCTGGGCACAAGAGTGATCAGGTGGCGCGTCATGGCTGCTGCCTACACAACCTGGGCACAAGAGTGATCAGGTGGCGCGTCATGGCTCCTGCCTACACAACCTTGGCACAAGAGTGATCAGGTGGCGCGTCATGGCTCCTGCCTACACAACCTGGGCACAAGAGTGATCAGGTGGCGCGTCATGGCTCCTGCCTACACAACCTGGGCACAAGAGTGATCAGGTGGCGCGTCATGGCTCCTGCCTACACAACCTTGGCACAAGAGTGATCAGGCGGCGCGTCATGGCTCCTGCCTACACAACCTGGGCACAAGAGTGATCAGGTGGCGCATCATGGCTCCTGCCTACACAACCTGGGCACAAGAGTGATCAGGTGGCGCGTCATGGCTCCTGCCTACACAACCTGGGCACAAGAGTGATCAGGCGGCGCGTCATGGCTCCTGCCTACACAACCTGGGCACAAGAGTGATCAGGCGGCGCGTCATGGCTCCTGCCTACACAACCTGGGCACAAGAGTGATCAGGTGGCGCGTCATGGCTCCTGCCTACACAACCTGGGCACAAGAGTGATCAGGTGGCGCGTCATGGCTCCTGCCTACACAACCTGGGCACAAGAGTGATCAGGCGGCGCGTCATGGCTCCTGCCTACACAACCTGGGCACAAGAGTGATCAGGCGGCGCGTCATGGCTGCTGCCTACACAACCTGGGCACAAGAGTGATCAGGCGGCGCGTCATGGCTCCTGCCTACACAACCTGGGCACACATTAGGCTGCAGAAGAGGCTGTAGTTTACCTCAGCTGCCAGTTAATATTGGTAATCTGTGATTCGATAAATTGTGATAAATTACTTGACAGAGAAAGTTAGGTTTGGGGCAATGGAGTCTGTGGCGTCATGATTGGAGAGTTGTATTGGGGGGGGGGATAGATTCTGTTATGAATAGGATGGTGATTGGGGGGTAATGGATTGAACAAGGATGGATAGATGAGAGCGTTGATGAGAGGCTATGAACGAGGCCATGAATGGGTTTATTAGCGTTGAAATGGAAAGAATAATGGATAGAAGATATGTGGAACGGAAGATAAGCGAATGGATATAATAGATATAACAATGACCTAATGGGTTAAAACTATTTACGAGTCTATTAATGGGTTATCTGGGGGATGAATAGTGGCATCATCGAGGCGGTGGATTGGCGGATCAGTACCATGATGAATCTGGTTATAAAATGGGTAAGCATTGATGTGATACAGTGTAGTAGGCCAATCCACCAGGCCATGATGGATGGGGTGGTGGATATACACAGAGGAGGTGACCAATTGTGAATATTGTGTACCACAACATGTGCCCATGAGAACCTGTACATCTCCCACCCATAACCCCCATGGCAGCTACAACACGCCCACCAACATCCCATAATCCCATGCTAAATAGTACATACTACCCCCCCCCCCCCGTCCTCCCATAGGGGGCGGCAGCATATACTGTTTCTCAAAATATTACTGCATCAATACAACCCAATAAATAGGGGGTTCCAGCAGATTATTGGTGTTTGCACAAGAACACGGGGTGAAGTTCTAGTGTTCTAGGGCACTAGTGTGTCTAGTATCTCAGATACTGGTGTATCTGGTACTCACCTAGTTGTCTTTGCGGGGGTTTGAGCTCTGGCTCTTTGGTCCCGCCTCTCAACTGTCAATCAACTGGTGTACAGATTACTGACCCTATTAGCCTCTATTTTTTTATTCATTCATATCTATATATGAAACTGTGTATGGAGTCAGTCTCCATCACAACACTACTTAATGTATTCCATATATTAACTAAACTAACACTGAAAAAATCTTTCTAACGTCTCTGTGGCTCATCTGGGTACTAAGCTTCCATCTGTGTCCCCTTGTTGGTGTTCCACCCGCGCTGAAGAATTTTTCTTTGTCCACCCTGTCAATTCCCCTGAAAATTTTGTAGGTGGTTATCATGTCTCCGCCTTACTCTTTACTCTAGTATACATCTACAGATGTACAGCTCACATCTAACCTGCATACTTTATAATTATAATCGGCGCTTGTTACAAGCACTTTTTTTCTATATAATATGTAGGACGTTACAACCCCTGACCTTGCTTCCTGATCACGCCAGACATTAATATGCCTCACACAAACACAGGATATAAAACCCACTCACAAAATTTCCATTATTAATTAGACATGAGACGAGCGGAAGAACATTATTAACTTAGTAATGAATTGACAGTTTTTTGTAGCTCTTTAAATCCGTTCCTTTCACACATACATTAGCATAAAAAAAATGCGTTGGCCTCTGGAATACCGACATTCAATGTGCAAAATGAACATTGTCCCTCACTGTGTGAAGACAACACTATGACACGTGTAAGTTCCCGCGTTTCTGGTTTCCGTTCGAGCTGCGCATTTGAGGTTTTTTTTAGTGTTGGACACGAGGCTTCGCGAGATCGCCGACTGCTCAATGTCCAATAATGTTTCCTTCTGATCTACTTCTGTTGGGGCACTCAGATCTACTTCTGTTGGGACACTCTGATCTACTTCTGTTGGACACTGATCTACTTCTGTTGGGACACTCTGATCTACTTCTGTTGGGACACTCTGATCTACTTATGTTGGGACACTCTGATCTATTTCTATTAGGACACACACTCTGATCTACTTCTGATGGGATACAGATCTACATCTGAGGGGATATCCTCTGATCTACTTCCGATGGGACACCCTCTGATCTACTTCTGTTGGGACACCATCTGATCTACTGATGGGACACTCTCTGATCTACTCCTGATGGGACACTCTCTGTTCTACTTCTGATGGGACACCCTCTGATCTACTGATGGGACACCCTCTGATGTACTTCTGATGGACACCCTCTGATGTACTTCTGTTGGGACACTCTCTGATGTACTTCTGATGGGACACCCTCTGATCTACTTCTGATGGACACCCTCTGATCTACTCCTGATGGAACTCTCTCTGATCTACTTCTGATAGGACACTCTCTGATCTACTTCTGATGGGACACCCTCTGATGTACTTTTGATGGAACACCCTCTGATCTACTTCAGATGGGACACCCTCTGATCTACTTCAGATGGGACACCCTCTGATCTACTTCTGATGGGACACCCTCTGATCTACTTCAGATGGGACACCCTCTGATCTACTTCAGATGGGACACCCGCTGATCTACTTCTGATGGGACACCCTCTGATCTACTTCAGATGGGACACCCTCTGATCTACTTCAGATGGGACACCCTCTGATCTACTTCTGATGGGACACCCTCTGATCTACTGATGGGACACCCTCTGATCTACTGATGGGACACCCTCTGATCTACTGATGGGACACCCTCTGATCAACTGATGGGACACCCTCTGATCTACTCCTGATAGGACACCCTCTGACCTACTTCTGTTGGGACACCCTCTGATCTACTTCTGATGGGACACTCTCTGATCTATTTCTGATGGGACACTCTGATCTACTTCTGATGGGACACTCTCTGATCTACGTCTGATGGGACACTCTCTGATCTACGTCTGATGGGACACTCTCTGATCTACTGATGGGACACCCTCTGATGTACTTTTGATGGAACACCCTCTGATCTACTTCAGATGGGACACCCTCTGATCTACTTCAGATGGGACACCCTCTGATCTACTTCTGATGGGACACCCTCTGATCTACTTCTGATGGGACACCCTCTGATCTACTGATGGGACACCCTCTGATCTACTGATGGGACACCCTCTGATCTAGTGATGGGACACCCTCTGATCAACTGATGGGACACCCTCTGATCTACTCCTGATAGGACACCCTCTGACCTACTTCTGTTGGGACACCCTCTGATCTACTTCTTTTGGGACACTCTGTTTATATATATATATATATATATATATATATATATATATATATATATATATATATATATATATATATATATATATATATATATATATATATACAACTTTAGAACACTTTCCCACCAGGAGACTCGAACCCTAGCCAGCACAGAAGCCTTCCAGCAACTGGCATAACAGGTACGCTTTAACCCTCTCCACCACCTGCTCAGACCCTTAAAAGAGATGGTAATTTCGGAGTATTTAAATACCACAAAGATCACCACCTCCCAAGAGCACTAGAGCAAGTGAGGGGTCATTTAGACGTTAATTTCATCAAGTCCCTGTTAATATGGGAAGACACAGTGTCTATGCTTAAGGCACAACTCTCCTAAACACGAGAGTCAAGTATACAACTTTAGAACACTTTCCCACCAGGAGACTCGAACCCTAGCCAGCACAGAAGCCTTCCAGCAACTGGCATAACAGGTACGCCTTAACCCCTCTCCACCACCTGCTCAGACCCTTAAAAGAGATGGTAATTTCGGAGTATTTAAATACCACAAAGATCACCACCTCCCAAGAGCACTAGAGCAAGTGAGGGGTCATTTAGACGTTAATTTCATCAAGTCCCTGTTAATATGGGAAGACACAGTGTCTATGCTTAAGGCACAACTCTCCTAAACAAAGAGTCTCCTGGTGGGAAAGTGTTCTAAAGTTGTATACTTGACTCTCGTGTTTAGGAGAGTTGTGCCTTAAGCATAGACACTGTGTCTTCCCATATTAACAGGGACTTGATGAAATTAACGTCTAAATGACCCCTCACTTGCTCTAGTGCTCTTGGGAGGTGGTGATCTTTGTGGTATTTAAATACTCCGAAATTACCATCTCTTTTAAGGGTCTGAGCAGGTGGTGGAGAGGGTTAAGGCGTACCTGTTATGCCAGTTGCTGGAAGGCTTCTGTGCTGGCTAGGGTTCGAGTCTCCTGGTGGGAAAGTGTTCTAAAGTTGTATACTTGACTCTCGTGTTTAGGAGAGTTGTGCCATATATATATATATATATATATATATATATATATATATATATATATATATATATATATATATATATATATATATATATATATATATTAGTATATTTTGGTAGCAGTCTTTCCTGTAGACATATATTATTAAATATGACCGAAAAAGTAAGATTAATAATTCTAACACGAATTTTCTCAATCTTTCGTACATTACGCTTCACTGTTGGAGGTAAATCAAAAATCACTTCTCCAAAATTCATTTTTATTTTTAGTCTGACGCGACACGGGCGCGTTTCGTAAAACTTATTACATTTTCAAAGACTTCACAAATACACAACTGATTAGAACTTGCGTTTCCCTGATTTTATATCTACATTTGAGTGAGGTGGGAAGGGTGATGTGGCATTACATTTGAGTGAGGTGGGAAGGGTGATGTGGCATTAACACAAGACAGAACACTAGGGGATATTAATAGCGTATTAAAAGTATCAACACAAGACAGAACAGAAACAATGGGTATTGAATAGAAGTGTTTGTAGAAAGCCTATTGGTCCATATTTCTTGATGCTTCTATATTGGAGCGGAGTCTTGAGGTGGGTAGAATATAGTTGTGCAATAATTGGCTGTTGATTGCTGGTGTTGACTTCTTGATGTGTAGTGCCTCGCAAATGTCAAGCCGTCTGCTATCGCTGTATCTATCGATGATTTCTGTGTTGTTTACTAGGATTTCTCTGGCGATGGTTTGGTTATGGGAAGAGATTATATGTTCCTTAATGGAGCCCTGTTGTTTATGCATCGTTAAACGCCTAGAAAGAGATGTTGTTGTCTTGCCTATATACTGGGTTTTTGGAGCTTACAGTCCCCAAGTGGGCATTTGAAGGCATAGACGACGTTAGTCTCTTTTAAAGCGTTCTGTTTTGTGTCTGGAGAGTTTCTCATGAGTAGGCTGGCCGTTTTTCTGGTTTTATAGTAAATCGTCAGTTGTATCTTCTGATTTTTGTCTGTAGGGATAACGTTTCTATTAACAATATCTTTCAGGACCCTTTCCTCTGTTTTATGAGCTGTGGAAAAGAAGTTCCTGTAAAATAGTCTAATAGGGGGTATAGGTGTTGTGTTAGTTGTCTCTTCGGAGGTTGCATGGCTTTTCACTTTCCTTCTTATGATGTCTTCGATGAAACCATTGGAGAAGCCGTTATTGACTAGGACCTGCCTTACCCTACAGAGTTCTTCGTCGACTTGCTTCCATTCTGAGCTGTGGCTGAGAGCACGGTCGACGTATGCGTTAACAACACTCCTCTTGTACCTGTCAGGGCAGTCGCTGTTGGCATTTAGGCACATTCCTATGTTTGTTTCCTTTGTGTAGACTGCAGTGTGGAAACCTCCGCCCTTTTCCATGACTGTTACATCTAGAAAAGGCAGCTTCCCATCCTTTTCCGTCTCGTAAGTGAAACGCAGCACGGAACTCTGCTCAAATGCCTCCTTCAGCTCCTGCAGATGTCTGACATCAGGTACCTGTGTAAAAATGTCGTCAACATACCTGCAGTATATGGCCGGTTTCAAGTTCATGTCGACTAAGACTTTTTGCTCGATGGTACCCATGTAGAAGTTTGCAAACAGGACACCTAGGGGAGAACCCATGGCGACCCCATCTACTTGCTTATACATGTGCCCATCTGGGCTCAAGAAGGGTGCCTCTTTAGTACAAGCTTGGAGTAGTTTCCTCAGAATACTTTCTGGCATGTCAAGAGGAGTACAGGCTGGATCACGATACACTCTGTCGGCTATCATTCCGATTGTCTCGTCCACAGGTACGTTGGTAAACAGCGATTCTACGTCCAACGAGGCTCTTATCCCTGTGGCCCGTGCGCCCCGCAGTAAGTCCACAAATTCCTTTGGAGACTTCAGGCTGAAGGCGCAAGGAACATAAGGAGTCAGAAGGCCGTTGAGTCGCTTCGCCAGTCTGTACGTGGGTGTGGGTATCTGGCTAATGATTGGCCGAAGTGGGTATACTATAAAACCAGAAAAACGGCCAGCCTACTCATGAGAAACTCTCCAGACACAAAACAGAACGCTTTAAAAGAGACTAACGTCGTCTATGCCTTCAAATGCCCACTTGGGGACTGCAAGCTCCAAAAAACCCAGTATATAGGCAAGACAACAACATCTCTTTCTAGGCGTTTAACGATGCATAAACAACAGGGCTCCATTAAGGAACATATAATCTCTTCCCATAACCAAACCATCGCCAGAGAAATCCTAGTAAACAACACAGAAATCATCGATAGATACAGCGATAGCAGACGGCTTGACGTTTGCGAGGCACTACACATCAAGAAGTCAACACCAGCAATCACCAGCCAATTATTGCACAACTATATTCTACCCACCTCAAGACTCCGCTCCAATATAGAAGCATCAAGAAATATGGACCAATAGGCTTTCTACAAACACTTCTATTCAATACCCATTGTTTCTGTTCTGTCTTGTGTTGATACTTTTAATACCCTATTAATATCCCCTAGTGTTCTGTCTTGTGTTAATGCCACATCACCCTTCCCACTTCACTCAAATGTAATGCCACATCACCCTTCCCACCTCACTCAAATGTAGATATAAAATCAGGGAAACGCAAGTTCTAATCAGTTGTGTATTTGTGAAGTCTTTGAAAATGTAATAAGTTTTACGAAACGCGCCCGTGTCGCGTCAGACTAAAAATAAAAATGAATTTTGGAGAAGTGATTTTTGATTTACCTCCAACAGTGAAGCGTAATGTACGAAAGATTGAGAAAATTCGTGTTAGAATTATTAATCTTACTTTTTCGGTCATATTTAATAATATATATATATATATATATATATATATATATGTCGTACCTAGTAGCCAGAACGCACTTCTCAGCCTACTATTCAAGGCCCAATTTGCCTAATAAGCCAAGTTTTCATGAATTAATTGTTTTTCGACAACCTAACCTACCTAACCTAACCTACCTTTTTCGGCTACCTAACCTAACCTAACCTAACCTATAAAGATAAATTAGGTTAGGTTAGGTAGGGTTGGTTAGGTTCGGTCATATATCTACATTAATTTTAACTCCAATAAAATAAAATTAACATCATACATAATGAAATGGGTAGCTTTATCATTTCATAAGAAAAAAATTAGAGAAAATATATTAATTCAGGAAAACTTGGCTTATTAGGCAAATTGGGCCTTGCATAGTAGGCCGAGAAGTGCGTTCTGGCTACTAGGTACGACATATATATATATATATATATATATATATATATATATATATATATATATATATATATATATATATATATATATATATATATATATATATAAATAATGAGAGAGAGAGACATCATCACGCGCATCACTAAACAGTAACCATAGATGGAAAGTAACACCTGAAGCCATCTATACAAGCGAACTTGCCTCTTCGATACACAAACAAATGTATTTGTCATCACACCCGGCGCTCCCGTGGCTGACAAAGAACCATCCCCTCGGACTGGACCAGTGCTGCCCGCCTCCCCTCACTCGGGGAGGGGTCAATACGCAAGTTTGACTTGATCTTCGCTTTAGACCCTTCATTATAAATGTGGATTCCTAACATGATCTTCTAGTAGTCACAGATTTTTTTTATTAATACATGAGGTACATCTGCATTAGTGCAGCTACCCTACACTATATGAAGTGGAGTACAGTGTGTCAAAAAAGCTAACTAGGTGATGCTAAGAAATCCCCATCACACAGGATGGTTAGTCATACAAAGGCATGTGATAGGCAGTCTGCACTGGCAGACTCCGGATGCATTTTGAGGATATCAACAACACAAGATTGAATAAGGTAGCAGTGGTAATACAAGTCCCCATCTCGCAGGATGGTTAGTCATACAGAGCCATGTGTTTAATAGTCTGCACTGGCAAATTTTGGGTATACTGTGAGGATATCTTCAAGAATACGAGAGTGAATAAAGTAATTGCAAAGCTCCAGGTACCTCATGCCAACTGGTCTGAAAGGTCTAATAACTGGGCATTCAGTGATGTAGTGTGGGAGATCGTGCCGTAGTTCCTGCGCTCACAGAGTTTGCACCTGGAGTGCTCAGGATTGGGAGATCCGTCACCTGCCACAGGTTACGGTAAGCCAACCTGATCCTGGGAACCACTGTGTCGCACAGTCTAGTGGACGTTTTGTGTTGACCATAGATATAGGTTTCAGATCTGAACAAATCATAGATTTTTAGACTAGTACTTTCAGGTCGTTGGGAGTCAGTAATTTCTTTCCTATTAGATCTGAGTGTTTAGAACAATACAGTTTTGACAGTAGAGATGGGGATACCTACCTTGTGATAATCTTGAGATGATTTCGAGGCTTTAGTGTCCCGGTCGGCCGAGCGGACAGCACGCTGGACTTGTGATCCTGTGGTCCTGGGTTCGATCCCAGGCGCCGGCGAGAAACAATGGGCAGAGTTTCTTTCACCCTATGCTCCTGTTACCTAACAGTAAATAGGTACCTGGGTGTTAGTCAGCTGTCACGGGCTGCTTCCTGGGGGTGGAGGCCTGGTCGAGGACCGGGCCGCGGGGACACTAAAAATCCCCGAAATCATCTCAAGATAACCTCAAGATAACCTCCCCGCGGCCCGGTCCTCGACCAGGCCTCCACCCCCAGGAAGAAGTCCGTGACAGCTGACTAACACCCAGGTACCTATTTTACTGCTAGGTAACAGGGGCATAGGGTGAAAGAAACTCTGCCCATTGTTTCTCGCCGGCGCCTGGGATTGAACCCAGGACCACAGGATCACAAGTCCAGCGTGCTGTCCGCTCGGCCGACCGGCTCCCTCGCTCTTTTGCTCCCTTGTCTTTCACAGTTAGTAACTAATAGTTTCCTGTTGAGATAGTTAGAATTACACCAGTCTTGGCTTCCCCACACTCCAGTCTTAGCGTCCCCCACACTCCTGTCTTGGCTTCCCCACACACCAGTCTTGGCTTCTCCACATTCCCAAATGATCCTAAATCCGCAAAATTAGCGTAATTATTATGTATTTAGGGTGAAAGGGAAGTCTTCAAATATCCCGCATTACTCACACTGATTTTCTCACTGAAAATTCACGTCATTGTTATTTCCCTTTATAACAAATATATTTATATTGTAGATAATAATTCGTTTCCACCTTATTATCTAAAGTTGTTGGACGCAATGTCTGGATAGGTCTACCTCACTGGTAGGAAGCCTAGGTTAATGTTCCTCACTGGTAGGAAGCCTAGGTTAATGTTCCTCACTGGTAGGAAGCCTAGGTTAATGTTCCTCACTGGTATGAAGCCTAGGTTAATGTTCCTCACTGGTAGGAAGCCTAGGTTAATGTTCCTCACTGGTAGGAAGCCTAGGTTAATGTTCCTCACTGGTAGGAAGCCTAGGTTAATGTTCCTCACTGGTATGAAGCCTAGGTTAATGTTCCTCACTGGTAGGAAGCCTAGGTTAATGTTCCTCACTGGTAGGAAGCCTAGGTTAATGTTCCTCACTGGTAGGAAGCCTAGGTTAATGTTCCTCACTGGTAGGAAGCCTAGGTTAATGTTCCTCACTGGTAGGAAGCCTAGGTTAATGTTCCTCACTGGTAGGAAGCCTAGGTTAATGTTCCTCACTGGTAGGAAGCCTAGGTTAATGTTCCTCACTGGTAGGAAGCCTTGGTTAATGTTCCTCACTGGTAGGAAGCCTAGGTTAATGTTCCTCACTGGTAGGAAGCCTAGGTTAATGTTCCTCACTGGTAGGAAGCCTAGGTTAATGTTCGTCACTGGTAGGAAGCCTAGGTTAATGTTCCTCACTGGTAGGAAGCCTAGGTTAATGTTCCTCACTGGTAGGAAGCCTAGGTTAATGTTCCTCACTGGTAGGAAGCCTAGGTTAATGTTCCTCACTGGTAGGAAGCCTAGGTTAATGTTCCTCACTGGTAGGAAGCCTAGGTTAATGTTCCTCACTGGTAGGAAGCCTAGGTTAATGTTCCTCACTGGTAGGAAGCCTAGGTTAATGTTCCTCACTGGTAGGAAGCCTTGGTTAATGTTCCTCACTGGTAGGAAGCCTAGGTTAATGTTCCTCACTGGTAGGAAGCCTAGGTTAATGTTCCTCACTGGTAGGAAGCCTAGGTTATGTTCGTCACTGGTAGGAAGCCTAGGTTAATGTTCCTCACTGGTAGGAAGCCTAGGTTAATGTTCCTCACTGGTAGGAAGCCTAGGTTAATGTTCCTCACTGGTAGGAAGCCTAGGTTAATGTTCCTCACTGGTAGGAAGCCTAGGTTAATGTTCCTCACTGGTAGGAAGCCTAGGTTAATGTTCCTCACTGGTAGGAAGCCTAGGTTAATGTTCCTCCCTGGTAGGAAGCCTAGGTTAATGTTCCTCACTGGTAGGAAGCCTAGGTTAATGTTCCTCACTAGTAGGAAGCCTAGGTTAATGTTCGTCACAGGTAGGAATGATAGATTAATATACGTAAGGACTGCTGGACATCCAGACTGTTCACCTCGTTCTAATCACCTGGTTCTGTTCTAATCACTCTCAGAACTCAACTGATAATCAACTGGCGTAAGGGGGTCTCTAATCCTGGTGGGCTCTATCGTGGCTCCATGTGTAACCGAGCATGGAGTCCGTCTGCACCGCGGCGCGTTTAGTGGACCCGTCGTTAATTACTCTCACCAATTTCGTTCTGGTGTCTGTGTTCTAAACATTTTAAATAGTGCAGGTCCATCATTTACCTCATCTGCGGGTACAGCCCTAAAGAATTTAACTACCAAATTATCGTGCGACATGTAACAAGCAGATTATCTTCCCATTACGCGAACACTCTCCAGTTTCAACGCTCTCAACACCTGAAACACACACAATTATAGAACACATGTTGGCAATATCCTGACCACCAAAACACTCTTCAATTTACGTCTTGTAAATAAATTGGTAAATATTCAAGACAAATATGGAATCCTGCATAAAACATTTTTTAAATAATTATAATAACAATTACGTACTAATAAAGGGTTTAATATCTTTACTAATAAATGTTTGATATATATATATATATATATATATATATATATATATATATATATATATATATATATATATATATATATATATATATATATATATATATATATATATATATATATATAATATACGGCGAGGAGTGTTCTCCGCCCAATTGTAATTTTTTCTGAAGCAATTAGAGACCTGAAGGACAGAACAAATGTATAATTAGTGAATTTGGTCGTCCATTGTCGAGACGACAAAAATGTTCAAGATCTTGTAAATTAATTCGGTATTAATAGTTTAGTATTTTATTACAGGCAATAATTATAAAATGTTTGGTATCAGTAACTTATTCTAAATATTATTGACTATAAGACGAGCCATTTAATTTGTTCTTTAAATCAATTTTAGTAGTTCCTTAAGATTTTGATCGGCGTAATATATTTGGTTTAATTTTTTTTACAATATTTCATATTAGAGAGTTAAGAGTTAAATTAGTTACACCTTGAAACACATATGAGCTCTCTGTTTATATACACCACAATTTCATTTATCATGTTATATATGGTGTGTGACGTCTGGGGGGGGGTGGGGGGGGAGAGATCGTAGCCTCGTGGACATAACCTCACTCCTGGCCGTAACTTAAGCCTCGTGGACATAACCTCACTCCTGGCCGTAACTTAAGCCTCGTGGACATAACCTCACTCCTGGCCGTAACTTAAGCCTCGTGGACATAACCTCACTCCTGGCCGTAACTTAAGCCTCGTGGACATAACCTCACTCCTGGCCGTAACTTAAGCCTCGTGGACATAACCACACTCCTGGCCGTAACTTAAGCCTCGTGGACATAACCACACTCCTGGCCGTAACTTAAGCCTCGTGGACATAACCACACTCCTGGCCGTAACTTAAGCCTCGTGGACATAACCTCACTCCTGGCCAGCTGGATTTCAGCAAACCAATTAAGAGCTTCTTGTCTGACAGGCTACACACACACAGTGAGCTCTGAGGTAGAGAGCGGGGTGGGACTGGCCCCCAGGCGCTGAGAGAGGAAGTAGCAGGAATTAGTTGTGCTGAGAGATTGGCACGTGGAGAATCTCGTAGGATCTGAGATTAGAAGCTGTGAGTACATTAGAGGTAAGGACGGACTGAGCTGTGATAGGCCACTATCACACAAACTCCCGCCCGTCAGCAGGCAACTGCTTCATTAGCGGAAGCTGTTTCCGTCAAACTCTTCAATTATCACAACACAACTACAAGCTGATTACATCTCATCTTCTGTTTGATTTGTTGTTAATATGTATGCTTTATGTCCTGAGTTTAGTGGAATTACAGCAATTTGAATCTCTTAACTGATAACACCTCCTTATATGACTACGTCTCCAGGATGAAAAGAAATTATTCTCAAATTCTCAAAAATATTCTCAAAATACGAGCTATTGCAGTATACACGCTATTAAACAAAGCATTTTATCATATACACATTAATTTTCTAGCTAACAAACTCTGACTTTCAATATGAATACAAAACTGGTTATACAACAACGCTTTGTATTTTAAATTAATATCTAAGCTTTTATGGATGTGAACCCCTTGGTGGACCTATGATGACATTGGTCAGCTTAATTGTGAATGGTGGTAATGTTGTAGACCTGTCTTGGGTGTCCATCCTCGCACTCTCTGCAGTATGTTTATATATACTGGTGTAGCAGGCGGCCACAGGAGACAACATCACTCATCATAACGGTGAACACCTCAGCTGCATAGTTGAGATAGTGAAATAACTACTTTCACAGAGATATGGATTACTGCCAGGGATTGTGAGTGCCATTTGAAGTCAAATGGATGTTATGTAAGTGTTACAAACATTATCTGATGTTATGTGTAGAGTGTATGTAGTAATTTGTCTCAAGAGAGAGACATAATATTGAAACAACGGGTGTTAATGTGTGTTTACGGAGGCGGTCAGCTGCAAGTCGGCGATATACCTCCGCCCAACAAAGTAGGACCTTCACATATTCAATGATTATGGATAACCAGTAGAATATATATGAACATTTTATTAGTGAAAAATGGACTCATATATATTTGTTACAAGTGTTGTTAAAGGGGAACATTTGGGAATTTTTCAGTGATGATTTGACATGTTGTATTGAGGGGGCGGAGGCGAGAGGGCGTCCTCAGCCAGAAGACGGCCAGAGTCCCACAATAATGTCTGGACTCGTCACTGAGTTACCACGTCTCCCGACACCTTCTCCCAGGGTCCCCAGACAACATATTTTCCTCTTCACTAGAAAAAAAATCTTTGGGGGATTTCGACAGGCAATGAAGTTGACAAATTGTAAATAATTGAAACCGATAATGACAATAACGATTCCAGATTTGATGGGCGACCAGTAATTTTGGTGGAGAGGTTCTCAGCGCTGTAATAATTTATGTTTCCCCGAGCACAGTTGATGAGTTGACACGCAGTGTGATGCAGGTCTCAGAACATGCAATATATATATATATATATATATATATATATATATATATATATATATATATATATATATATATATATAGATATATATTTCTTGCAACATTCAAATAAGCACGAACTGCGTTGGAAGGACGAGATCTCGCGAATTATTTCATGAATTCAGATGGATAATTTTACTTCTGAATAAATAATCAGTTTAAATAATCGCTTCAATTCTTGTTGCGCACAGAACCGAGTTTGGTAACAAGCAAAAGCATTTGTCCAACAGAGAAAACTTATATTAAAATTGTATTTGTGCAATATTCTTCGTCTCGTGAGTGTCTACAAAGATGTTATTGACATATCACTGGATGAGGGCGTAAGTTCAAGTACGTTTATTGAGACAATAAGAAACATCTCAAAATTATAGAGTAGCCTGGGCCTTTTTTTAACCCTCCTTGTATGAGGCTGTTTGTTCCATGTTTGGCTGGAGCCCTCTCAACCTTTCAACCCTGGGAAAGGTCTCGAGCTTTTACTGAGGCCACAGCAAAGCTTACTGACCAACCTGCAGGTATACTCGAGTCCTGAACATATGATAAATGTAAACTGTGTACATGCACTGTGAAGTGGGTTACACTAGGTTACTATACACCTCGGGCGACGTGAGTATTGAGAAGTAGTGTGGTGTAGAGACAGCCTCTCCGACTGCCTTTGTATACATAACACAACATTGCTAAAGTGGTGAGATGGTAGTCTGTGAAACTAGTGTTACTTTAATGAAAAAACTTTGAATTTCATTTATAAAGGCTTTTGATATAAATACACCAACGTACAAAGTATGTTTCCGGACTTTGTGGTCCTCGTTGTTGAGGAAAATAACGATATTATTCACATAGAAGAATCTTAATTAAAGTTACAAAAGGCCACATATCTGCTCATGATATTCCAGGATAAACTGCAGAGCCAGAGGGCATGGGATGATTGTATGAAAATCTTGTTCCGGCTTCAGTAGAGGCCTCAGAAAATCCTCGGATATTCAGTAGAACTCCAGGTTGCCATCCTTATTCCATGTAGTGATTTAGTCCTATAGAGCGTGTGTGTGGTAACACCCATCGCATACGTTCGAACCCTCAACACGGCTCCGACATATTTTCTCATTGATGCAGTCACGTTAGTGTGATTACTCTCTGTGATTCTATACTATTATCCGTCATACATAAAGCCTTTGCTAGAAAGTACTATATACTGAAAATATTTATGACAGACACACATAATCGTCCAAATAAATTGGTACAACGTATATGTTATAGGCTTCCTGCTCAGTCTATTGGCATTCAAAATAGAATATATATACGAAAAAAATGCGCAATAAATTTGTGATAGTTTGTATTTACAAGAATCAAAATATTGTCTGCAGACTCTGGAAAAGTTTACACAATAACGCAGGAAAATGGCGTTGGTTTACATCGTTGACACAACTACGTCACATGCAAATATCCTTCAATTAATAGCTTCTAAAAATTTAATTTAGTAATTTAAATGCGATAGTTGGTGAAGAATTTAGTTACAGCGGCCTATTGTATTCATTACAATACTGATAATAAAACAGGCACAGTTATGCAACAGTACTGAATTAAGAGTATTTAATGATACTAAAAATTTGTAGCATGTGACAGACAGAGGTAGAATAATGAAATAAAATGCTCCCCTAACATCAACAAATCTTGCTCATCGAAACCAACGAACCAGTAATCAAGAGAAAAGAGCAGAATAGGCCGCAACAACAAAAAATAGAAGCCCATACGTCTTGGAAAACTTAATTATGAATCATATTTCCCCGAAAATAGGATAGCAACCACCATAGAAATTTTACCGTTGCATAAAAATGAAAATTTTCCGTCTGAGTCTATTGTTTCTTTAGCAGCAGAAAGTGAAGACACAGGCTGCCACAACACACACACCAAGGATTTGAAATCAGATTATATTTTCTATGTTGTGGATTTTTGTATATATTATTCCATTACTAACATTATTAGGCAATGAGCCTATTTTTTCGTCCATTGTGAAGGAAACTCTGCCCATTTGTTTTCTGCCGGTGCTGGGACTCGAACCACAGTCCCAAGGTGCACGAGTCTAGAGCGCTGTCCTCTCAGCCATCAGCCCCCCCCCCTCCTTTATGTGTGTGTGTGTGTGTGTGTGTGTGTGCGCGCGCGTGCGTGTGTACTCACCTAGTTGTACTCACCTAGTTGTGCTTGCGGGGGTTGAGCTCTGGCTCTTTGGTCCCGCCTCTCTACCGTCAATCAACAGGTGTACAGGTTCCTGAGCCTATTGGGCTCTATCATATCTACACTTGAAACTGTGTATGGAGTCAGCCTCCACCACATCACTGCCTAATGCATTCCATTTGTCAACCACTCTGACACTAAAAAAGTTCTAATATCTCTGTGGCTCATTTGGGCTCTCAGTTTCCACCTGTGTCCCCTAGTGCGTGTGCCCCTTGTGTTAAACAGCCTGTCTTTATCTACCCTGTCGATTCCCTTGAGAATCTTGAATGTGGTGATCATGTCCCCCCTAACTCTTCTGTCTTCCAACGAAGTGAGGTTTAATTCCCGTAGTCTCTCCTCGTAGCTCATACCTCTCAGCTCGGGTACTAGTCTGGTGGCAAACCTTTGAACCCTTTCCAGTTTAGTCTTATGCTTGACTAGATAAGGACTCCATGCTGGAGCCGCATACTCCAGGATTGGTCTGACATATGTGGTATATAATGTTCTGAAAGATTCCTTACACAAGTTTCTAAAGGCCGTTCTTATGTTAGCCAACCTGGCATATGCTGCTGCTGTTATCCTCTTGATATGAGCTTCAGGGGACAGGTCTGGCGTGATATCAACCCCCAGGTCTTTTTCTCTCTCTGACTCTTGAAGTATTTCATCTCCCAAGTGATACCTTGTATCTGGTCTCATGCTTCCTAGCCCTATCTTCATTGCATTACATTTGCTTGGGTTAAACTATAACAGCCATTTGTTCGACCATTCCCGCAGCTTGTCCAGGTCTTCTTGAAGCCTCAAGCTGTCCTCCTCTGTCTTAATCCTTGTCATAATTTTGGTGTCGTCAGCAAACATTGAGAGGAATGAGTCTATACCCTCTGGGAAATCATTTACGTATTTCAGAAACAGAGTAGGTCCAAGTACAGAGCCCTGTGGGGCTCCCTTATCCACTGGAGCGCCTTACCAGTTACTCCTGCCTGTTTCTCCAGCTTATGCATCAACCTTTTATAGGGTACTGTGTCAAAGGCTTTCCGACAGTCCAAAAAAATGCAGTCCGCCCACCCTTCTCTTTCATGTCTTAATCTTTGTGTGTGTGTGTGCGCGTGCGTGTGTGTGTGTGTGTGTGTGTGTGTGTGTGTGTGTGTGTGTGTGTGTGTGTGTGTGTGTGTGTGTGTGTGTGTGTGTGTGTGTGTGTTTGTGTGAATGCTCCGGCATACTTGTCTTGTAGTCATCAGTGGAGATGGCTTCCAAGACTTCTGCTTCAAGCGTATTACATTGGTAAGTAATCAACAAGATCTGCTCAAGTAGTTGAGGTTTGAGGGTTTTGACCTTCAGCTCTTGGGTCCCACCTCTCATCTATAAATCTATCCATTTAATCACTGCTCCGATGACTTTTATTATAATAGGTGGGGCACCAGGCGGTGCCTACTCTCATCCTTTACCATAACAGTTGCATGGCTCACCTCTACGACTTTTATTAATCATTAAAAATGTAATTCTCTGTTTAAAAACACTTGCATAAATGTTAAAATATTTGCTAATCTTGTGAGAAAATCTATTCAAGTCCGGAGACAGGTCATTAGCCATCCCTGAAGATGTATGGTTTGGGGGAGATTGTTTGGAACACAACACTGCTTGTTTGCTGTGGGTGCCTATGTGGTTATGAGTAATCCTTAAGCGGTGTTCACTCTAACTTCAGACGTGAAGGCAAGAGTTAGGTGTTGTAGCCGCTGGTGTTGTTGGTGTAACTTGTTGGTGAATACTGTTGTCTAAGATGCTCGCTCCTGTTGCTGGATCCTGTTGCTCGCTCCTGTTGTTGCTGTTGCTTGCTCCTGTTGCTTGTTGCTGTTCATCGCTGCTGTTGCTTGCTGTTGTTGATCGCTGGTGTTATACGCTGCTGTTGCTCGCTGCTGTTGATCGCTGCAGTTACACGCTGCTGTTGCTCGCTGCTGTTGCTCGCTGCTGTTGCTTGATGGAAGGGTGAGACTCGGGGTCCCTTTGAGCTCTTAACAATATTTTTCACTGTTCACTTTGTGTTCGACAGCACGTTCACTTCTCAATTTTAATTTTGTTTTGTTCATACATTGTTTAGCTGTGATTTGAATGTCAAGGGCGGCGTAACTTACTGCTGGAGACTCCGGCAATTGCTCTCTCAACATTGCAAGATAAACAAGTCCATAAGCGAGAGAGAGAGAAAAAGAGAGAGAGAGAGAGAGAGAGAGAGAGAGAGAGAGAGAGAGAGAGAGAGAGAGAGAGAGAGAGAGAGGGGGAATATGACATGAGAAAGAGTGATCCTTTTAATAACAGACAGCAACAAACACCAGACAGACAGACAGACAGACTAGCAAGCAGATATTATTAAACTACAGCGAACTAGACATTGAGATGAAGGGAGTAATGAATTCAACTCCAGTCCGAAATTATGTTTCACTTTTTCTTAATTGTCGCGAATTTTGCACGTATTGGAAATGACTGTAATTCCTAACTATCTGTAATAGTGAGAGAGAGGGAGGGGGGAGGGGGAGGGGGAGAGAGAGAGTGAGGGGGGGGGAAGAGGGTGAGAGAGAGAGAGAGAGAGAGAGAGATTGTACCACAACGCTAAACTGATATGTCAAGGAAATTTAACAGGAAAGAAGAAATATTGACCTAAATCCTGCTACTGTTACTGTTGCTGCTACTGTTACTGTTACTATTTCTGCTACTCTTACTGTTGATGCTACTGTTACTGTTACTATTTCTGCTACTCTTACTGTTGATGCTACTGTTACTGTTGCTGCTACTGTTACTGTTGCTGCAACTGTGACGGGAAATGTTGGTGGTCGTGCAGTCTGTAATGCCAGTCACAAAATATTAAAAAAAAAAAAATAAAAAGTCAAACTGCAAAGGTGTCTTCACAGTGAGGTAAACTGTAGGATAAAGCACAGGGAGAAAACATTTAAAAATACTTTACTTTAAAAATTAATCTTACTTTAAACAAATTACAAAATAAAACATGTTATTAAATTTGGCTTTATACAGAGTGCAAAACAAGGTAAACAGACAATTAAATTTACGTTACGTTAATACTAGAAAATATGATGCAGGAATACTGTGAGTCAAACTGAATAGCTCCGTTACCACACCGGGGCATGTCAACAGGTCTACTCAGTAAGAGCACTCAGGAGTAATCTGAATCTTGGAGAGCTTGGGAGCCCTATTTATACAGATTGACGGTCGGGCAGAGGGCGCTGATGGCTTCTTTAACTAGGAACCGGCTCACTTAAACTGCTTGTTTCGGAGGGCGTGGTCTCCCAGTGACCCAGGTGCGAGGTCTCCCAGTGACCCAGGTGTGAGGTGGGGTGACGGGTCGTGGTGAAGGAGGGAGACTGGTAGTACTGTCTAGGCGTCTGGAAGTAGTTGTTGTTGTTGTTGTTCTTGGCTGCAGCTCTTGATTAAATAGACGTGAATGAGTAGAATAGGCGATAACGGAGTAGACCGAATCTCTTCCTAGAGATTATACCGTGATACTACTATTACTGTTTTTGCTACTGTTACTGTTGCTGCTACTGTTAATGTTGCTGCTACTGTTACTGTTTCTGCTACTGTTACTGTTGCTACTGTTAATGTTGTTGCAACTGTTACTGTTTCTGCAACTGTTACTGTTGCTGCTACTGTTACTGTTGTTGCTATTCTTAATGTTGTTGTTACTGTTTCTGCTACTGTTCCTGTTGTTGCTACTGTTAATGTTGTTGCTAGTGTTACTTTTGTTGCTACTGTTAATGTTGTTACTGTTGCTGCTACTGTTACTATTGCTGCTGCTGTTGCTGTTGTTGCTACTGTTACTGGAGATCAGCTGGGTACATATATGAGTGAGAGCAGCAGCCTCACATGAACCAATAGCCGTCTTTCAATTCCTTAAATCACATATATTTTTATATTTTTATGTTTTGTAACTTATTCCAGACGAAGGAGACGAGAGATTATTATGAGACTACGACCTTTCTTGTTCCTGTTCTAGAATACATTTATTACGACACAATTCTGAAGTTAATCTGAAAGATGTTTTATATTTACTCTATGTTAATTTTCTTGGATTTTATTTTACGTTGAAATTGACCCTGGTGGTGCTCAGGGTCTAGTGCTCTGGTGAGGTGCTCAGGGTCTGGAGCTCTGATGTGGTGCTCAGGGTCTGGTGTGGTGCTCTGGTGAGGTGCTCAGGGTTTGATACTCTAGTGTGGGGCTCTGGTGTGGTGCTCAGGGTCTGGTGTGGTGCTCTGGTGTGGTGTTCAGGGTCTAGTGCTCTGGTGAAGTGCTCAGGGTTTGGTGCTCTGATGTGGTGCTCAGGGTCTGATGCTCTGGTGAGGTGCTCAGGGTTTGGTGCTCTGATGTGGTGCTCAGGGTCTTATGCTCTGGTGTGGTGCTCAGGGTCTGGTGTGGTGCTCTGGTGTGGTGCTCAGGGTCTAGTGCTCTGGTGAGGTGCTCAGGGTTTGGTGCTCTGATGTGGTGCTCAGGGTCTGATGCTCTGGTGAGGTGCTCAGGGTTTGGTACTCTAGTGTGGGGCTCTGGTGTGGTGCTCAGGGTCTGGTGTGGTGCTCTGGTGTGGTGCTCTGGTGTGGTGCTCAGGGTCTAGTGCTCTGGTGAGGTGCTCAGGGTTTGGTACTCTAGTGTGGGGCTCTGGTGTGGTGCTCAGGGTCTGGTGTGGTTCTCAGGGTCTAGTGCTCTGGTGTGGTGATCAGGGTTTGGTGCTCTGATGTGGTGCTCTGTTGTGGTGCTCTAGTGTGGGGCTCTGGTGTCGTCCTCTAGTGTGGTGCTCTGGTATGGTGCTCAGGGTCTGGTGCTCTGGTGTGGTGGTCTGATGTGGTGCTCTGGTGTGGTGCTCTAGTGTGGTGCTCAGGGTCTGGTGCTCTGGTGTGGTGCTCTGGTGTGGTGCTCTGGTGTGATGCTCTGGTGAGGTGCTCTGGTGTGGTGCTCTGGTGTGGTGCTCTGGTGAGGTGCTCTGGTGAGGTGCTCTGGAGAGGTGCTCCAGTGTGGTGCTCTGGTGTGGTGCTCTGGTGTGGTGCTCTGGTGTGGTGCTCTAGTGTGGTACTCTAGTGTGGTGCTCTGGTGTGGTGCTCTGGTGTGGTGCTCTGGGTGGGATGCTCAGGTGAGGTGCTCTGGTGTGGTGCTCTGGTGTGGTGCTCTGGTGTGGTGCTCTGGTGTGGTGCTCTGGTGTGGTGCTCTGGTGTGGTGCTCTAGTGAGGTGCTCCAGTGTGGTTCTCTGGTATCTCTCTACTTTCTGGTGTTCTGTTATTACGGAAGTTCCTCCATGCCCTTTTGTTCAGCTCCTTTGCTTTCATACATTCCCTATTAAACCACGGATTCTTCCTTTGCTTCTCTGTTTTTTCCTGTGTGTGTGTGTGTGTGTGTGTGTGTGTGTGTGTGTGTGTGTGTGTGTGTGTATGTGTGAGTGTGAGTGTGAGTGTGTGTGTGTGTGTGTGTGTGTGTGTGTGTGTGTGTGTGTGTGTGTGTGTGTGTGTGTGTGTGTGTGAATGTTCCGTCATTCTTGCCTTGTAGTCATCAGTGGAGATGGCTTCCAAGACTTCTGCTTCAAGTGCATTACATTTAATCTAATCAACAAGATCTGCTCAACTAGTTGAGGTTTGAGGGTTTTGACCTTCAGCTCTTGGGTCCCACCTCTCATCTATAAATCTATCCACTTAATCATGCTACGATGACTCTTATTATAAAAGGTGGGGTACCAGGCGGTGCCTGCTCTCATCCTTTACCATAACAGTTGCATGGCTCACGTCTAGGACTTTTATTAATTATTAAAAATGTAATTCTCTGTTTGAAAACACTTGCGCAAATGTTAAAATATTTGCTAATTTTGTGAGAAAATTTATTCAAGTCCGGAGACAGGTCATTAGCCATCCCTGAAGATGTATGGTTTGGGGGAGATTGTTTGGAACACAACACTGCTTGTTTGCTGTGGGTGCCTATGTGGTTATGAGTAATCCTTAAGCGGTGTTCACTCTAACTTCAGACGTGAAGGCAAGAGTTAGGTGTTGTAGCCGCTGGTGTTGTTGGTGTAACTTGTTGGTGAATACTGTTGTCTAAGATGCTCGCTCCTGTTGCTGGATCCTGTTGCTCGCTCCTGTTGCTCGCTGCTGTTGCTCACTGCTGTTGCTCGCTGCTGTTGCTCGATGCTGTTGCTTGATGGAAGGGTTAGACTCAGGGTCCCTTTGAGCTCTTCACAATATTTTTCACAGTTCACTTTGTGTTCGACAGCACGTTCACTTCTCAATTTTAATTTTGTTTTGTTCATACATTGTTTAGCTGTGATTTGAATGTCAAGGGCGGCGTAACTTACTGCTGGAGACTCCGGCAATTGCTCTCTCAACATTGCAAGATAAACAAGTCCATAAGAGAGAGAGAGAGAGAGAGAGAGAGAGAGAGAGAGAGAGAGAGAGAGAGAGAGAGAGAGAGAGAGAGAGAGAGAGAGGGAATATGACATGAGAAAGAGTGATCCTTTTAATATCAGACAGCAACAAACACCAGACAGACAGACAGACAGACAGACAGACTAGCAAGCAGATATTAAACTACAGCGAACTAGACATTGTGATGAAGGGAGTAATGAATTCAACTCCAGTCCGAAATTATGTTTCACTTTTTCTTAATTGTCGCGAAGTTTGTACGTATTGGACGAGGCTGTAATTCCTAACTATCTGTAATAGTGAGAGAGAGGGAGGGGGGAGGGGGAGGGGGAGAGAGAGAGTGAGGGGGGGGGAAGAGGGTGAGAGAGAGAGAGAGAGAGAGATCGTACCACAACGCTAAACTGATATGTCAAGGAAATTTAACAGGAAAGAAGAATTATTGACCTAAATCCTGCTACTGTTACTGTTGCTGCTACTGTTACTGTTACTATTTCTGCTACTGTTACTGTTGCTGCAACTGTGACGGGAAATGTTGGTGGTCGTGCAGTCTGTAATGCCAGTCACAAAATATTAAAAAAAAAAAATAAAAAGTCAAACTGCAAAGGTGTCTTCACAGTGAGGTAAACTGTAGGATAAAGCACAGGGAGAAAACATTTAAAAATACTTTACTTTAAAAATAAATCTTACTTTAAACAAATTACAAAATAAAACATGTTATTAAATTTGGCTTTATACAGAGTGCAAAACAAGGTAAACAGACAATTAAATTTACGTTACGTTAATACTAGAAAATATGATGCAGGAATACTGTGAGTCAAACTGAATAGCTCCGTTACCACACCGGGGCATGTCAACAGGTCTACTCAGTAAGAGCACTCAGGAGTAATCTGAATCTTGGAGAGCTTGGGAGCCCTATTTATACAGATTGACGGTCGGGCAGAGGGCGCTGATGGCTTCTTTAACTAGGAACCGGCTCACTTAAACTGCTTGTTTCGGAGGGCGTGGTCTCCCAGTGACCCAGGTGCGAGGTCTCCCAGTGACCCAGGTGTGAGGTGGGGTGACGGGTCGTGGTGAAGGAGGGAGACTGGTAGTACTGTCTAGGCGTCTGGAAGTAGTAGTTGTTGTTGTTGTTCTTGGCTGCAGCTCTTGATTAAATAGATGTGAATGAGTAGAATAGGCGATAACGGAGTAGACCGAATCTCTTCCTAGAGATTATACCGTGATACTACTATTACTGTTTTTACTACTGTTACTGTTGCTGCTACTGTTAATGTTACTGTTACTGTTGCTGCTACTGTTAATGTTGCTGCTACTGTTACTGTTTCTGCTACTGTTACTGTTGCTACTGTTAATGTTGTTGCAACTGTTACTGTTTCTGCAACTGTTACTGTTGCTGCTACTGTTACTGTTGTTGCTATTCTTAATGTTGTTGTTACTGTTTCTGCTACTGTTCCTGTTGTTGCTACTGTTAATGTTGTTGCTAGTGTTACTTTTGTTGCTACTGTTAATGTTGTTACTGTTGCTGCTACTGTTACTATTGCTGTTGCTGTTGTTGCTACTGTTACTGGAGATCAGCTGGGTACATATATGAGTGAGAGCAGCAGCCTCACATGAACCAATAGCCGTCTTTCAATTCCTTAAATCACATATATTTTTATATTTGTATGTTTTGTAACTTATTCCAGACGAAGGAGACGAGAGATTATTATGAGACTACGACCTTTCTTGTTCCTGTTCTAGAATACATTTATTACGACACAATTCTGAAGTTAATCTGAAAGATGTTTTATATTTACTCTATGTTAATTTTCTTGGATTTTATTTTACGTTGAAATTGACCCTGGTGGTGCTCAGGGTCTAGTGCTCTGGTGAGGTGCTCAGGGTCTGGAGCTCTGATGTGGTGCTCAGGGTCTGGTGTGGTGCTCTGGTGAGGTGCTCAGGGTTTGATACTCTAGTGTGGGGCTCTGGTGTGGTGCTCAGGGTCTGGTGTGGTGCTCTGGTGTGGTGCTCAGGGTCTAGTGCTCTGGTGAAGTGCTCAGGGTTTGGTGCTCTGATGTGGTGCTCAGGGTCTGATGCTCTGGTGAGGTGCTCAGGGTTTGGTGCTCTGATGTGGTGCTCAGGGTCTTATGCTCTGGTGTGGTGCTCAGGGTCTGGTGTGGTGCTCTGGTGTGGTGCTCAGGGTCTAGTGCTCTGGTGAGGTGCTCAGGGTTTGGTGCTCTGATGTGGTGCTCAGGGTCTGATGCTCTGGTGAGGTGCTCAGGGTTTGGTACTCTAGTGTGGGGCTCTGGTGTGGTGCTCAGGGTCTGGTGTGGTGCTCTGGTGTGGTGCTCTGGTGTGGTGCTCAGGGTCTAGTGCTCTGGTGAGGTGCTCAGGGTTTGGTACTCTAGTGTGGGGCTCTGGTGTGGTGCTCAGGGTCTGGTGTGGTTCTCAGGGTCTAGTGCTCTGGTGTGGTGATCAGGGTTTGGTGCTCTGATGTGGTGCTCTGTTGTGGTGCTCTAGTGTGGGGCTCTGGTGTCGTCCTCTAGTGTGGTGCTCTGGTATGGTGCTCAGGGTCTGGTGCTCTGGTGTGGTGGTCTGATGTGGTGCTCTGGTGTGGTGCTCTAGTGTGGTGCTCAGGGTGTGGTGCTCTGGTGTGGTGCTCTGGTGTGATGCTCTGGTGAGGTGCTCTGGTGTGGTGCTCTGGTGTGGTGCTCTGGTGAGGTGCTCTGGTGAGGTGCTCTGGAGAGGTGCTCCAGTGTGGTGCTCCAGTGTGGTGCTCTGGTGTGGTGCTCTGGTGTGGTGCTCTGGTGTGGTGCTCTAGTGTGGTGCTCTAGTGTGGTGCTCTGGTGTGGTGCTCTGGTGTGGTGCTCTGGGTGGGATGCTCAGGTGAGGTGCTCTGGTGTGGTGCTCTGGTGTGGTGCTCTGGTGTGGTGCTCTGGTGTGGTGCTCTGGTGTGGTGCTCTGGTGTGGTGCTCTAGTGAGGTGCTCCAGTGTGGTTCTCTGGTATCTCTCTACTTTCTGGTGTTCTGTTATTACGGAAGTTCCTCCATGCCCTTTTGTTCAGCTCCTTTGCTTTCATACATTCCCTATTAAACCACGGATTCTTCCTTTGCTTCTCTGTTTTTTCCTGTGTGTGTGTGTGTGTGTGTGTGTGTGTATGTGTGAGTGTGAGTGTGAGTGTGAGTGTGTGTGTGTGTGTGTGTGTGTGTGTGTGTGTGTGTGTGTGTGTGTGTGTGTGTGTGTGTGTGTGTGTGTGTGAATGTTCCGTCATTCTTGCCTTGTAGTCATCAGTGGAGATGGCTTCCAAGACTTCTGCTTCAAGTGCATTACATTTAATCTAATCAACAAGATCTGCTCAACTAGTTGAGGTTTGAGGGTTTTGACCTTCAGCTCTTGGGTCCCACCTCTCATCTATAAATCTATTCACTTAATCATGCTACGATGACTCTTATTATAAAAGGTGGGGTACCAGGCGGTGCCTGCTCTCATCCTTTACCATAACAGTTGCATGGCTCACGTCTAGGACTTTTATTAATTATTAAAAATGTAATTCTCTGTTTGAAAACACTTGCGCAAATGTTAAAATATTTGCTAATTTTGTGAGAAAATTTATTCAAGTCCGGAGACAGGTCATTAGCCATCCCTGAAGATGTATGGTTTGGGGGAGATTGTTTGGAACACAACACTGCTTGTTTGCTGTGGGTGCCTATGTGGTTATGAGTAATCCTTAAGCGGTGTTCACTCTAACTTCAGACGTGAAGGCAAGAGTTAGGTGTTGTAGCCGCTGGTGTTGTTGGTGTAACTTGTTGGTGAATACTGTTGTCTAAGATGCTCGCTCCTGTTGCTGGATCCTGTTGCTCGCTCCTGTTGCTCGCTGCTGTTGCTCACTGCTGTTGCTCGCTGCTGTTGCTCGATGCTGTTGCTTGATGGAAGGGTTAGACTCAGGGTCCCTTTGAGCTCTTCACAATATTTTTCACAGTTCACTTTGTGTTCGACAGCACGTTCACTTCTCAATTTTAATTTTGTTTTGTTCATACATTGTTTAGCTGTGATTTGAATGTCAAGGGCGGCGTAACTTACTGCTGGAGACTCCGGCAATTGCTCTCTCAACATTGCAAGATAAACAAGTCCATAAGAGAGAGAGAGAGAGAGAGAGAGAGAGAGAGAGAGAGAGAGAGAGAGAGAGAGAGAGAGAGAGAGAGAGGGAATATGACATGAGAAAGAGTGATCCTTTTAATATCAGACAGCAACAAACACCAGACAGACAGACAGACAGACAGACAGACTAGCAAGCAGATATTAAACTACAGCGAACTAGACATTGTGATGAAGGGAGTAATGAATTCAACTCCAGTCCGAAATTATGTTTCACTTTTTCTTAATTGTCGCGAAGTTTGTACGTATTGGACGAGGCTGTAATTCCTAACTATCTGTAATAGTGAGAGAGAGGGAGGGGGGAGGGGGAGGGGGAGAGAGAGAGTGAGGGGGGGGGGAAGAGGGTGAGAGAGAGAGAGAGAGAGAGAGAGATCGTACCACAACGCTAAACTGATATGTCAAGGAAATTTAACAGGAAAGAAGAATTATTGACCTAAATCCTGCTACTGTTACTGTTGCTGCTACTGTTACTGTTACTATTTCTGCTACTGTTACTGTTGCTGCTACTGTTACTGTTGCTGCAACTGTGACGGGAAATGTTGGTGGTCGTGCAGTCTGTAATGCCAGTCACAAAATATTAAAAAAAAAAAAATAAAAAGTCAAACTGCAAAGGTGTCTTCACAGTGAGGTAAACTGTAGGATAAAGCACAGGGAGAAAACATTTAAAAATACTTTACTTTAAAAATAAATCTTACTTTAAACAAATTACAAAATAAAACATGTTATTAAATTTGGCTTTATACAGAGTGCAAAACAAGGTAAACAGACAATTAAATTTACGTTACGTTAATACTAGAAAATATGATGCAGGAATACTGTGAGTCAAACTGAATAGCTCCGTTACCACACCGGGGCATGTCAACAGGTCTACTCAGTAAGAGCACTCAGGAGTAATCTGAATCTTGGAGAGCTTGGGAGCCCTATTTATACAGATTGACGGTCGGGCAGAGGGCGCTGATGGCTTCTTTAACTAGGAACCGGCTCACTTAAACTGCTTGTTTCGGAGGGCGTGGTCTCCCAGTGACCCAGGTGCGAGGTCTCCCAGTGTCCCAGGTGTGAGGTGGGGTGACGGGTCGTGGTGAAGGAGGGAGACTGGTAGTACTGTCTAGGCGTCTGGAAGTAGTAGTTGTTGTTGTTGTTCTTGGCTGCAGCTCTTGATTAAATAGACGTGAATGAGTAGAATAGGCGATAACGGAGTAGACCGAATCTCTTCCTAGAGATTATACCGTGATACTACTATTACTGTTTTTACTACTGTTACTGTTGCTGCTACTGTTAATGTTACTGTTACTGTTGCTGCTACTGTTACTGTTGCTACTGTTAATGTTGTTGCAACTGTTACTGTTTCTGCAACTGTTACTGTTGCTGCTACTGTTACTGTTGTTGCTATTCTTAATGTTGTTGTTACTGTTTCTGCTACTGTTAATGTTGTTACTGTTGCTGCTACTGTTACTATTGCTGCTGCTATTGCTGTTGCTTCTACTGTTACTGTTGTTGCTACTCTTAATGTTGTTGTTACTGTTTCTGCTACTGTTCCTGTTGTTGCTACTGTTAATGTTGTTGCTACTGTTACTTTTGTTGCTACTGTTAATGTTGTTACTGTTGCTGCTACTGTTACTATTGCTACTGCTGTTGTTGCTACTGTTACTGGAGATCAGCTGGGTACATATATGAGTGAGAGCAGCAGCCTCACATGAATCAATAGCCGTCTTTCAATTCCTTAAATCACATATATTTTTATATTTTTATGTTATGTAACTTATTCCAGACGAAGACGAGAGATTATTATGAGACAACGACCTTTCTTGTTCCTGTTCTAGAATACATTTATTACGACTCAATTCTGAAGTTAATCTGAAAGATGTTTTATATTTACTCTATGTTAATTTTCTTGGATTTTATTTTACGTTGAAATTGACCCTGGTGGTGCTCAGGGTCTAGTGCTCTGGTGAGGTGCTCAGGGTCTGGAGCTCTGATGTGGTGCTCAGGGTCTGATGATCTGGTGAGGTGCTCAGGGTTTGGTACTCTAGTGTGGTGCTCAGGGTCTGGTGTGGTGCTCTGGTGTGGTGCTCAGGGTCTAGTGCTCTGGTGAGGTGCTCAGGGTTTGGTGCTCAGGGTCTGATGCTCTGGTGAGGTGCTCAGGGTTTGGTACTCTAGTGTGGCGCTCAGGGTCTGGTGTGGTGCTCTGGTGTGGTGCTCTGGTGTGGTGCTCAGGGTGTGGTGCTCTGGTGTGGTGCTCAGGGTGTGGTGCTCAGGGTGTGGTGCTCTGGTGTGGTGCTCAGGGTGTGGTGCTCTGGTGTGGTGCTCAGGGTGTGGTGCTCAGAGTCTGATGCTCTGGTGAGATGCTCAGGGTTTGGTACTCTAGTGTGGTGCTTTGGTGTGGTGCTCTGGTGTGGTGCTCAGGGTGTGGTGCTCAGGGTCTGATGCTCTGGTGAGGTGCTCAGGGTTTGGTACTCTATTGAGGTGCTCTGGTTTGGTGCTCTGGTGTGGTGCTCTGGTGTGGTGTTCTGGTGAGGTGCTCTGGTGTGGTGTTCTGGTGAGGTGCTCTGGTGTGGTGCTCTGGTGAGGTGCTCTGGTGTGGTGCTCTGGTGTGGTGCTCTGGTGAGGTGCTTTTGTGTGGTGCTCTGGTATGGTGCTCTGGTGTGGTGCTCAGGGTCTGGTGCTCTGGTGAGGTGCTCTGGTGTGGTGCTCCAGTGAGGTGCTCAGGGTCTGGTGCTCTGGTGAGGTGCTCTGATGTGGTGCTCTGGTGTGGTGCTCTGGTAAGGTGCTCCAGTGTGGTGCTCTGGTGAGGTGCTCCAGTGTGGTGCTCAGGGTCTGGTGATCTGGTGAGGTGCTCTGGTGTGGTGCTCTAGTGTGGTGCTCTGGTGTGGTGCTCTGGTGAGGTTCTCCTGTGTGGTGCTCTGGTGAGGTGCTCTGGTGTGGTGCTCTGGTGTTGTGCTCTAGTGTGGTGCTCTGGTGTGTTGCTCTGGTGAGGTGCTCTGGTGTGGTGCCCAGGGTCTGGTGCTCTGGTGTGGTGCTCTAGTGTGGTGCTCTGGTGTGGTGCTCATGGTCTGGTGCTCTGGTGTGGTGCTCTAGTGAGGTGCTCTGGTGTGGTGCTCTGGTGTGGTGCTCTGGTGTGGTGCTCAGGGTCTGGTGCTCTGGTGTCGTGCTCTGGTGTGGTGCTCTGGTGTGGTGCTCTGGTGTGGTGCTCTGGTGTGGTGCTCAGGGTCTGGTGCTCTGGTGTGGTGCTCTGGTGTCGTGCTCTAGTGTGGTGCTCTTGTATGGTGCTCAGGGTCTGGTGCTCTGGTGTGGTGCTCTGGTGTGGTGCTCTGGTGT
>NC_091152.1:39642837-39679902 GCF_040958095.1 Procambarus clarkii
AGCCACAAGGGCCGCTCAGGGGCAGGTAACTACTGACCAGTACACAGCCACAATGGCCGCTCAGGGGCAGGTAACTACTGACCAGTACACAGCCACAAGAGCCGCTCAGGGGCTGGTAACTACTGACCAGTACACAGCCACAAGAGCCGCTCAGGGGCTGGTAACTACTGACCAGTACACAGCCACAAGAGCCGCTCAGGGGCAGGTAACTACTGACTAGTACACAGCCACAAGGGCCGCTCAGGGGCAGGTAACTACTGACCAGTACACAGCCACAAGGGCCGCTCAGGGGCTGGTAACTACTGACCAGTACACAGCCACAAGAGCCGCTCAGGGGCAGGTAACTACTGACCAGTACACAGCCACAAGAGCCGCTCAGGGGCAGGAAACTACAGACCAGTACACAGCCACAAGAGCCGCTCAGGGACTGGTAACTACAGACCAGTACACAGCCACAAGAGCAACTCAGGGGCAGGTAACTACTGACCAGTACACAGCCACAAGGGCCGCTCAGGGGCTGGTAACTACTGACCAGTACACAGCCACAAGGGCCGCTCAGGGGCTGGTAACTACTGACCAGTACACAGCCACAAGAGCCGCTCAGGGGCAGGTAACTACTGACCAGTACACAGCCACAAGGGCCGCTCAGGGGCTGGTAACTACTGACCAGTACACAGCCACAAGAGCCGCTCAGGGGCAGGTAACTACAGACCAGTACACAGCCACAAGAGCCGCTCAGGGACTGGTAACTACTGACCAGTACACAGCCACAAGGGCTGCTCAGGGGCTGGTAACTACAGACCAGTACACAGCCACAAGAGCCACTCAGGGGCAGGTAACTACTGACCAGTACACAGCCACAAGGGCCGCTCAGGGGCTGGTAACTACTGACCAGTACACAGCCACAAGGGCCGCTCAGGGGCTGGTAACTACTGACCAGTACACAGCCACAAGAGCCGCTCAGGGGCAGGTAACTACTGACCAGTACACAGCCACAAGGGCCGCTCAGGGGCTGGTAACTACTGACCAGTACACAGCCACAAGAGCCGCTCAGGGGCAGGTAACTACTGACCAGTACACAGCCACAAGAGCCGCTCAGGGGCAGGTAACTACTGACCAGTACACAGCCACAAGGGCCGCTCAGGGGCAGGTAACTACTGACCAGTACACAGCCACAAGAGCCGCTCAGGGGCAGGTAACTACTAACCAGTACACAGCCACAAGGGCCGCTCAGGGGCTGGTAACTACTGACCAGTACACAGCCACAAGGGCCGCTCAGGGGCTGGTAACTACTGACCAGTACACAGCCACAAGAGCCGCTCAGGGGCAGGTAACTACTGACCAGTACACAGCCACAAGAGCCGCTCAGGGGCTGGTAACTACAGACCAGTACACAGCAACAAGGGCCGCTCAGGGGCTGGTAACTAGAGACCAGTACACAGCCACAAGGGCCGCTCAGGGGCAGGTAACTACTGACCAGTACACAGCCACAAGGGCCGCTCAGGGGCTGGTAACTACAGACCAGTACACAGCCACAAGGGCCGCTCAGGGGCAGGTAACTACAGACCAGTACACAGCCACAAGGGCCGCTCAGGGGCAGGTAACTACAGACCAGTACACAGCCACAAGGGCCGCTCAGGGGCAGGTAACTACAGACCAGTACACAGCCACAAGAGCCGCTCAGGGGCAGGTAACTACTGACCAGTACACAGCCACATGGGCCGCTCAGGGGCTGGTAACTGCTGACCAGTACACAGCCACAAGAGCCGCTCAGGGGCAGGTAACTACTGACCAGTACACAGCCACAAGAGCCGCTCAGCGGCAGGTAACTACTAACCAGTACACAGCCACAAGAGCCGCTCAGGGGCTGGTAACTACTGACCAGTACACAGCCACAAGAGCCGCTCAGGGGCAGGTAACTACTAACCAGTACACAGCCACAAGAGCCGCTCAGGGGCAGGTAACTACTGACCAGTACACAGCCACAAGAGCCGCTCAGGGGCAGGTAACTACTAACCAGTACACAGCCACAAGAGCCGCTCTGGGGCAGGTAACTACTGACCAGTACACAGCCACAAGAGCCGCTCAGGGGCAGGTAACTACTGACCAGTACACAGCCACAAGAGCCGCTCAGGGGCTGGTAACTACTGACCAGTACACAGCCACAAGAGCCGCTCAGGGGCAGGTAACTACTGACCAGTACACAGCCACAAGAGCCGCTCAGGGGCAGGTAACTACTAACCAGTACACAGCCACAAGAGCCGCTCAGGGGCAGGTAACTACTGACCAGTACACAGCCACAAGAGCCGCTCAGGGGCAGGTAACTACTGACCAGTACACAGCCACAAGAGCCGCTCTGGGGCTGGTAACTACTGACCAGTACACAGCCACAAGGGCCGCTCAGGGGCTGGTAACTACTGACCAGTACACAGCCACAAGAGCCGCTCAGGGGCTGGTAACTACTGACCAGTACACAGCCACAAGAGCCGCTCAGGGGCAGGTAACTACTGACCAGTACACAGCCACAAGAGCCGCTCAGGGGCTGGTAACTACTGACCAGTACACAGCCACAAGGGCCGCTCAGGGGCTGGTAACTACAGACCAGTACACAGCCACAAGGGCCGCTCAGGGGCAGGTAACTACAGACCAGTACACAGCCACAAGGGCCGCTCAGGGGCAGGTAACTACAGACCAGTACACAGCCACAAGAGCCGCTCAGGGGCAGGTAACTACTGACCAGTACACAGCCACATGGGCCGCTCAGGGGCTGGTAACTACTGACCAGTACACAGCCACAAGAGCCGCTCAGGGGCAGGTAACTACTGACCAGTACACAGCCACAAGAGCCGCTCAGCGGCAGGTAACTACTAACCAGTACACAGCCACAAGAGCCGCTCAGGGGCTGGTAACTACTGACCAGTACACAGCCACAAGAGCCGCTCAGGGGCAGGTAACTACTAACCAGTACACAGCCACAAGAGCCGCTCAGGGGCAGGTAACTACTGACCAGTACACAGCCACAAGAGCCGCTCAGGGGCAGGTAACTACTAACCAGAACACAGCCACAAGAGCCGCTCTGGGGCAGGTAACTACTGACCAGTACACAGCCACAAGAGCCGCTCTGGGGCAGGTAACTACTGACCAGTACACAGCCACAAGAGCCGCTCAGGGGCTGGTAACTACTGACCAGTACACAGCCACAAGAGCCGCTCAGGGGCAGGTAACTACTGACCAGTACACAGCCACAAGAGCCGCTCAGGGGCAGGTAACTACTAACCAGTACACAGCCACAAGAGCCGCTCAGGGGCAGGTAACTACTGACCAGTACACAGCCACAAGAGCCGCTCAGGGGCAGGTAACTACTGACCAGTACACAGCCACAAGACCCGCTCTGGGGCTGGTAACTACTGACCAGTACACAGCCACAAGGGCCGCTCAGGGGCTGGTAACTACTGACCAGTACACAGCCACAAGAGCCGCTCAGGGGCTGGTAACTACTGACCAGTACACAGCCACAAGAGCCGCTCAGGGGCAGGTAACTACTGACCAGTACACAGCCACAAGAGCCGCTCAGGGGCTGGTAACTACTGACCAGTACACAGCCACAAGAGCCGCTCAGGGACTGGTAACTACTGACCAGTACACAGCCACAAGGGCCGGTAACTACTGACCAGTACACAGCCACAAGGGCCGCTCAGGGGCAGGTAACTACTGACCAGTACACAGCCACAAGGGCCGCTCAGGGGCAGGTAACTACTAACCAGTACACAGCCACAAGAGCCGCTCAGGGGCTGGTAACTACTGACCAGTACACAGCCACAAGAGCCGCTCAGGGGCTGGTAACTACAGACCAGTACACAGCCACAAGGGCCGCTCAGCGGCAGGTAACTACTGACCAGTACACAGCCACAAGAGCCGCTCAGGGGCTGGTAACTACTGACCAGTACACAGCCACAAGGGCCGCTCAGGGGCTGGTAACTACTGACCAGTACACAGCCACAAGGGCCGCTCAGGGGCTGGTAACTACTGACCAGTACACAGCCACAAGAGCCGCTCAGGGGCTGGTAACTACTGACCAGTACACAGCCACAAGGGCCGCTCAGGGGCTGGTAACTACAGACCAGTACACAGCCACAAGGGCCGCTCAGGGGCAGGTAACTACAGACCAGTACACAGCCACAAGGGCCGCTCAGGGGCAGGTTACTACAGACCAGTACACAGCCACAAGGGCCGCTCAGGGGCAGGTAACTACAGACCAGTACACAGCCACAAGAGCCGCTCAGGGGCAGGTAACTACTGACCAGTACACAGCCACATGGGCCGCTCAGGGGCTGGTAACTACTGACCAGTACACAGCCACAAGAGCCGCTCAGGGGCAGGTAACTACTGACCAGTACACAGCCACAAGAGCCGCTCAGCGGCAGGTAACTACTAACCAGTACACAGCCACAAGAGCCGCTCAGGGGCTGGTAACTACTGACCAGTACACAGCCACAAGAGCCGCTCAGGGGCAGGTAACTACTAACCAGTACACAGCCACAAGAGCCGCTCAGGGGCAGGTAACTACTGACCAGTACACAGCCACAAGAGCCGCTCAGGGGCAGGTAACTACTAACCAGTACACAGCCACAAGAGCCGCTCTGGGGCAGGTAACTACTGACCAGTACACAGCCACAAGAGCCGCTCTGGGGCAGGTAACTACTGACCAGTACACAGCCACAAGAGCCGCTCAGGGGCTGGTAACTACTGACCAGTACACAGCCACAAGAGCCGCTCAGGGGCAGGTAACTACTGACCAGTACACAGCCACAAGAGCCGCTCAGGGGCAGGTAACTACTAACCAGTACACAGCCACAAGAGCCGCTCAGGGGCAGGTAACTACTGACCAGTACACAGCCACAAGAGCCGCTCAGGGGCAGGTAACTACTGACCAGTACACAGCCACAAGACCCGCTCTGGGGCTGGTAACTACTGACCAGTACACAGCCACAAGGGCCGCTCAGGGGCTGGTAACTACTGACCAGTACACAGCCACAAGAGCCGCTCAGGGGCTGGTAACTACTGACCAGTACACAGCCACAAGAGCCGCTCAGGGGCAGGTAACTACTGACCAGTACACAGCCACAAGAGCCGCTCAGGGGCTGGTAACTACTGACCAGTACACAGCCACAAGAGCCGCTCAGGGACTGGTAACTACTGACCAGTACACAGCCACAAGGGCCGGTAACTACTGACCAGTACACAGCCACAAGGGCCGCTCAGGGGCAGGTAACTACTGACCAGTACACAGCCACAAGGGCCGCTCAGGGGCAGGTAACTACTAACCAGTACACAGCCACAAGAGCCGCTCAGGGGCTGGTAACTACTGACCAGTACACAGCCACAAGAGCCGCTCAGGGGCTGGTAACTACAGACCAGTACACAGCCACAAGGGCCGCTCAGCGGCAGGTAACTACTGACCAGTACACAGCCACAAGAGCCGCTCAGGGGCTGGTAACTACTGACCAGTACACAGCCACAAGGGCCGCTCAGGGGCTGGTAACTACTGACCAGTACACAGCCACAAGGGCCGCTCAGGGGCTGGTAACTACTGACAAGTACACAGCCACAAGAGCCGCTCAGGGGCTGGTAACTACTGACCAGTACACAGCCACAAGGGCCGCTCAGGGGCTGGTAACTACTGACCAGTACACAGCCACAAGGGCCGCTCAGGGGCAGGTAACTACTGACCAGTACACAGCCACAATGGCCGCTCAGGGGCAGGTAACTACTGACCAGTACACAGCCACAAGAGCCGCTCAGGGGCTGGTAACTACTGACCAGTACACAGCCACAAGAGCCGCTCAGGGGCTGGTAACTACTGACCAGTACACAGCCACAAGAGCCGCTCAGGGGCAGGTAACTACTGACTAGTACACAGCCACAAGGGCCGCTCAGGGGCAGGTAACTACTGACCAGTACACAGCCACAAGGGCCGCTCAGGGGCTGGTAACTACTGACCAGTACACAGCCACAAGAGCCGCTCAGGGGCAGGTAACTACTGACCAGTACACAGCCACAAGAGCCGCTCAGGGGCAGGAAACTACAGACCAGTACACAGCCACAAGAGCCGCTCAGGGACTGGTAACTACTGACCAGTACACAGCCACAAGAGCAACTCAGGGGCAGGTAACTACTGACCAGTACACAGCCACAAGGGCCGCTCAGGGGCTGGTAACTACTGACCAGTACACAGCCACAAGGGCCGCTCAGGGGCTGGTAACTACTGACCAGTACACTGCCACAAGAGCCGCTCAGGGGCAGGTAACTACTGACCAGTACACAGCCACAAGGGCCGCTCAGGGGCTGGTAACTACTGACCAGTACACAGCCACAAGAGCCGCTCAGGGGCAGGTAACTACAGACCAGTACACAGCCACAAGAGCCGCTCAGGGACTGGTAACTACTGACCAGTACACAGCCACAAGGGCTGCTCAGGGGCTGGTAACTACAGACCAGTACACAGCCACAAGAGCCACTCAGGGGCAGGTAACTACTGACCAGTACACAGCCACAAGGGCCGCTCAGGGGCTGGTAACTACTGACCAGTACACAGCCACAAGGGCCGCTCAGGGGCTGGTAACTACTGACCAGTACACAGCCACAAGAGCCGCTCAGGGGCAGGTAACTACTGACCAGTACACAGCCACAAGGGCCGCTCAGGGGCTGGTAACTACTGACCAGTACACAGCCACAAGAGCCGCTCAGGGGCAGGTAACTACTGACCAGTACACAGCCACAAGAGCCGCTCAGGGGCAGGTAACTACTGACCAGTACACAGCCACAAGGGCCGCTCAGGGGCAGGTAACTACTGACCAGTACACAGCCACAAGAGCCGCTCAGGGGCAGGTAACTACTAACCAGTACACAGCCACAAGGGCCGCTCAGGGGCTGGTAACTACTGACCAGTACACAGCCACAAGGGCCGCTCAGGGGCTGGTAACTACTGACCAGTACACAGCCACAAGAGCCGCTCAGGGGCAGGTAACTACTGACCAGTACACAGCCACAAGAGCCGCTCAGGGGCTGGTAACTACAGACCAGTACACAGCAACAAGGGCCGCTCAGGGGCTGGTAACTAGAGACCAGTACACAGCCACAAGGGCCGCTCAGGGGCAGGTAACTACTGACCAGTACACAGCCACAAGGGCCGCTCAGGGGCTGGTAACTACAGACCAGTACACAGCCACAAGGGCCGCTCAGGGGCAGGTAACTACAGACCAGTACACAGCCACAAGGGCCGCTCAGGGGCAGGTAACTACAGACCAGTACACAGCCACAAGGGCCGCTCAGGGGCAGGTAACTACAGACCAGTACACAGCCACAAGAGCCGCTCAGGGGCAGGTAACTACTGACCAGTACACAGCCACATGGGCCGCTCAGGGGCTGGTAACTGCTGACCAGTACACAGCCACAAGAGCCGCTCAGGGGCAGGTAACTACTGACCAGTACACAGCCACAAGAGCCGCTCAGCGGCAGGTAACTACTAACCAGTACACAGCCACAAGAGCCGCTCAGGGGCTGGTAACTACTGACCAGTACACAGCCACAAGAGCCGCTCAGGGGCAGGTAACTACTAACCAGTACACAGCCACAAGAGCCGCTCAGGGGCAGGTAACTACTGACCAGTACACAGCCACAAGAGCCGCTCAGGGGCAGGTAACTACTAACCAGTACACAGCCACAAGAGCCGCTCTGGGGCAGGTAACTACTGACCAGTACACAGCCACAAGAGCCGCTCAGGGGCAGGTAACTACTGACCAGTACACAGCCACAAGAGCCGCTCAGGGGCTGGTAACTACTGACCAGTACACAGCCACAAGAGCCGCTCAGGGGCAGGTAACTACTGACCAGTACACAGCCACAAGAGCCGCTCAGGGGCAGGTAACTACTAACCAGTACACAGCCACAAGAGCCGCTCAGGGGCAGGTAACTACTGACCAGTACACAGCCACAAGAGCCGCTCAGGGGCAGGTAACTACTGACCAGTACACAGCCACAAGAGCCGCTCTGGGGCTGGTAACTACTGACCAGTACACAGCCACAAGGGCCGCTCAGGGGCTGGTAACTACTGACCAGTACACAGCCACAAGAGCCGCTCAGGGGCTGGTAACTACTGACCAGTACACAGCCACAAGAGCCGCTCAGGGGCAGGTAACTACTGACCAGTACACAGCCACAAGAGCCGCTCAGGGGCTGGTAACTACTGACCAGTACACAGCCACAAGAGCCGCTCAGGGACTGGTAACTACTGACCAGTACACAGCCACAAGGGCCGCTCAGGGGCTGGTAACTACTGACCAGTACACAGCCACAAGGGCCGTTCAGGGGCAGGTAACTACTGACCAGTACACAGCCACAAGGGCCGCTCAGGGGCAGGTAACTACTAACCAGTACACAGCCACAAGAGCCGCTCAGGGGCTGGTAACTACTGACCAGTACACAGCCACAAGAGCCGCTCAGGGGCTGGTAACTACAGACCAGTACACAGCCACAAGGGCCGCTCAGCGGCAGGTAACTACTGACCAGTACACAGCCACAAGAGCCGCTCAGGGGCTGGTAACTACTGACCAGTACACAGCCACAAGGGCCGCTCAGGGGCTGGTAACTACTGACCAGTACACAGCCACAAGGGCCGCTCAGGGGGTGGTAACTACTGACCAGTACACAGCCACAAGAGCCGCTCAGGGGCTGGTAACTACTGACCAGTACACAGCCACAAGGGCCGCTCAGGGGCTGGTAACTACTGACCAGTACACAGCCACAAGGGCCGCTCAGGGGCAGGTAACTACTGACCAGTACACAGCCACAATGGCCGCTCAGGGGCAGGTAACTACTGACCAGTACACAGCCACAAGAGCCGCTCAGGGGCTGGTAACTACTGACCAGTACACAGCCACAAGGGCCGCTCAGGGGCTGGTAACTACTGACCAGTACACAGCCACAAGAGCCGCTCAGGGGCTGGTAACTACTGACCAGTGTCACTGTTCTCCATTACTGGTAAAATCCTGGAGTCACTCATCGCTCGGTGTGGCTCTGGTGTGTGGCTTCAGGAACCGCCTATTGTATTCAGTAGTGTTGTGGGTTGGTCACCTTTGTGTACCATCGTGGCTGAGTCGGTTAAGGCAGGTGTCTGGGAATCACCAGAACGCCGGTTTAAGTCGTTTAGGCACAGTGATTTTCTGTTAAAAAAATATTTGGTTATTCTTTTATTTGAATTAACATTATATATATTAAGAACATGAATTACTGGCTTAGTTATGTTAGTTTAGGTTAGGTTAGGTCATATTTCTACGTTAGTTTTAACTCAATTTAAAAAATATATATATACATACATACATACGTACGTATATAGCAGAGTTAATCATCCGAGTTTGTGCTCAAAGTTACCACCAGCGTGTAATTGCACATATCTATTAGTTAATCACAGTGTGTAAAAGCAAGATGAGCTTGTGTGTGTGTGTTTAATACTGGCAGAATATGCCTGGCCAGTGAGGAAGGTAATACTTTGTTTATACTTTGCTGGCGATTAAAATTTCTGTAAATGTAGGTTGTCTGAGCGTCGAGTCACGGCTCAAAAATATATAAAGAATTTTTGAGTTGTGAATTGTGGGAGTGAGAGAGAGTAGCGAGCCAGGAGCAAATTGCTGCTGACGGAGGCTGGCGAGGCACTTTAGGTGACAGTGAAGACTACCTCGGGGGATATAGAACTCCGCCTTTGGTCTCACTATTCCCCTCTTGCAGCTTGCAAGTTGTTGCAGTAATGAGCTGGCACTCGATATTTCCCCCGTGACTAATGTCAATAGCTAGCAACATTTCAACCCTTCCCAGATATGACATGACGGTATTTACTGTGGAATGTCATTGACATGAGAGTGAGGAGTGTGGCGCCTCGTCAGTAAGAGGTGTGAGGGACCTGCACCCTACAGCTGGGACCTGCACCCTGCAGCTGGGACCTGCACCCTGGCAGTGTTGACCTGCACCCTGGCAGTGTTGACCTGCACCCTGGCAGTGTTGACCTGCACCCTGCAGCTGGGGCCTGCACCCTGGCAGTGTTGACCTGCACCCTGGCAGTGTTGACCTGCACCCTGCAGCTGGGACCTGCACCATGGCAGTGTTGACCTGCACCCTGCAGCTGGGACCTGCAGCTGGGACCTGTACCCTGCATCTGGGACCTGCACCCTGCAGCTGGGACCTGCACCCTGGCAGTGTTGACCTGCACCCTGCAGCTGGGACCTGCAGCTGGGACCTGTACCCTGCATCTGGGACCTGCACCCTGCAGCTGGGACCTGCACCCTGGCAGTGTTGACCTGCACCCTGGCAGTGTTGACCTGCACCCTGGCAGTGTTGACCTGCACCCTGGCAGTGTTGACCTGCACCCTGGCAGTGTTGACCTGCACCCTGCAGCTGGGACCTGCACCCTGGCAGTGTTGACCTGCACCCTGCAGCTGGGACCTGCACCCTGCAGCTGGGACCTGCACCCTGGCAGTGTTGACCTGCACCCTGGCAGTGTTGACCTGCACCCTGGCAGTGTTGACCTGCACCCTGCAGCTGGGGCCTGCACCCTGGCAGTGTTGACCTGCACCCTGGCAGTGTTGACCTGCACCCTGCAGCTGGGACCTGCACCCTGGCAGTGTTGACCTGCACCCTGCAGCTGGGACCTGCACCCTGCAGCTGGGACCTGTACCCTGCAGCTGGGACCTGCACCCTGCAGCTGGGACCTGCACCCTGGCAGTGTTGACCTGCACCATGGCAGTGTTGACCTGCACCCTGGCAGTGTTGACCTGCACCCTGGCAGTGTTGACCTGCACCCTGGCAGTGTTGACCTGCACCCTGCAGCTGGGACCTGCACCCTGGCAGTGTTGACCTGCACCCTGCAGCTGGGACCTGCACCCTGCAGCTGGGACCTGCACCCTGCAGCTGGGACCTGCACCGTGCAGCTGGGACCTGCACCCTGCAGCTGGGACCTGCACCCTGCAGCTGGGACCTGCACCCTGCAGCTGGGACCTGCACCCTGGCAGTGTTGACCTGCACCCTGGCAGTGTTGACCTGCACCCTGCAGCTGGGACCTGCACCCTGCAGCTGGGACCTGCACCCTGGCAGTGTTGACCTGCACCCTGCAGCTGGGACCTGCACCCTGCAGCTGGGACCTGCACCCTGCAGCTGGGACCTGCACCCTGCAGCTGGGACCTGCACCCTGGCAGTGTTGACCTGCACCCTGGCAGTGTTGACCTGCACCCTGGCAGTGTTGACCTGCACCCTGGCAGTGTTGACCTGCACCCTGGCAGTGTTGACCTTCACCCTGCAGCTGGGACCTGCACCCTGGCAGTGTTGACCTGCACCCTGCAGCTGCGACCTGCACCCTGCAGCTGGGACCTGGACCCTGGCAGTGTTGACCTGCACCCTGGCAGTGTTGACCTGCACCCTGGCAGTGTTGACCTGCACCCTGGCAGTGTTGACCTGCACCCTGGCAGTGTTGACCTTCACCCTGCAGCTGGGACCTGCACCCTGGCAGTGTTGACCTGCACCCTGCAGCTGGGACCTGCACCCTGGCAGTGTTGACCTGCACCCTGGCAGTGTTGACCTGCACCCTGGCAGTGTTGACCTTCACCCTGCAGCTGGGACCTGCAGCTGGGACCTGCACCCTGGCAGTGTTGACCTGCACCCTGGCAGTGTTGACCTGCACCCTGCAGCTGGGACCTGCACCCTGGCAGTGTTGACCTGCACCCTGGCAGTGTTGACCTGCACCCTGGCAGTGTTGACCTGCACCCTGGCAGTGTTGACCTGCACCCCTGGCAGTGTTGACCTTCACCCTGGCAGTGTTGACCTGCACCTGGCAGTGTTGACCTGCACCCTGGCAGTGTTAGACCTTCACCCCGGGCAGTGTTGACCTGCACCCTGGCAGTGTTGACCTGCACCCTGGCAGTGTTGACCTGCACCCCTGCAGCTGGGACCTGCACCCTGCAGCTGGACCTGCACCCTGGCAGTGTTGACCTGCACCCTGCGCTGGGACCTGCACCCTGCAGCTGGGACCTGCACCCTGGAGCTGGGACCTGCCACCCTGCAGCTGGGGACCTGCACCCTGCAGCTGGGACCTGCAGTCTGTAGTGGGACCTTCACCCCTGCAGCTGGGACCTGCACCTGCAGCTGGGACCTGCACCCTGCAGCTGGGACCTGCACCCTGCAGCTGGGACATGCACCCTGCAGCTGGGACCTGCACCCTGCAGCTAGGACCTTTATCCTGCAGCTGGGACATGCACCCTGCAGCTGGGCCTTCACCCTGCAGCTGGGACCTGCATCCTGCAGCTGGGACCCTGGCACCCCCTGCAGCTGGGACCTGCCACCCTGCAGCTGGGACCTGCCACCCTGCAGCTGGGACCTGCACCCTGCAGCTGGGACCTGCACCTGCAGCTGGGACCTGCACCCTGCAGCTGGGACCTGCACCCTGCAGCTGGGACCTTCACCCTGCAGCTGGGACCTGCACCCTGCAGCTGGGACCTTCACCCTGCAGCTGGGACCTGCACCCTGCAGCTGGGACCTGCACCCTGCAGCTGGGACCTGCACCCTGCAGCTGGGACCTGCACCCTGCAGCTGGGACCTGCACCCTGCTGCTGGGACCTGCACCCTGCAGCTGGGACCTGCACCCTGCAGCTGGGACCTGCACCCTGCAGCTGGGACCTGCACCCTGCAGCTGGGACCTGCACCCTGCAGCTGGGACCTGCACCCTGGCAGCTGGTGACCTTCACCCTGGCAGTGTTGACCTGCACCCTGCAGCTGGGACCTGCACCCTGCAGCTGGGAACTGCACTCTGCCAGCTGAGACCTGCACCCTGGCAGTGTTGACCTGCACCCTGCAGCTGGGACCTGCACCCTGCAGCTGGGAACCTCACCCTGCAGCTGGAACCTGCACCCTGCAGCTGGGACCTGCACCCTGCATCTGGGACCTTCACCCTGCAGCTGGGACTGCACCCTGCAGCTGGGACCTGCACCCTGCAGCTGGGACCTGTACCCTGCAGCTGGGACCTGCACCCTGGCAGTGTTGACCTGCACCTGGCAGTGTTGACCTGCACCCCTGGCAGTGTTGACCTGCACCTGCAGCTGGGACCTGCACCCTGCAGCTGGTACCTGCACCCTGCAGCTGGGACCTGCACCCTGCAGCTGGGACCTGCACCCTGCAGCTGGGGACCTGCCACCCTGCAGCTGGGACCTGCACCCTGCAGCTGGGACCTTCACCCATGCAGCTGGGACATGCACCCTGCAGCTGGGACCTGCACCCTGCAGCTGCGACCCTGCACCCTGCAGCTGGGACCTGCACCCTGCAGCTGGGACCTGCACCCTGCAGCTGGGACCTGCACCCTGCAGCTGGGACCTGCACCCTGCAGCTTGGACCTTCACCTGCAGCTGGGACCTGCACCCTGCAGCTGGGACCTGCACCCTGCAGACTGGGACTACACCCTGCAGCTGGGACCTGCACCCTGCACCCTGCAGCTGGGACCTGCACCCTGCAGCTGGGACCTTCACCCTGCAGCTGGGACCTGCACCCTGCCAGCTGGGACCCTGCACCCTGCAGCTGGGACCTGCACCCTGCAGCTGGCACCTGCACCCTGCAGCTGGGACCATGCACCCTGCCAGCTGGGACCTGCATCCTGCAGCTGGGACCTGCACCCTGCAGCTGGGACCTGCACCCTACAGCTGGGACCTGCACCCTGCAGCTGGGACCTGCACCCTGCATCTGGGACCTGGCACCCTGCAGCTGGGACCTGCACCCCTGCAGCTGGGACCGCACCCTGCAGCTGGGACCTTCACCCTGCAGCTGGGACCTGCACCCTGCAGCTGGGACCTGCACACCTGCAGCTGGGACCCTGCACCCTGCAGCTGGGACCTTCACCCTGCGGCTGGACCTGCACCCTGCAGCTGGGACCTTCACCCTGCAGCTGGGACCTGCACCCCTGCAGCTGGGACCTGCACCCTGCAGCTGGACCTGCACCCTGCAGCTGGGACCTGCCCCTGCAGCTGGGACCTGCACCCTGCAGCTGGGACCTGCACCCTGCAGCGGGACCTGCACCCCTGCAGTGTTGACCTGCACCCTGGCAGTGTTGACCTGCACCCTGGCAGTGTTGACCTGCACCCTGCAGCTGGGGCCTGCACCCTGGCAGTGTTGACCTGCACCCTGGCAGTGTTGACCTGCACCCTGCAGCTGGGACCTGCACCCTGGCAGTGTTGACCTGCACCCTGCAGCTGGGACCTGCAGCTGGGACTTGTACCCTGCATCTGGGACCTGCACCCTGCAGCTGGGACCTGCACCCTGGCAGTGTTGACCTGCACCCTGGCAGTGTTGACCTGCACCCTGGCAGTGTTGACCTGCACCCTGGCAGTGTTGACCTGCACCCCTGGCAGTGTTGAACCTGCACCCTGCAGGCTGGGAACCTGCAACCCTGGCGAGTGTTGACCCTGCACCCTGCAGCTGGACCTTGCAACCCTGGCAGCTGGGGACCTGCAACCCTGGCAGTGTTTGACCTGCACCCTGGCAGTGTTGAACCTGCAGCCTGGCAGTGTTGACCTGCAGCCCTGCAGCTGGGACCTGCACCCTGGCATGGTTGACCTGCACGACTGGCGAGTGTTGACCGTGTAACCCCATGCACTGGGACCTGCACCCTGGCAGTAGTTGACCTGCACGCCTTGCAGCTGGTACCTGCACCCTGGCAGTGTTGACCTGCAACCTGGCAGCTTGGTGACCTGCACCCTGGCAGCTGTTGACCTGTCACCCTGGCAGCTGGTGACCTGCACCCCTGGCAGCTGGTGACCTGCACCCTGGCAAGTGTTGAACCTGCACCCTGGCATGTTGACCTGCACCCTGGCAGTGTTGACCTGCACACCTGGCAGTGTTGACCTTGCACCCTGGCAGTGTTGACCTGCACCCTGGCAGTGTTGACCTGCACCCTGGCAGTGTTGACCTGCACCCTGGCAGTGTTGACCTGCACCCTGCAGCTGGGACCTGCACCGTGCAGCTGGGACCTGCACCCTGCAGCTGGGACCTGCACCCTGCAGCTGGGACCTGCACCCTGGCAGTGTTGACCTGCACCCTGGCAGTGTTGACCTGCACCCTGCAGCTGGGACCTGCACCCTGCAGCTGGGACCTGCACCTTGCAGCTGGGACCTGCACCCTGGCAGTGTTGACCTGCACCCTGCAGCTGGGACCTGCACCCTGCAGCTGGGACCTGCACCCTGCAGCTGGGACCTGCACCCTGGCAGTGTTGACCTGCACCCTGGCAGTGTTGACCTGCACCTGGCAGTGTTGACCTGCACCCTGGCAGTGTTGACCTGCACCCTGGCAGTGTTGACCTTCACCCTGCAGCTGGGACCTGCACCCTGGCAGTGTTGACCTGCACCCTGCAGCTGGGACCTGCACCCTGCAGCTGGGACCTGCACCCTGGCAGTGTTGACCTGCACCCTGCAGCTGGGACCTGCACCCTGCAGCTGGGACCTGCACCCTGCAGCTGGGACCTGCACCCTGGCAGTGTTGACCTGCACCCTGCAGCTGGGACCTGCACCCTGCAGCTGGGACCTGCACCCTGCAGCTGGGACCTGCACCCTGGCAGTGTTGACCTGCACCCTGGCAGTGTTGACCTGCACCCTGGCAGTGTTGACCTGCACCCTGGCAGTGTTGACCTGCACCCTGGCAGTGTTGACCTTCACCCTGCAGCTGGGACCTGCACCCTGGCAGTGTTGACCTGCACCCTGCAGCTGGGACCTGCACCCTGGCAGTGTTGACCTGCACCCTGGCAGTGTTGACCTGCACCCTGGCAGTGTTGACCTGCACCCTGGCAGTGTTGACCTTCACCCTGCAGCTGGGACCTGCACCCTGGCAGTGTTGACCTGCACCCTGGCAGTGTTGACCTGCACCCTGCAGCTGGGACCTGCACCCTGGCAGTGTTGACCTGCACCCTGGCAGTGTTGACCTGCACCCTGGCAGTGTTGACCTGCACCCTGGCAGTGTTGACCTGCACCCTGGCAGTGTTGACCTTCACCCTGGCAGTGTTGACCTGCACCCTGGCAGTGTTGACCTGCACCCTGGCAGTGTTGACCTGCACCCTGGCAGTGTTGACCTGCACCCTGGCAGTGTTGACCTGCACCCTGGCAGTGTTGACCTTCACCCTGGCAGTGTTGACCTGCACCCTGGCAGTGTTGACCTGCACCCTGGCAGTGTTGACCTGCACCCTGGCAGTGTTGACCTTCACCCTGGCAGTGTTGACCTGCACCCTGGCAGTGTTGACCTGCACCCTGGCAGTGTTGACCTGCACCCTGCAGCTGGGACCTGCACCCTGCAGCTGGGACCTGCACCCTGGCAGTGTTGACCTGCACCCTGCAGCTGGGACCTGCACCCTGCAGCTGGGACCTGCACCCTGCAGCTGGGACCTGCACCCTGCAGCTGGGACCTGCACCCTGCAGCTGGGACCTGCAGTCTGTAGCTGGGACCTTCACCCTGCAGCTGGGACCTGCACCCTGCAGCTGGGACCTGCACCCTGCAGCTGGGACCTGCACCCTGCAGCTGGGACCTGCACCCTGCAGCTGGGACATGCACCCTGCAGCTGGGACCTGCACCCTGCAGCTAGGACCTTCATCCTGCAGCTGGGACATGCACCCTGCAGCTGGGACCTTCACCCTGCAGCTGGGACCTGCACCCTGCAGCTGGGACCTGCACCCTGCAGCTGGGACCTGCACCCTGCAGCTGGGACCTGCACCCTGCAGCTGGGACCTGCACCCTGCAGCTGGGACCTGCACCCTGCAGCTGGGACCTGCACCCTGCAGCTGGGACCTGCACCCTGCAGCTGGGACCTGCACCCTGCAGCTGGGACCTGCACCCTGCAGCTGGGACCTTCACCCTGCAGCTGGGACCTGCACCCTGCAGCTGGGACCTTCACCCTGCAGCTGGGACCTGCACCCTGCAGCTGGGACCTGCACCCTGCACCTGGGACCTGCACCCTGCAGCTGGGACCTGCACCCTGCAGCTGGGACCTGCACCCTGCAGCTGGGACCTGCACCCTGCAGCTGGGACCTGCACCCTGCAGCTGGGACCTGCACCCTGCAGCTGGGACCTGCACCCTGCAGCTGGGACCTGCACCCTGCAGCTGGGACCTGCACCCTGCAGCTGGGACCTGCACCCTGCAGCTGGGACCTTCACCCTGGCAGTGTTGACCTGCACCCTGCAGCTGGGACCTGCACCCTGCAGCTGGGACCTGCACTCTGCAGCTGGGACCTGCACCCTGGCAGTGTTGACCTGCACCCTGCAGCTGGGACCTGCACCCTGCAGCTGGGACCTTCACCCTGCAGCTGGGACCTGCACCCTGCAGCTGGGACCTGCACCCTGGCAGTGTTGACCTGCACCCTGGCAGTGTTGACCTGCACCCTGCAGCTGGGACCTGCACCCTGCAGCTGGGACCTGCACCCTGCAGCTGGGACCTGCACCCCTGCAGCTGGGACCTGCACCCTGCAGCTGGGACCTGCACCCTGCAGCTGGGACCTGCACCCTGCAGCTGGGAACCTGCACCCTGCAGCTGGGACCTGCACCCTGCAGCTGGGACCTGCACCCTGCAGCTGGGACCTGCACCCTGCAGCTGGGACCTGCACCCTGCAGCTGGGACCTGCACCCTGCAGCTGGGACCTGCACCCTGCAGCTGGGACCTGCACCCTGCAGCTGGGACCTGCACCCTGCAGCTGGGACCTGCACCCTGCAGCTGGGACCTGCACCCTGCAGCTGGGACCTGCACCCTGCAGCTGGGACCTGCACCCTGCAGCTGGGACCTGCACCCTGCAGCTGGGACCTGCACCCTGCAGCTGGGACCTGCACCCTGGCAGCTGTTGACCTGCACCCTGCAGCTGTGACCTGCACCCTGCAGCTTGGACCTGCACCCTGGCAGTGTGACCTGCACCCTGCAGCTGGGACCTGCACCCTGCAGCTGGTACCTGCACCCTGCAGCTGGGACCTGCACCCTGCAGCTGGGACCTGCACCCTGCAGCTGGGACCTGCACCCTGCAGCTGGGACCTTCACCCTGCAGCTGGGACCTGCACCCTGCAGCTGGGACCTGCACCCTGCAGCTGGGACCTGCACCCTGCAGCTGGGACCTGCACCCTGCAGCTGGGACCTGCACCCTGCAGCTGGGACCTGCACCCTGCAGCTGGGACCTGCACCCTGCAGCTGGGACCTGCACCCTGCAGCTGGGACCTGCACCCTGCAGCTGGGACCTGCACCCTGCAGCTGGGACCTGCACCCTGCAGCTGGGACCTGCACCCTGCAGCTGGGACCTTCACCCTGCAGCTGTTGACCTGCACCCTGCAGCTGGGACCTGCACCCTGCAGCTGGGACCTGCACTCTGCAGCTGGGACCTGCACCCTGGCAGTGTTGACCTGCACCCTGCAGCTGGGACCTGCACCCTGCAGCTGGGACCTTCACCCTGCAGCTGGGACCTGCACCCTGCAGCTGGGACCTGCACCCTGGCAGTGTTGACCTGCACCCTGGCAGTGTTGACCTGCACCCTGCAGCTGGGACCTGCACCCTGCAGCTGGGACCTGCACCCTGCAGCTGGGACCTGCACCCTGCAGCTGGGACCTGCACCCTGCAGCTGGGACCTGCACCCTGCAGCTGGGACCTTCACCCTGCAGCTGGAACCTGCACCCTGCAGCTGGGACCTGCACCCTGCAGCTGGGACCTTCACCCTGCAGCTGGGACCTGCACCCTGCAGATGGGACCTTCACCCTGCAGCTGGGACCTGCACCCTGCAGCTGGGACCTGCACCCTGCAGCTGGGACCTGCACCCTGCAGCTGGGACCTGCACCCTGCAGCTGGGACCTGCACCCTGCAGCTGGGACCTGCACCCTGCAGCTGGGACTTGCACCCTGCAGCTGGGACCTGCACCCTGCAGCTGGGACCTGCACCCTGCAGCTGGGACCTGCACCCTGCAGCTGGGACCTGCACCCTGGCAGTGTTGACCTGCACCCTGGCAGTGTTGACCTGCACCCTGCAGCTGGGACCTGCACCCTGCAGCTGGTACCTGCACCCTGCAGCTGGGACCTGCACCCTGCAGCTGGGACCTGCACCCTGCAGCTGGGACCTGCACCCTGCAGCTGGGACCTGCACCCTGCAGCTGGGACCTTCACCCTGCAGCTGGGACCTGCACCCTGCAGCTGGGACCTGCACCCTGCAGCTGGGACCTGCACCCTGCAGCTGGGACCTGCACCCTGCAGCTGGGACCTGCACCCTGCAGCTGGGACCTGCACCCTGCAGCTGGGACCTGCACCCTGCAGCTGGGACCTGCACCCTGCAGCTGGGACCTGCACCCTGCAGCTGGGACCTGCACCCTGCAGCTGGGACCTGCACCCTGCAGCTGGGACCTGCACCCTGCAGCTGGGACCTTCACCCTGCAGCTGGGACCTGCACCCTGCAGCTGGGACCTGCACCCTGCAGCTGGGACCTGCACCCTGCAGCTGGGACCTGCACCCTGCAGCTGGGACCTGCACCCTGCAGCTGGGACCTGCATCCTGCAGCTGGGACCTGCACCCTGCAGCTGGGACCTGCACCCTACAGCTGGGACCTGCACCCTGCAGCTGGGACCTGCACCCTGCAGCTGGGACCTGCACCCTGCAGCTGGGACCTGCACCCTGCAGCTGGGACCTGCACCCTGCAGCTGGGACCTGCACCCTGCAGCTGGGACCTTCACCCTGCAGCTGGGACCTGCACCCTGCAGCTGGGACCTGCACCCTGGCAGTGTTGACCTGCACCCTGCAGCTGGGACCTGCACCCTGCAGCTGGGACCTGCACCCTGCAGCTGGGACCTGCACCCTGCATCTGGGACCTGCACCCTGCAGCTGGGACCTGCACCCTGAAGCTGGGACCTGCACCCTGCAGCTGGGACCTTCACCCTGCAGCTGGGACCTGCACCCTGCAGCTGGGACCTGCACCCTGCAGCTGGGACCTGCACCCTGCAGCTGGGACCTGCACTCTGCAGCTGGGACCTGCACCCTGGCAGTGTTGACCTGCACCCTGCAGCTGGGACCTGCACCCTGCAGCTGGGACCTTCACCCTGCAGCTGGGACCTGCACCCTGCAGCTGGGACCTGCACCCTGGCAGTGTTGACCTGCACCCTGGCAGTGTTGACCTGCACCCTGCAGCTGGGACCTGCACCCTGCAGCTGGGACCTGCACCCTGCAGCTGGGACCTGCACCCTGCAGCTGGGACCTGCACCCTGCAGCTGGGACCTGCACCCTGCAGCTGGGACCTTCACCCTGCAGCTGGAACCTGCACCCTGCAGCTGGGACCTGCACCCTGCAGCTGGGACCTTCACCCTGCAGCTGGGACCTGCACCCTGCAGCTGGGACCTGCACCCTGCAGCTGGGACCTGCACCCTGCAGCTGGGACCTGCACCCTGCAGCTGGGACCTGCACCCTGCAGCTGGGACCTGCACCCTGCAGCTGGGACTTGCACCCTGCAGCTGGGACCTGCACCCTGCAGCTGGGACCTGCACCCTGCAGCTGGGACCTGCACCCTGCAGCTGGGACCTGCACCCTGGCAGTGTTGACCTGCACCCTGGCAGTGTTGACCTGCACCCTGGCAGTATTGACCTGCACCCTGGCAGTGTTGACCTGCACCCTGCAGCTGGGACCTGCACCCTGCAGCTGGTACCTGCACCCTGCAGCTGGGACCTGCACCCTGCAGCTGGGACCTGCACCCTGCAGCTGGGACCTGCACCCTGCAGCTGGGACCTGCACCCTGCAGCTGGGACCTTCACCCTGCAGCTGGGACCTGCACCCTGCAGCTGGGACCTGCACCCTGCAGCTGGGACCTGCACCCTGCAGCTGGGACCTGCACCCTGCAGCTGGGACCTGCACCCTGCAGCTGGGACCTGCACCCTGCAGCTGGGACCTGCACCCTGCAGCTGGGACCTTCACCCTGCAGCTGGGACCTGCACCCTGCAGCTGGGACCTGCACCCTGCAGCTGGGACCTGCACCCTGCAGCTGGGACCTGCACCCTGCACCCTGCAGCTGGGACCTGCACCCTGCAGCTGGGACCTTCACCCTGCAGCTGGGACCTGCACCCTGCAGCTGGGACCTGCACCCTGCAGCTGGGACCTGCACCCTGCAGCTGGGACCTGCACCCTGCAGCTGGGACCTGCACCCTGCAGCTGGGACCTGCATCCTGCAGCTGGGACCTGCACCCTGCAGCTGGGACCTGCACCCTACAGCTGGGACCTGCACCCTGCAGCTGGGACCTGCACCCTGCAGCTGGGACCTGCACCCTGCAGCTGGGACCTGCACCCTGCAGCTGGGACCTGCACCCTGCAGCTGGGACCTGCACCCTGCAGCTGGGACCTTCACCCTGCAGCTGGAACCTGCACCCTGCAGCTGGGACCTGCACCCTGGCAGTGTTGACCTGCACCCTGCAGCTGGGACCTGCACCCTGCAGCTGGGACCTGCACCCTGCAGCTGGGACCTGCACCCTGCATCTGGGACCTGCACCCTGCAGCTGGGACCTGCACCCTGAAGCTGGGACCTGCACCCTGCAGCTGGGACCTTCACCCTGCAGCTGGGACCTGCACCCTGCAGCTGGGACCTGCACCCTGCAGCTGGGACCTGCACCCTGCAGCTGGGACCTTCACCCTGCAGCTGGGACCTGCACCCTGCAGCTGGGACCTTCACCCTGCAGCTGGGACCTGCACCCTGCAGCTGGGACCTGCACCCTGCAGCTGGGACCTGCACCCTGCAGCTGGGACCTGCACCCTGCAGCTGGGACCTGCACCCTGCAGCTGGGACCTGCACCCTACAGCTGGGACCTGCACCCTGCAGCTGGGACCTTCACCCTGCAGCTGGGACCTGCACCCTGGCAGTGTTGACCTGCACCCTGCAGCTGGGACCTGCACCCTGCAGCTGGGACCTGCACCCTGCAGCTGGGACCTGCACCCTGCAGCTGGGACCTGCACCCTGCAGCTGGGACCTGCACCCTGCAGCTGGGACCTGCACCCTGCAGCTGGGACCTTCACCCTGCAGCTGGGACCTGCACCCTGCAGCTGGGACCTGCACCCTGCAGCTGGGACCTGCACCCTGCAGCTGGGACCTGCACCCTGCAGCTGGGACCTGCACCCTGGCAGTGTTGACCTGCACCCTGGCAGTGTTGACCTGCACCCTGCAGCTGGGACCTGCACCCTGCAGCTGGGACCTGCACATGACCAGGTGGACTCAACTGTGGTCTTGTGGTGGGGTGTTCCCACGGGGGTCCCCCTGAACCCCTGTGGCTGGCCCGGTCTGTGTTGGGCAGTGTTGCTGAGGCTGTGTGTTGATGACCCGCGTGATGTGTTGTGTGTCAGGTGGGTGGCCGGCTGTGTCCGGGTCTCTCTCCTCTCTTGTTTATACTCCTGTGTCAGGTGGGTGGCCGGCTGTGTCCGGGTCTCTCTCCTCTCTTGTTTATACTCCTGTGTCAGGTGGGTGGCCGGCTGTGTCCGGGTCTCTCTCCTCTCTTGTTTATACTCCTGTGTCAGGTGGGTGGCCGGCTGTGTCCGGGTCTCTCTCCTCTCTTGTTTATACTCCTGTGTCAGGTGGGTGGCCGGCTGTGTCCGGGTCTCTCTCCACTCTTGTTTATACTCCCTCTCTCCTTCCCTTCTCTCATCTATCCTTCACTGTCCCACTTCTCTTCCCATCCCCCCCCCCTCTCTCCACTCTACTCTCCCCTCTTCTACCCCCTCTCTCTCTCTCTTCCCCCTCCGAATATATCACCTCCTCCTCTCCTCTCTGAGAAGACATCTCTGTCAGTTGTTTGTCTCTGTGTTCCTGTTTATCTTCATGTCTTCCCCTCTCTTTTTACCCCCTAGTCGAATGGTTATCTTTGCTTGCTTCTGTTTTTCTCAGTCTGCCTATATCTGTCTCTATATATGTCTTTGTATCTCTCATTTTGTCTGTCTCTCTTTCTCATATAAAACATAATATAATAATATACCCTTGACATGTGTGTGGTCTGCCAGTGGGAGGAGCCTAATAGTGTGAAATATTAAAAATAAGTCATAGTTACCTGTTTGCTATGAGAAAAGGAAGGGGGGGTGAGAAGTGACTTGATAAAGTGAGAAAATTCACTGAGGTGATGCGAACCTGCGACCAAGGCATTGTCAGCTGTATACTCTACTACTGTACCATCATTGACTTGGTATAAGTTATACAACCGGAGTTCTACTGAAATCACTAGAAGTAATTGGAGGCCTCTCCTGATGCCAGCCCAAATTTGACATATGACTACCAAGCACTTGGGTGCAGGCAAAGCTTGGGAGTCCTCCACAAAGTAATTGTGGAAAGATCGTGTTTTATAGTACTATGGCCTAAGTATGAATAGCAGAACATTTATGTTAATTTTCCCCAAGATCAGTGAATAATGATGTACGCGACACAGTTTCCGTGGCGCAGTGGTAGAGCACTTGCCCCGGCCCTTCACGAACGCTTTGGCCTGGTTTCGTATCCTGGCTTGGGAGGATTGACTGGGCGCTTCATCTTCCTTCTGTCCCGTCCGACTTAGCTTCATCTTGCTTCTGTCTGAACATTCCGTCACCGTCCTGGTCATGCCCTCGCTGGCGGCTACCAAACTCTAGCCTCATACTGGTGCAAATAACCTGATCTCAGCTTCACATTAATGACCTTTTCTTGACGACACGAAGTAGTAACCTCGCCAAGCTTTAAGGTCAATATTTTATTCATTACACACATTGATAACCAGAATGTTTAGGACCATAATGAGGCCTGAACTATCCGGAGCCACTCAGAAGAGAAATGCAATCATCTGATTATAGGTTCATCAGTGTTGGCCGAGCAGGAGTCCCCATCAGTTATGTTGACCGTGGACATCAGCCATTTTTAACCGGCTACTCGAAAATAATTTAGCGATCAAAATGTTTTTTTAAAGTGAAATGTTTACAAAATATTTCCTGTGCTTCAACAGCAGGACCTCGAGAAACAGCATCAACATGTTATCATGCTGATAACTGTTATCATGCTGGTAATTTTTTTGGGGGGAATATCATTACGAATGAAGCTGAAAGAAGATGAAAGACATCTGCTGGTTAATAGACATCAAATGGTTATTTGTCAAGTGTTTGGTTAAGGAAAATTTTCAGTGATAGCTTAGATTTTCAACTGGACTGGTCAGCAAAGTTAGTTCAGAGAGAAGCCAGAAAACAGAAGGTAGCAACAGTCCAGGAACAATACGCAAGGTGAACACGGGAAGCAACGGTCCAGAAGCAAGACGCAAGGTGAACACAGGAAGCAACGGTCCAGAAGCAAGGCGCAAGATGAACACAGGAAGCAACGGTCCAGAAACTAAGACGCAAGGTGAACACAGGAAGCACCGGTCCAGAAGCAAGACGCAAGGTGAACACAGGAAGCACCGGTCCAGAAGCAAGACGCAAGGTGAACACAGGAAGCACCGGTCCAGAAGCAAGACGCAAGGTGAACACGGGAAGCACCGGTCCAGAAGCAAGACGCAAGGTGAACACGGGAAGCACCGGTCCAGAAGCAAGACGCAAGGTGAACACAGGAAGCACCGGTCCAGAAGCAAGACGCAAGGTGAACACAGGAAGCACCGGTCCAGAAGCAAGACGCAAGGTGAACACAGGAAGCACCGGTCCAGAAGCAAGACGCAAGGTGAACACGGGAAGCAACGGTCCAGAAACTAAGACGCAAGGTGAACACAGGAAGCAACGGTCCAGAAGCAAAGACGCAAGGTGAACACAGGAAGCAACGGTCCAGAAGCAAAGACGCAAGGTGAACACAGGAAGCAACGGTCCAGAAGCAAAGACGCAAGGTGAACACAGGAAGCAACGGTCCAGAAGCAACGGTCCAGAAGCAAGACGCAAGGTGAACACAGGAAGCAACGGTCCAGAAGCAAGACGCAAGGTGAACACAGGAAGCAACGGTAAGAAGCAAGACCAAACAATGACATTAGATTTGAGTCCCTCCACACACTGTTGGCGCCAACAGCAGCTGACATCCCTCAGTCAGGAACAGTCAGGAACAGCCAGGAGCAGTCAGGAACAGCCAGGAACAGCCAGGAGCAGTCAAGAACAGATAGGAACGGTCAGGGACATCCACAGCCAGGAGCAGTCAAGAACAGATAGGAACGGTCAGGGACATCCACAGCCAGGAACAGCCAGGAACAGTCAAGGACAGCCAGGAACAGCCAGGAACGGTCAGGAACGGTCAGGAACAGTCAGGAACAGCCAGGAACAGCCAGGAACAGACAGGAACAGCCAGGAACAGATAGGAACGGTCAGGGACATCCACAGCCAGGAACAGTCAAGGACAGCCAGGAACAGCCAGGAACAATCAGGGGACAATCAGGAACAGTCGGGAACAGCCAGGAACAACCAGGAACAGTCAGGAACAGCCAGGAACAGTCAGGAACAGTCAGGAACAGCCAGGAACAGCAAGGAACAGTCAGGAACAGCCTGGAACAGTCAGGAACAGCCAGAAACAGTCAGGAAAAGTCAGGGACAGCAAGGAACAGTCAGGAACAGCCTGGAACAGTCAGGAACTGCTAGGAACAGTCGGAAACAGCCAGGAACAATCAGGAACAGCCAGGAACAGTCAGGAACTGCTAGGAACAGTCGGAAACAGCCAGGAACAATCAGGAACAGCCAGGAACAGCCAAGAACAGTTAGGAACAGTCAGGAACAGTCAGGAACAGTCAGGGACAATCAGGAAATGCCAGGAACAGTCAGGAACAGCCAGCAACAGTTAAGAACAGTCAGGAACAGCCAGCTAGGAACAGTCAGGAACAGCCAGGAACAGTCAGGAACAGCCAGGGACAATCAGGAATAGCCAGGAACAGCCAGGAACAGTCAGGAACAGCCAGGAACAGCCCGAAACAGTCAGAAACAGTCACGAACAGTCAGGAACAGCTAGGAACAGCCAGGAACAGTCAGGGACAATCAAGAACAGCCAGGAACAGTCAGGAACAGTGGGGAACAGTCGGGAACAGTCAGCAACAGCCAGGAACAACCAGGAACAGTCAGGAACAGTCGGGAACAGTCGGGAACAGCCAGGAACAGCCAGGAACAACCAGGAACAGTCAGGAACAGCCGGGAACAGTCAGGGACAGCCAGGAACAGTCGAGAACAGCCAGGAACAGCCAGGAACAACCAGGAACAGTCAGGAACAGCCAGGAACAGCCAGGAACAGTCAGAGACAATCAGGAACTGCCAGGAACAGTCAGGGACAGCCAGGAACAGCAAGGAACAGCCAGGAACAGCCAGGAACAGCCAGGAACGGTCAGGAACAGCCAGGAACAGTCAGGAACAGCCAGGAACAGTCAGGGACAATCAGGAACAACCAGGAACAGCCAGGAACAGCCAGGAACAGTTAGGAACAGTCAGGAACAGTCAGGGACAATCACGAACAGCCAGCAACAGTTAGGAACAGCCAGGAACAGTCCGGAACAGTCAGGAACAGCCAGGAACAGTCAGGAACAGTCAAGAACAGTCAGGAACAGCCAGGAACAGTCAGGAACAATCAGGAATAGCCAGGAATAGCCAGAAACAGTCAGGAACAGTCAGGAACAGTCAGGAACAGTCAGGAACAGCCAGGAACAGTCAGGAACAGCCAGGAACAGTCAAGAACAGTCAGGAACAGCCAGGAACAGTCCGGGACAATCAGGAATAGCCAGGAACAGCCTGGAGCAGTCAGGAACCGCCAGGAACAGTCAGGAACAGCAAAGGAACAGTCAGGAACAGCCAGGAACAGCCAGGAACAGCCAGGGACAATCAGGAACAGCCAGGAACAGTCAGGAATAGCCAGGAACAGCCAGGAACAGTCAGGAACAGCCAGGAACAGTCAGGAACAGCCAGGAACAATCAGGAACAGCCAGGAACAGTCAGGAACAGTCAGGAACAGCCAGGAACAGTCAGGGACAGCCAGGAACAGCCAGGAACAGCCAGGGACAATCAGGAACAGCCAGGAACAGTCAGGGACAGCCAGGAACAGTCAGGAACAGCCAGGAACCACCAGGAACAGTCAGGAACAGCCAAGGAACAGTCAGGAACAGCCAGGAACAGCCAGTGACAATCAGGAACAGCCAGAGACAGCCAGGAACAGCCAGGAACAGTCAGGGACAGCCAGGAACAGCCAGGAACAGTCAGGAACAGCCAGGAACCGCCAGGAACAGTCAGGAACAGCCAAGGAACAGTCAGGAATAGCCAGGAACAGCCAGTGACAATCAGGAACAGCCAGTGACAGTCAGGAACAGCCAGGAACAGTCAGGGACAGCCAAGAACAGTCAGGGACAGCCAGGAACAGTCAGGAATAGCTAGGAACTGCCAGGAACAGTCAGGAACAGTTGCTGGTCTTCCTCCAGTTCTCAACTTTGACCTATTCCCTGTACCTTGAATCTCTTACAGGAACAGATGCCTTTTCCTGTTCCATATGGAATGTTTCGTCTACAGGTTCATCTCTAACTCAAGCGGAAGAGAAGAACTAGCACTTGAGGGCAGTCATGACACTAATTCTGCCTGAGGTGTCAACACTGAGACCTCGAGTACCACTCAAACACACAGGGATCTCAAGTGTGTCCCCCACTCACCCTCAAGTGTGACCACCAGTCACCCCTCGAGTATATCTCAAATGTCACAGCCTCAACTTTTGTATTCTACCTTTTGTATTCCTACTCAACTTTTGTATTCAAACTCATTTTTTGTATTTTTACATAAGTTATGTATTGTGGCTTGTGTGTACTGTGTTGGGTAAGAGCACTGTGGGTGACCTTCACACACTGGATAATACTACTATATAATTATATAGGAGTACAGTATATTAATCCCCCCAGGACCACATTATACAGGACCACAACATTATACAGGACCACAACATTATACAGAACCACATTATACAGGACCACAACATTATACAGGACCACAACATTATACAGGACCACAACATTATACAGGACCACAACATTATACAGGACCACAATATTATACAGGACCACAGCATTATGCAGGACCACACCATTATACAGAACCACAACATTATACAAGACCACAACATTATACAGGACCACAACATTATACAGGACCACAACATTATTCACGACCACTACATTATACTGGACCACAACATTATACAGGACTACAACATTATACAGGACCACAACATTATACAGGACCACTACATTGTACTGGACCACAACATTATACAGGACCACAACATTATACAGGGCCACAGCATTATACAGGACCACAACATTATACAGGACCACTACATTATACTGGACCACAACATTATACAGGACTACAACATTATACAGGACCACAACATTATACAGGACCACTACATTGTACAGGACCACAACATTATACAGGACCACTACATAATACTGGACCATTACATTATACAGGACCACTACATTATTCAGGACCACTACATTATACAGGACCACTACATTATACAGTACCAAAACATTATACAGGTCCAGTACATTATACAAGACCACAACATTATACAGGACCACAACATAATACTGGACCACAACATTTTAAAGGACCACAACATTATACTTGACCACAATATTATACAGGACCACAACATTATACAGGACCACAACATTATACAGGACCACAGCATTATACAGGACCACAACATTATACAGGACCACAGCATTTTACAGGACCACTACAGTATAAGAGGACCAGAAAATTATACAGGACTACTACATTATACAGGACCATAACATTGATCTCCACTTGGACGTAAGTCCAAAATGTTGTAGAAACTTCTATTTTCTTGACAAATTTATTATCCATTAAAAAACTGAATTTCATCTTCCTTTTTTCATAAAAGTTTTTTGTTAACTTTTCACCAAAACTTTTTGCTCGTCAGACCCAGCCGCGTGACTTAAATTTGAATTCCCGATGAAATATTTCCTTGTGAATTCTATTTGAAGGTTTTTCTCCATTGTTTGCATGGTAATGAGATGAAAAATGAGAGAGATTGACAGGTTAACTTAAGTGTGTGTGTATATATATATATATATATATATATATATATATATATATATATATATATATATATATATATATATATATATATATATATATATATATATATATATGCGGAAAATCCACAGAGAAATATGAAATGAGGTGAACGTTTCGGCTTGTTAAAGCCTTTGTCAACACCAGACTGACTAAGGAGAAGGGAAGGGGGAGGATATATAGGCCGACACCTGACCAACCCATCCCTAGGGAAAGAATTAACCAAAAACAGGTATAGCTTAGCTTAGAATGGTCAAAGAGGATTAAGCGGTCAGAGAATAAGGATGAAAGATTAAAGAAAAGCCTCATGAACACACAATATATGAATATACAATTATAATGAGACATTGTTAGCCTCTCTATCAGAGTTGTTTCTTAAACTGTTGTGCAATATTATAACTTAAAAATGGATCAAGTTTGTACATACCAGTAGTAACATTAAGAAGATTTGGACACTGACTGATTAGAGCAGACTCAATCAAATTCCGTTCCACGAAATCCCCACAATTGGTAATGCTTTTTGCCCCATTCCAAATGGGGATCCGCTTAATCCTCTTTGACCATTCTAAGCTAAGCTATACCTGTTTTTGGTTAATTCTTTCCCTAGGGATGGGTTGGTCAGGTGTCGGCCTATATATCCTCCCCCTTCCCTTCTCCTTAGTCATTCTGGTGTTGACAAAGGCTTTAACAAGCTGAATATATATATATATATATATATATATATATATATATATATATATATATATATATATATATATATATATATATATATATATATATGAATGAATGAAAACTCACACCCCAGAAGTGACTCGAACCCATACTCCCAGAAGCAACGCAACTGGTAACTACAGGGCGCCTTAATCCGCTTGACCATCACGGCCGTCAAAAGGAAGTGATAGCCGAGGCTATTTGAGCCACTTCCCCGACGGCAACTCGGATGGTAATCTTTGGGCATAGCATTTCACCAAATCACCTCATTCTTTGGGGCACACGTGAGGAACACAAATGCGAACAAGCCTGAATGGTCCCCAGGACTATATGCGAATGAAAACTCACACCCCAGAAGTGACTCGAACCCATACTCCCAGAAGCAACGCAACTGGTAACTACAGGGCGCCTTAATCCGCTTGACCATCCCTGTAGGCGCCCTGTAGTTACCAGTTGCGTTGCTTCTGGGAGTATGGGTTCGAGTCACTTCTGGGGTGTGAGTTTTCATTCGCATATAGTCCTGGGGACCATTCAGGCTTGTTCGCATTTGTGTTCCTCACGTGTGCCCCAAAGAATGAGGTGATTTGGTGAAATGCTATGCCCAAAGATTACCATCCGAGTTGCCGTCGGGGAAGTGGCTCAAATAGCCTCGGCTATCACTTCCTTTTGACGGCCGTGATGGTCAAGCGGATTAAGGCGCCCTGTAGTTACCAGTTGCGTTGCTTCTGGGAGTATGGGTTCGAGTCACTTCTGGGGTGTGAGTTTTCATTCGCATATAGTCCTGGGGACCATTCAGGCTTGTTCGCATATATATATATATATATATATATATATATATATATATATATTATTAAATATGACCGAAAAAGTAAGATTAAGTAAGTAAAGTAAGACTTATTATATTTTCAAAGACTTTAGTTTACACAAACACACACAACTTTAAACTATACAACTATATTCTACCCACTTCAAGACTCCGCTCCAATATAGAAGCATCAAGAAATATGGGCCAATAAAAATAGGCCTTCTGCAGTTACCTACTTTTAATACCTGTTTGTATTTCATTGTTTCGTGTTCTGTCTTGTGTTAAAAGTTAATTTTCACCACATCCAAAACTATTGTAACATGTCACTTCACCCAAATGTAGGTATAAAAACTCGAAAGATGTTTAAGCTCTATTCAGTTAAAGTTGTGTGTGTTTGTGTAAACTAAAGTCTTTGAAAATGTAATAAGTTTTACGAAACGCGCTCAAGTGCCGCGTCAGACTAGAAATAAAAATGAATTTTGGAGAATTGTTCTTTGAATTACCATCAACAGTGAAAAGAAACGTAAGAAAGATCGAGAAAATTCGTGTTAGAATTATTTATCTTACTTTTTCGGTCATGTTTAATAATATATGTCTACAGGAAAGACTGCTACCAAAATATACTAATATATATATATATATATATATATATATATATATATATATATATATATATATATATATATATATATATATATTTATATATATATATATATTTATATATATATATATATATATATATATATATATATATATATATATATATATATATATATATATATATATATATATATATCCACTTAAGTTAACCTGTCAATCTCTCTCATTTTTCATCTCATTACCATGCAAACAATGGAGAAAAACCTTGAAATAGAATCCACAAGGAAATATTTCATCGGGAATTCAAATTAATTAAAGTCAAGCGGCTGGGTCTGACGAGCAAAAAGTTTTGGTGAGAAGTTAACGAAAAACTTTTATGAAAAAAGGAAGATGAAATTCAGTTTTTATATATAGGAGGGATACCACCTCTGGTGCAAGTGTAGGTACCCATAGCCTCGGAGAAGAAAATAAAGAGTACTCAGAGAAGACCTTGTGGATCCTCACTGAACACTTTGATATTTTCTTCTCCTACCACCCCTATTCTTTTGTTATGTGTGTATATGTATCTAACTTTATTTGAAAATGTCATTACACAAAAAAAGTTACAATATTTATTACATGCAGGGTACAAGGCTGCTTGTCACAAGTTGAACAGCTCCTCCAGCTCCTCAGATGGCGGGCAGGAACCATGGATGCAGTGAGCATTTCCTCTCTGGATTGCCACACTAAGGCGCTGAAAAAGAAAACTGGCAGCTCTAGGGTCTCTAGTTGTTTCGATTAGCTTAGACCCCAACTCCTTCAAAAAGCTAGCAGCACTTTTACCCCAGGCACCAAGTGTCTCTGAGGCAATGGGGACAAAATTGTAGTGGTGCTCAAGGTCTCTGTATTTACGTGACTTGGCCGCTTCCCGGTGATTGGCAGCTCCTCCTGCTTGTGTAGCACTGAAGTCAACATAGGTATTGACTAAAGTTGAAACGCAAGTGTAGTCCCACACCAACTGTCTACCATTCTTCCAGGGGTTCACCGTGATTCCGTCTGGGCGACCGACAGGCTCATCAGAGTTGCGGGACATTAGGTAACGGGGCTCTCTCTCTGCTGGACAACCGGCTGTGGTAAGGCTTCTCTTAATAATGTCATTGACCTCGCCGTGTCTTGCATGCCATCCTCCTGTCCTTTGGCAGAGAAGGCCATGCCATCCGTATATATATATATATATATATATATATATATATATATATATATATATATATATATATATATATATATATATATATATATATATATATATATATATATATATATATATATAGACCAGATAGATATATATATATAGACCAGAGAGCAAAAAGCTTCTTGTTCCAGCGCCTCAGTGTTGCGATTCAGAGGGGAAATGCCTGTTTTGTCTTGAGCACTAGTCCAACTTCAGAGGAATTCGAAGAAGTGTTTGACTTGCAACAATGATCGAACCCGTCTGTGACATTCATCAATGCTTCACTTTGTCGTGTTCTTCAAGAGATCCATAACATATAAGCACCTTTTTGTATTATTTTTGTATCAACCCATGTATATCTTGTAACCATTAAATACATAATAAAGCACAAAAAAAGAAAGGGGGTTGTAGGAGAAAAGCACACAGGAACTGTATTGGAGGGGATCTAAACATTCCCTCTAATGCGTTATGTGTGGTTTCCTCCGAGGCTATGGGTCCCCTTCTTCCAGCCAGAGGTGGTACTCCCTTCTCTATTAATATATATATATATATATATATATATATATATATATATATATATATATATATAACTGAAAACTCACACCCCAGAAGTGACTCGAACCCATACTCCCACAACTGGTATGTACAGGGACGCCTTAATCCGCTTGACCATCACGACCGGACATAAGGAAGTGATAGCCGAGGCTATATGAACCACTTCCCCGCCGGCACTCGGATGGTAATCTTGGGCATAGCATTTTATCAAATCACCTCATTCTTTGGGGCACACGTGAGGAACACAAATGCAAACAAGCCTGAATGGTCCCCAGGACTATATACAACTGAAAACTCACACCCCAGAAGTGACTCGAACCCATACTCCCACAACTGGTATGTACAGGGACGCCTTAATCCGCTTGACCATCACGACCGGACATAAGGAAGTGATAGCCGAGGCTATATGAACCACTTCCCCGCCGGCACTCGGATGGTAATCTTGGGCATAGCATTTTATCAAATCACCTCATTCTTTGGGGCACACGTGAGGAACACAAATGCAAACAAGCCTGAATGGTCCCCAGGACTATATACAACTGAAAACTCACACCCCAGAAGTGACTCGAACCCATACTCCCACAACTGGTATGTACAGGGACGCCTTAATCCGCTTGACCATCACGACCGGACATAAGGAAGTGATAGCCGAGGCTATATGAACCACTTCCCCGCCGGCACTCGGATGGTAATCTTGGGCATAGCATTTTATCAAATCACCTCATTCTTTGGGGCACACGTGAGGAACACAAATGCAAACAAGCCTGAATGGTCCCCAGGACTATATACAACTGAAAACTCACACCCCAGAAGTGACTCGAACCCATACTCCCACAACTGGTATGTACAGGGACGCCTTAATCCGCTTGACCATCACGACCGGACATAAGGAAGTGATAGCCGAGGCTATATGAACCACTTCCCCGCCGGCACTCGGATGGTAATCTTGGGCATAGCATTTTATCAAATCACCTCATTCTTTGGGGCACACGTGAGGAACACAAATGCAAACAAGCCTGAATGGTCCCCAGGACTATATACAACTGAAAACTCACACCCCAGAAGTGACTCGAACCCATACTCCCACAACTGGTATGTACAGGGACGCCTTAATCCGCTTGACCATCACGACCGGACATAAGGAAGTGATAGCCGAGGCTATATGAACCACTTCCCCGCCGGCACTCGGATGGTAATCTTGGGCATAGCATTTTATCAAATCACCTCATTCTTTGGGGCACACGTGAGGAACACAAATGCAAACAAGCCTGAATGGTCCCCAGGACTATATACAACTGAAAACTCACACCCCAGAAGTGACTCGAACCCATACTCCCACAACTGGTATGTACAGGGACGCCTTAATCCGCTTGACCATCACGACCGGACATAAGGAAGTGATAGCCGAGGCTATATGAACCACTTCCCCGCCGGCACTCGGATGGTAATCTTGGGCATAGCATTTTATCAAATCACCTCATTCTTTGGGGCACACGTGAGGAACACAAATGCAAACAAGCCTGAATGGTCCCCAGGACTATATACAACTGAAAACTCACACCCCAGAAATCACTTCCTTATGTCCGGTCGTGATGGTCAAGCGGATTAAGGCGTCCCTGTACATACCAGTTGTGGGAGTATGGGTTCGAGTCACTTCTGGGGTGTGAGTTTTCAGTTGTATATAGTCCTGGGGACCATTCAGGCTTGTTTGCATTTGTGTTCCTCACGTGTGCCCCAAAGAATGAGGTGATTTGATAAAATGCTATGCCCAAGATTACCATCCGAGTGCCGGCGGGGAAGTGGTTCATATAGCCTCGGCTATCACTTCCTTATGTCCGGTCGTGATGGTCAAGCGGATTAAGGCGTCCCTGTACATACCAGTTGTGGGAGTATGGGTTCGAGTCACTTCTGGGGTGTGAGTTTTCAGTTGTATATAGTCCTGGGGACCATTCAGGCTTGTTTGCATTTGTGTTCCTCACGTGTGCCCCAAAGAATGAGGTGATTTGATAAAATGCTATGCCCAAGATTACCATCCGAGTGCCGGCGGGGAAGTGGTTCATATAGCCTCGGCTATCACTTCCTTATGTCCGGTCGTGATGGTCAAGCGGATTAAGGCGTCCCTGTACATACCAGTTGTGGGAGTATGGGTTCGAGTCACTTCTGGGGTGTGAGTTTTCAGTTGTATATAGTCCTGGGGACCATTCAGGCTTGTTTGCATTTGTGTTCCTCACGTGTGCCCCAAAGAATGAGGTGATTTGATAAAATGCTATGCCCAAGATTACCATCCGAGTGCCGGCGGGGAAGTGGTTCATATAGCCTCGGCTATCACTTCCTTATGTCCGGTCGTGATGGTCAAGCGGATTAAGGCGTCCCTGTACATACCAGTTGTGGGAGTATGGGTTCGAGTCACTTCTGGGGTGTGAGTTTTCAGTTGTATATAGTCCTGGGGACCATTCAGGCTTGTTTGCATTTGTGTTCCTCACGTGTGCCCCAAAGAATGAGGTGATTTGATAAAATGCTATGCCCAAGATTACCATCCGAGTGCCGGCGGGGAAGTGGTTCATATAGCCTCGGCTATCACTTCCTTATGTCCGGTCGTGATGGTCAAGCGGATTAAGGCGTCCCTGTACATACCAGTTGTGGGAGTATGGGTTCGAGTCACTTCTGGGGTGTGAGTTTTCAGTTGTATATAGTCCTGGGGACCATTCAGGCTTGTTTGCATATATATATATATATATATATATATATATATATATATATATATATATATATATATATATATATATATATATATATATATATATAAACCAAGAGAGCGCACGAGGAAACATGTAGAGTATAGAGTTAATCAAGGAAGTGGAGTCTTTTGAGTGGCAAGGATTGAAGGGCACAGATACACGTAGGGATGCTGGCGAATTGAGATGAAAGACGCGGGGATAGTTAATATTTTAGGGGTGGCCCGGGTGGTGGTGTGGCCCTGGTGATGGGTAGTGGTGTGGTCCTGGTGATAGGTGGTGGTGTGGCCCTGGTGGGTGGTGGTGTGGCCCTGGTGGGTGGTAGTGTGGCCCAGGTGGGTGGTGGTGTGGCCCTGGTGATGGGTAGTGGTGTGGCCCTGGTGGGTGGTAGTGTGGCCCTGGTGGGTGGTGGTGTGGTCCTGGTGATAAGTAGTGGTGTGGTCCTGGTGATGGGTAGTGGTGTGGCCCTGGTGATGGGTGGTGGTGTGGCCCTGGTGATGGGTGGTGGTGTGGTCCTGGTGGGTGGTGGTGTGGCCCTGGTGGGTGGTGGTGTGGCCCTGGTGGGTGGTGGTGTGGCCCTGGTGATGGGTAGTGGTGTGGCCCTGGTGATGGGTGGTGGTGTGGCCCTGGTGATGGGTAGTGGTGTGGCCCTGGTGATGGGTGGTGGTGTGGCCCTGGTGGGTGGTGGTGTGGGCCCTGGTGATGGGTGGTGGTGTGGCCCTGGTGATGGGTAGTGGTGTGGCCCTGGTGATGGGTGGTGGTGTGGCCCTGGTGGGTGGTGGTGTGGGCCCTGGTGATGGGTGGTGGTGTGGTCCTGGTGATGGGTGGTGGTGTGGCCCTGGTGGGTGGTGGTGTGGGCCCTGGTGATGGGTGGTGGTGTGGTCCTGGTGATGGGTGGTGGTGTGGTCCCTGGTGATGGGTGGTGGTGTGGCCCTGGTGATGGGTGGTGGTGTGGCCCTGGTGGTGGGTGGTGGTGTGGCCCTGGTGATGGGTGGTGGTGTGGCCCTGGTGATGGGTGGTGGTGTGGTCCTTGTGATGGGTGGTGGTGTGGTCCTGGTGATGGGTGGTGGTGTGGTCCTGGTGATGGGTGGTGGTGTGGTCCTGGTGGGTGGTGGTGTGGTCCTGGTGGTGGGTGGTGGTGTGGTCCTGGTAATGGGTGGTGGTGTGGTCCTGGTGATGGGTGGTGGTGTGGCCCTGGTGGGTGGTGGTGTGGTCCTGGTGATGGGTGGTGGTGTGGTCCTGGTGGTGGGTGGTGGTGTGGTCCTGGTGATGGGTGGTGGTGTGGTCCTGGTGATGGGTGGTGGTGTGGCCCTGGTGGTGGGTGGTGGTGTGGCCCTGGTGGTGGGTGGTGGTGTGGT
>NC_091152.1:39680402-39700402 GCF_040958095.1 Procambarus clarkii
TACACACGTTGATGGTGTACACAGTTGATGGTGTACACACGTTGATGGTGTACACAGTTGATGGTGTACACAGTTGATGGTGTACACACGTTGATGGTGTACACACGTTGATGGTGTACACACGTTGATGGTGTACACACGTTGATGGTGTACACACGTTGATGGTGTACACACGTTGATGGTGTACACACGTTGATGGTGTACACACGTTGATGGTGTACACACGTTGATGGTGTACACACGTTGATGGTGTACACACGTTGATGGTGTACACACGTTGATGGTGTACACACGTTGATGGTGTACACAGTTGATGGTGTACACAGTTGATGGTGTACACACGTTGATGGTGTACACACGTTGATGGTGTACACACGTTGATGGTGTACACAGTTGATGGTGTACACAGTTGATGGTGTACACAGTTGATGGTGTACACAGTTGATGGTGTACACACGTTGATGGTGTACACACGTTGATGGTGTACACAGTTGATGGTGTACACACGTTGATGGTGTACACACGTTGATGGTGTACACACGTTGATGGTGTACACAGTTGATGGTGTACACACGTTGATGGTGTACACACGTTGATGGTGTACACAGTTGATGGTGTACACACGTTGATGGTGTACACACGTTGATGGTGTACACACGTTGATGGTGTACACAGTTGATGGTGTACACAGTTGATGTTGTACACACGTTGATGGTGTACACACGTTGATGGTGTACACACGTTGATGGTGTACACACGTTGATGGTGTACACACGTTGATGGTGTACACACGTTGATGGTGTACACACGTTGATGGTGTACACAGTTGATGGTGTACACACGTTGATGGTGTACACACGTTGATGGTGTACACACGTTGATGGTGTACACACGTTGATGGTGTACACAGTTGATGGTGTACACACGTTGATGGTGTACACACGTTGATGGTGTACACACGTTGATGGTGTACACACGTTGATGGTGTACACACGTTGATGGTGTACACACGTTGATGGTGTACACACGTTGATGGTGTACACGTTGATGGTGTACACACGTTGATGGTGTACACGTTGATGGTGTACACAGTTGATGGTGTACACAGTTGATGGTGTACACACGTTGATGGTGTACACACGTTGATGGTGTACACACGTTGATGGTGTACACAGTTGATGGTGTACACACGTTGATGGTGTACACACGTTGATGGTGTACACACGTTGGGTGTACACACGTTGATGGTGTACACACGTTGATGGTGTACACACGTTGATGGTGTACACACGTTGATGGTGTACACAGTTGATGGTGTACACACGTTGATGGTGTACACACGTTGATGGTGTACACACGTTGATGGTGTACACAGTTGATGGTGTACACACGTTGATGGTGTACAACGTTGATGGTGTACACAGTTGATGGTGTACACACGTTGATGGTGTACACACAGTTGATGGTGTACACACGTTGATGGTGTACACGTTGATGGTGTACACAGTTGATTGTACACACGTTGATGGTGTACACACGTTGATGGTGTACACACGTTGATGGTGTACACACGTTGATGGTGTACACACGTTGATGGTGTACACAGTTGATGGTGTACACAGTTGATGGTGTACACAGTTGATGGTGTACACACGTTGATGGTGTACACACGTTGATGGTGTACACACGTTGATGGTGTACACACGTTGATGGTGTACACAGTTGATGGTGTACACACGTTGATGGTGTACACACGTTGATGGTGTACACACGTTGATGGTGTACACACGTTGATGGTGTACACGTTGATGGTGTACACACGTTGATGGTGTACACAGTTGATGGTGTACACACGTTGATGGTGTACACACGTTGATGGTGTACACACGTTGATGGTGTACACACGTTGATGGGGTACACACGTTGATGGGGTACACACGTTGATGGTGTACACACGTTGATGGTGTACACACGTTGATGGTGTACACAGTTGATGGTGTACACACGTTGATGGTGTACACACGTTGATGGTGTACACAGTTGATGGTGTACACACGTTGATGGTGTACACACGTTGATGGTGTACACACGTTGATGGTGTACACACGTTGATGGTGTACACACGTTGATGGTGTACACACGTTGATGGTGTACACACGTTGATGGTGTACACACGTTGATGGTGTACACAGTTGATGGTGTACACACGTTGATGGTGTACACACGTTGATGGTGTACACACGTTGATGGTGTACACACGTTGATGGTGTACACACGTTGATGGTGTACACAGTTGATGGTGTACACAGTTGATGGTGTACACGTTGATGGTGTACACAGTTGATGGTGTACACAGTTGATGGTGTACACACGTTGATGGTGTACACACGTTGATGGTGTACACAGTTGATGGTGTACACACGTTGATGGTGTACACACGTTGATGGTGTACACAGTTGATGGTGTACACAGTTGATGGTGTACACACGTTGATGGTGTACACAGTTGATGTACACAGTTGATGGTGTACACACGTTGATGGTGTACACACGTTGATGGTGTACACACGTTGATGGTGTACACAGTTGATGGTGTACACAGTTGATGGTGTACACAGTTGATGGTGTACACAGTTGATTGTACACACGTTGATGGTGTACACACGTTGATGGTGTACACAGTTGATGGTGTACAACGTTGATGGTGTACACACGTTGATGGTGTACACACGTTGATGGTGTACACACGTTGATGCTGTACACACGTTGATGGTGTACACAGTTGATGGTGTACACACGTTGATGGTGTACACACGTTGATGGTGTACACACGTTGATGGTGTACACACGTTGATGGTGTACACAGTTGATGGTGTACACACGTTGATGGTGTACACACGTTGATGGTGTACACAGTTGATGGTGTACACACGTTGATGGTGTACACACGTTGATGGTGTACACACGTTGATGGTGTACACAGTTGATGGTGTACACACGTTGATGGTGTACACACGTTGATGGTGTACACACGTTGATGGTGTACACACGTTGATGGTGTACACACGTTGATGGTGTACACACGTTGATGGTGTACACACGTTGATGGTGTACACAGTTGATGGTGTACACACGTTGATGGTGTACACAGTTGATGGTGTACACAGTTGATGGTGTACACACGTTGATGGTGTACACACGTTGATGGTGTACACACGTTGATGGTGTACACACGTTGATGGTGTACACACGTTGATGGTGTACACAGTTGATGGTACACAGTTGATGGTGTACACAGTTGATGTTGTACACACGTTGATGGTGTACACAGTTGATGGTGTACACACGTTGATGGTGTACACACGTTGATGGTGTACACACGTTGATGGTGTACACAGTTGATGGTGTACACAGTTGATGGTGTACACAGTTGATGGTGTACACACGTTGATGGTGTACACACGTTGATGGTGTACACAGTTGATGGTGTACACACGTTGATGGTGTACAACGTTGATGGTGTACACACGTTGATGGTGTACACACGTTGATGGTGTACACACGTTGATGGTGTACACACGTTGATGGTGTACACACGTTGATGGTGTACACACGTTGATGGTGTACACACGTTGATGGTGTACACACGTTGATGGTGTACACACGTTGATGGTGTACACACGTTGATGGTGTACACAGTTGATGGTGTCACACGTTGATGGTGTACACACGTTGATGGTGTACACAGTTGATGGTGTACACACGTTGATGGTGTACACACGTTGATGGTGTACACACGTTGATGGGTACACACGTTGATGGTGTACACACGTTGATGGTGTACACAGTTGATGGTGTACACACGTTGATGGTGTACACAGTTGATGGTATACACAGTTGATGGTGTACACAGTTGATGGGGTACACAGTTGATGGTGTACACAGTTGATGGTGTACACACGTTGATGGTGTACACACGTTGATGGTGTACACAGTTGATGGTGTACACACGTTGATGGTGTACACACGTTGATGGTGTACACAGTTGATGGTGTACACAGTTGATGGTGTACACACGTTGATGGTGTACACAGTTGATGGTGTACACAGTTGATGGTGTACACAGTTGATGTTGTACACACGTTGATGGTGTACACACGTTGATGGTGTACACAGTTGATGGTGTACACGTTGATGGTGTACACAGTTGATGGTGTACACACGTTGATGGTGTACACACGTTGATGGTGTACACAGTTGATGGTGTACACACGTTGATGGTGTACACACGTTGATGGTGTACACACGTTGATGGTGTACACACGTTGATGGTGTACACACGTTGATGGTGTACACACGTTGATGGTGTACACAGTTGATGGTGTACACACGTTGATGGTGTACACAGTTGATGGTGTACACACGTTGATGGTGTACACACGTTGATGGTGTACACAGTTGATGGTGTACACACGTTGATGGTGTACACACGTTGATGGTGTACACACGTTGATGGTGTACACAGTTGATGGTGTACACAGTTGATGGTGTACACACGTTGATGGTGTACACACGTTGATGGTGTACACACGTTGATGGTGTACACACGTTGATGGTGTACACACGTTGATGGTGTACACACGTTGATGGTGTACACAGTTGATGGTGTACACAGTTGATGGTGTACACACGTTGATGGTGTACACACGTTGATGGTGTACACACGTTGATGGTGTACACACGTTGATGGTGTACACACGTTGATGGTGTACACAGTTGATGGTGTACACAGTTGATGGTGTACACAGTTGATGGTGTACACAGTTGATGGTGTACACACGTTGATGGTGTACACACGTTGATGGTGTACACACGTTGATGGTGTACACACGTTGATGGTGTACACAGTTGATGGTGTACACAGTTGATGGTGTACACACGTTGATGGGGTTCACACGTTGATGGTGTACACAGTTGATGGTGTACACAGTTGATGGTGTACACAGTTGATGGTGTACACACGTTGATGGTGTACACAGTTGATGGTGTACACACGTTGATGGTGTACACACGTTGATGGTGTACACAGTTGATGGTGTACACACGTTGATGGTGTACACAGTTGATGGTGTACACAGTTGATGGTGTACACACGTTGATGGTGTACACACGTTGATTGTGTACACACGTTGATGGTGTACACACGTTGATGGTGTACACACGTTGGGGTACACACGTTGATGGTGTACACAGTTGATGGTGTACACACGTTGATGGTGTACACACGTTGATGGTGTACACACGTTGATGGTGTACACACGTTGATGGTGTACACACGTTGATGGTGTACACAGTTGATGGTGTACACACGTTGATGGTGTACACAGTTGATGGTGTACACACGTTGATGGTGTACACACGTTGATGGTGTACACAGTTGATGGTGTACACAGTTGATGGTGTACACAGTTGATGGTGTACACACGTTGATGGTGTACACAGTTGATGGTGTACACAGTTGATGGTGTACACACGTTGATGGTGTACACAGTTGATGGTGTACACAGTTGATGGTGTACACAGTTGATGGTGTACACAGTTGATGGTGTACACGTTGATGGTGTACACACGTTGATGGTGTACACACGTTGATGGTGTACACAGTTGATGGTGTACACACGTTGATGGTGTACACAGTTGATGGTGTACACAGTTGATGGTGTACACACGTTGATGGTGTACACGTTGATGGTGTACACAGTTGATGGTGTACACAGTTGATTGTACACACGTTGATGGTGTACACAGTTGATGGTGTACACACGTTGATGGGTACACAGTTGATGGTGTACACACGTTGATGGTGTACACGTTGATGGTGTACACAGTTGATGGTGTACACACGTTGATGGTGTACACACGTTGATGGTGTACACAGTTGATGGTGTACACACGTTGATGGTGTACACACGTTGATGGTGTACACAGTTGATGGTGTACACAGTTGATGGTGTACACAGTTGATGGTGTACACACGTTGATGGTGTACACACGTTGATGGTGTACACAGTTGATGGTGTACACACGTTGATGGTGTACACGTTGATGGTGTACACACGTTGATGGTGTACACACGTTGATGGTGTACACACGTTGATGGTGTACACAGTTGATGGTGTACACAGTTGATGGTGTACACACGTTGATGGTGTACACAGTTGATGGTGTACACACGTTGATGGTGTACACACGTTGATGGTGTACACAGTTGATGGTGTACACACGTTGATGGTGTACACACGTTGATGGTGTACACACGTTGATGATGTACACAGTTGATGGTGTACACAGTTGATGTTGTACACACGTTGATGGTGTACACACGTTGATGGTGTACACACGTTGATGGTGTACACGTTGATGGTGTACACACGTTGATGGGGTACACACGTTGATGGTGTACACAGTTGATGGTGTACACACGTTGATGGTGTACACAGTTGATGGTGTACACACGTTGATGGTGTACACACGTTGATGGTATACACACGTTGATGGTGTACACACGTTGATGGTGTACACACGTTGATGGTGTACACAGTTGATGGTGTACACAGTTGATGGTGTACACAGTTGATGGTGTACACAGTTGATGGTGTACACACGTTGATGGTGTACACACGTTGATGGTGTACACACGTTGATGGTGTACACACGTTGATGGTCTACACACGTTGATGGTGTACACAGTTGATGGTGTACACAGTTGATGGTGTACACAGTTGATGGTGTACACACGTTGATGGGGTTCACACGTTGATGGTGTACACAGTTGATGGTGTACACAGTTGATGGTGTACACAGTTGATGGTGTACACACGTTGATGGTGTACACAGTTGATGGTGTACACACGTTGATGGGTACACACGTTGATGGTGTACACAGTTGATGGTGTACACCGTTGATGGTGTACACAGTTGATGGTGTACACAGTTGATGGTGTACACACGTTGATGGTGTACACACGTTGATGGTGTACACACGTTGATGGTGTACACACGTTGATGGTGTACACACGTTGATGGTGTACACACGTTGATGGTGTACACACGTTGATGGTGTACACACGTTGATGGTGTACACACGTTGATGGTGTACACAGTTGATGGTGTACACACGTTGATGGTGTACACAGTTGATGGTGTACACACGTTGATGGGTACACACGTTGATGGTGTACACAGTTGATGGTGTACACAGTTGATGGTGTACACAGTTGATGGTGTACACACGTTGATGGTGTACACAGTTGATGGTGTACACAGTTGATGGTGTACACACGTTGATGGTGTACACACGTTGATGGTGTACACAGTTGATGGTGTACACAGTTGATGGTGTACACACGTTGATGGTGTACACAGTTGATGGTGTACACACGTTGATGGTGTACACACGTTGATGGTGTACACAGTTGATGGTGTACACAGTTGATGGTGTACACACGTTGATGGTGTACACAGTTGATGGTGTACACAGTTGATGGTGTACACAGTTGATGGTGTACACAGTTGATGGTGTACACACGTTGATGGTGTACACACGTTGATGGTGTACACAGTTGATGGTGTACACACGTTGATGGTGTACACACGTTGATGGTGTACACAGTTGATGGTGTACACAGTTGATGGTGTACACACGTTGATGGTGTACACAGTTGATGGTGTACACACGTTGATGGTGTACACACGTTGATGGGGTACACAGTTGATGGTGTACACAGTTGATGGTGTACACACGTTGATGGTGTACACACGTTGATGGTGTACACACGTTGATGGTGTACACAGTTGATGGTGTACACAGTTGATGGTGTACACACGTTGATGGTGTACACAGTTGATGGTGTACACAGTTGATGGTGTACACAGTTGATGGTGTACACAGTTGATGGTGTACACACGTTGATGGTGTACACACGTTGATGGTGTACACAGTTGATGGTGTACACAGTTGATGGTGTACACACGTTGATGGTGTACACAGTTGATGGTAACACAGTTGATGGTGTACACACGTTGATGGTGTACACACGTTGATGGTGTACACAGTTGATGGTGTACACACGTTGATGGTGTACACAGTTGATGGTGTACACAGTTGATGGTGTACACACGTTGATGGGGTACACAGTTGATGGTGTACACACGTTGATGGTGTACACACGTTGATGGTTTACACACGTTGATGGAGTACACACGTTGATGGGGTACACAGTTGATGGTGTACACAGTTGATGGTGAACACAGTTGATGGTGTACACACGTTGATGGTGTACACACGTTGATGGTGTACACACGTTGATGGTGTACACAGTTGATGGTGTACACAGTTGATGGTGTACACACGTTGATGGTGTACACACGTTGATGGTGTACACACGTTGATGGTGTACACAGTTGATGGTGTACACAGTTGATGGTGTACACACGTTGATGGTGTACACAGTTGATGGTGTACACACGTTGATGGTGTACACACGTTGATGGTGTACACAGATTGATGGTGTACACAGTTGATGGTGTACATACGTTGCTGGTGTACACAGTTGATAGTGTACACAGTTGATGGTGTACACAGTTGATGTTGTCACACGTTGATGGTGTACACAGTTGATGGTGTACACAGTTGATGGTGTACACACGTTGATGGTGTACACACGTTGATGGTGTACACAGTTGATGGTGTACACAGTTCAATGTGTACACAGTTGATGGTTGTACACAGTTGATGTTGTACACACGTTGATGGTTACACACGTGATGGTGTACACAGTTGATGGGGTACACACGTTGATGGTGTACACACGTTGATGGGGTACACACGTTGATGGGTACACCGTTGATGGTGTACACAGTTGATGGTGTACACAGTTGATGGTGTACACACGTTGATGGTGTACACAGTTGATGGTGTACACACGTTGATGGTGTACACACGTTGATGGTGTACACAGTTGATGGTGTACACGTTGATGGTGTACACACGTTGATGGTGTACACACGTTGATGGTGTACACACGTTGATGGTGTACACAGTTGATGGTGTACACAGTTGATGGTGTACACACGTTGATGGTGTACACAGTTGATGGTGTACACAGTTGATGGTGTACACAGTTGATGGTGTACACAGTTGATGGTGTACACACGTTGATGGTGTACACAGTTGATGGTGTACACAGTTGATGGTGTACACAGTTGATGGTGTACACACGTTGATGGTGTACACAGTTGATGGTGTACACAGTTGATGGTGTACACACGTTGATGGTGTACACACGTTGATGGTGTACACAGTTGATGGTGTACACACGTTGATGGTGTACACAGTTGATGGTGTACACAGTTGATGGTGTACACACGTTGATGGTGTACACAGTTGATGGTGTACACACGTTGATGGTGTACACACGTTGATGGTGTACACACGTTGATGGTGTACACACGTTGATGGGTACACAGTTGATGGTGTACACAGTTGATGGTGAACACAGTTGATGGTGTACACACGTTGATGGTGTACACACGTTGATGGTGTACACACGTTGATGGTGTACACAGTTGATGGTGTACACAGTTGATGGTGTACACACGTTGATGGTGTACACACGTTGATGGTGTACACACGTTGATGGTGTACACAGTTGATGGTGTACACAGTTGATGGTGTACACACGTTGATGGTGTACACACGTTGATGGTGTACACAGTTGATGGTGTACACACGTTGATGGTGTACACAGTTGATGGTGTACACAGTTGATGGTGTACACACGTTGATGGTGTACACAGTTGATGGTGTACACAGTTGATGGTGTACACAGTTGATGGTGTACACACGTTTGATGGTGTACACAGTTGATGGTGTACACAGTTGATGGTGTACACACGTTGATGGTGTACACACGTTGATGGTGTACACAGTTGATGGTGTACACAGTTGATGGTGTACACAGTTGATGGTGTACACAGTTGATGTTGTACACACGTTGATGGTGTACACACGTTGATGGTGTACACAGTTGATGGGGTACACACGTTGATGGTGTACACACGTTGATGGTGTACACACGTTGATGGTGTACACAGTTGATGGTGTACACAGTTGATCTTGTACACACGTTGATGGGGTACACAGTTGATGGTGTATACACGTTGATGGGGTACACAGTTGATGGTGTACACACGTTGATGGTGTACACACGTTGATGGTGTACACAGTTGATGGGGTACACACGTTGATGGTGTACACACGTTGATGGTGCACAAAGTTGATGGTGTACACACGTTGATGGTGCACACACGTTGATGGGGTACACAGTTGATGGTGTACACAGTTGATGGTGTACACACGTTGATGGTGTACACACGTTGATGGTGTACACACGTTGATGGTGTACACAGTTGATGGTGTACACAGTTTATGGTGTACACACGTTGATTGTGTACACAGTTGATGGTGTACACAGTTGATAATGTACACAGTTGATGGTGTACACAGTTGATGGTGTACACACATTGATGGTGTACACAGTTGATGGTGTACACAGTTGATGGTGTACACAGTTGATGGTGTACACACGTTGATGGTGTACACAGTTGATGGTGTACACAGTTGATGTTGTACACACGTTGATGGGGTACACACGTTGATGGTGTACACAGTTGATGGTGTACACACGTTGATGGTGTACACAGTTGATGGTGTTCACAGTTGATGGTGTACGCACGTTGATGGGGTACACAGTTGATGGTGTACACACGTTGATGGTGTACACACGTTGATGGTGTACACAGTTGATGGTGTACACAGTTGATGGCGTACACACGTTGATGGTGTACACACGTTGATGGTGTACACACGTTGATGGTGTACACAGTTGATGGTGTACACAGTTGATGGTGTACACAGTTGATGGTGTACACACGTTGATAGTGTACACAGTTGATGGTGTACACACGTTGATGGTGTACACACGTTGATGGTATACACACGTTGATGGTGTACACACGTTGATGGTGTACACAGTTGATGGTGTACACACGTTGGATGGTGTACACACGTTGATGGTGTACACACGTAGATGGTGTACACACGTTGATGGTGTACACACGTTGATGGTGTACACAGTTGATGGTGTACACACGTTGATGGTGTACACACGTTGATGGTGTACACACGTTGATGGTGTACACACGTTGATGGTGAACACAGTTGATGGTGTACACACGTTGATGGTGTACACACGTTGATGGTGTACACACGTTGATGGTGTACACACGTTGATGGGGTATACATGTTTAGTGTGTACACACGTTGATGGGGTATACATGTTGATGGTGTACACACCTTGATGGGGTATACACGTTGATGGTGTACACACGTTGATGGGGTACACACGTTGATGGGGTACACACGTTGATGGGGTACACAGTTGATGGTGTACACACGTTGATGGTGTACACACGTTGATGGGGTATACATGTTGATGGTGTACACACGTTGATGGTGTACACACGTTGATGGTGTACACACGTTGATGGTGTACACACGTTGATGGGGTATACATGTTTAGTGTGTACACACGTTGATGGGGTATACATGTTGATGGTGTACACACGTTGATGGGGTATACATGTTGATGGGGTATACACGTTGATGGTGTACACACGTTGATGGTGTACACACGTTGATGGTGTACACACGTTGATGGTGTACACACGTTGATGGTGTACATAGTTGATGGGGTACACAGTTTATGGAGTGGACACATTGATGGGGTACAGACGTTGATGGGGTACACACATTGATAGGGTACACAGTTGACGGGGTACACAGGTGATGGGGGTACACAGTTGATGGGGTACACAGTTGATGAGGTACACAGTTGATAGGGTACACAGTTGATGGGGTACACAGTTGATGGGGTACACACATTGATGGGGTACACAGTGGTTGGGGTACACAGGTGATGGGGTACACAGTGGTTGGGGTACACAGTTGATGGGGTACACAGTTGATGGGGTACACAGTAGTTGGGGTACACAGTTGATGAGGTACACAGTTGATGGGGTACACAGTTGATGGGGTACACAGTTGAGTGCCTCAGGCGTCAGCAAGGGTGGCCACAGTCAGCCCCTCTAGAGGGTCCAGGTGTTACAAGAGGATTGTTTTCCTAGTCCCAGTTCCCTGATGTTGGTAGTCTGCTCGAATGTCCTTCTTGAAGGTGTCGTGGTCACAGAGGTGGTGGAGGCGGTCTTGAGGGGCGACCACACCAAGGCTCCGTCCACCTTCCCTGCCCTTGTATGTCCAGTTGTCCTCGTGGACGAGTGGATGTTGTTGTTGTTTTAGATTTACCTACTCAGAACGATATGTCCATGTAGCACCGACTATGGTGAGCCCGTAAAGAGGAAGGTACAGGCAGATATATAGAGAAGAGAGTAAGATGAGGGGTGAGCAAGTAAGATAGTGAGGTGAGGAGCAGGTAGGAATAAGGTCACAGTACACTCACCATGTAGGGTGAGGTACAGTGAGGTAGTGCATAGTCGTTGACGATCAGGGCAGAAGGTGAGGTGCAAATTGTGTCATTGATAGTGAGGTATACCTAAGCTGGGTTTACATAGCTGTGTGTAGGAGCTTGAATACTTCTCAAGCCACATTTTGCAACATTTTCTCAATAAAGACTCAAAGGATCAATACTATTGCGGTAGAGTGGCAGTCCAGTACCAGACCCACTCTAATAACAAGACGGGTTATATGTGCTGACATGTGTAAGGCACAAAATACATAAACTGCGGTACTGTATTCCTGGATACATTCCCACGACGATTTATTCGCTCCTTTGATAATAGTCGATTTTCCATTTACATCTCACTTAAGCTTGGAATGTAAATTGATATCAATAAAAGTATTTTCTGAGATACAACAAATTTTTATATTATTTTATATTTGTTTCTCTTGTTCTTCAAAATACTCCAAGAATTCACAGTTTCATACAGCTGGTGTTGAGACTTTTAACTATACACGTTGAGATGTATACTTTTGTTTATAAGACTTTAATTTGTATTATTTATTTACAGTTTATATTAATGATCATTTTGGTGCAACAAACTAAAACAATCAAATTAATATATTTTTGGTTGTGAATATTAAGACCAATTCAGTAAGAATTCATGTTAAGAATTACAGGAAACAAAGGTGAAGGCAGAGCCAGGTGGAAGTCAAGGCGTGCGTGTGAACGGCAAGTTTGACTTCCTCGTTGTCCTATATACTCTTGATGTTGGTGGAGCAAGATTTATAAATTGGTTCGGAAGCACTTTTTAGGGTACAAAAGAAAACAAAATAGTTTTATGTATATGTGATAACGATGAGTTTACATGTAGACTACAGGTAGAGTAGTGTAGTTCAGCGTTCCTCCCCAGAACGACTACAGGTAGAGTAGTGTAGTTCAGCGTTCCTCCCCAGAACGACTACAGGTAGAGTAGTGTAGTTCAGTGTTCCTCCCCAGAACGACTACAGGTAGAGTAGTGTAGTTCAGTGTTCCTCCCCAGAACGACTATAGGTAGAGTAGTGTAGTTCAGCGTTCCTCCCCAGAACGACTACAGGTAGAGTAGTGTAGTTCAGCGTTCCTCCCCAGAACGACTACAGGTAGAGTAGTGTAGTTCAGCGTTCCTCCCCAGAACGACTACAGGCAGAGTAGTGTAGTTCAGCGTTCCTCCCCAGAACGACTACAGGTAGAGTAGTGTAGTTCAGCGTTCCTCCCCAGAACGACAACAGGTAGAGTAGTGTAGTTCAGCGTTCCTCCCCAGAACGACTACAGGTAGAGTAGTGTAGTTCAGCGTTCCTCCCCAGAACGACTACAGGTAGAGTAGTGTAGTTCAGCGTTCCTCCCCAGAACGACTACAGGTAGAGTAGTGTAGTTCAGCGTTCCTCCCCAGAACGACAACAGGTAGAGTAGTGTAGTTCAGCGTTCCTCCCCAGAACGACTACAGGTAGAGTAGTGTAGTTCAGCGTTCCTCCCCAGAACGACTACAGGTAGAGTAGTGTAGTTCAGCGTTCCTCCCCAGAACGACTACAGGTAGAGTAGTGTAGTTCAGCGTTCCTCCCCAGAACGACTACAGGTAGAGTAGTGTAGTTCAGCGTTCCTCCCCAGAACGACTACAGGTAGAGTAGTGTAGTTCAGCGCTCCTCCCCAGAACGACTACAGGTAGAGTAGTGTAGGTCAGCGTTCCTCCCCAGAACGACTACAGGTAGAGTAGTGTAGTTCAGCGTTCCTCCCCAGAACGACTACAGGTAGAGTAGTGTAGTTCAGCGTTCCTCCCCAGAACGACTACAGGTAGAGTAGTGTAGTTCAGCGTTCCTCCCCAGAAATGGGAACATAAATATTTGTGTGTTCTACATGTCTGGTTTTCTTATTAGGTCAAGCAGTGAATAGTTCACTACATGCAGGTCTATCTGTCTATCTATCTATCTATCTATACATGTCATTAAACACAACAGCAGTGTGACTGTTGATAATTTTCTTAGATATTTTCCATTCTACCATCTAGAGGATGAAGAAACACTAGATCACTTAATGTTTCCAGTTTATTGTTTGAAGTTTCGTCAGCAATTTTACATGATCAGGAATATACTCTATGTTCAACACACACATGTATACTAAGCTTAAGAGATTGGTTGATGAAGATTAAGCCACCCAAAGGTGGCACGGGCATGAGTAGCCCGTAAGAGCTTGCAAGAAGAAATTTAGACATTTATAAGCGTAGGAACATCTCACTCTACGTTTCACCTAATCCCATTAATCGTAGGGAGCGACGAAGGATAGAGTGAGGTGACTGTGGTCTGACTCCGGCTTCCAGCTGTCCGCCAGGTCTTACATCTTCACTCTGGGTCAATGGAGGACCATCAAACAGCTGTATGCTCCAAGTTGAATTCATCTGGATGTTGACTACTGGTGTCAGTTCCCGAGTGAACACAGCCTCAGGCATACGAAGCCTCCTACGGTCGTCGGTGTGTGTGATTATTGTCGTATCTTTCACTATGTCTTGGTGAGTAAGGAAGGTGTTGTGGTGTTGAGAATGATCTTCTATAATACCTCAGTCTTGTAAACAAAGTGTAAGACGTCTACTCAGTGTATTCGTGGTATGTACAATGTAGCATATATTTCAGAGTGCACAGTCTCCAGAGTTGCACTTGTATTAATACACAACATTAGTGCACCTCAGGTTGTCAGTGGAGGCAGACATGTTATTTCTCATAATGATGGAAGGTGTACAAGGGTTGCTATAATTAATTATAGGACGAATCCTTGCGTTTTCACTGCGAGGTCTGCAATTCCTGTCAATTATATCTCGTATCACCTTTTCATCATTGTTAAATGCCTCAGTAAATGTAAATATATAATACATTATAATGTGTTCCTTGGAGGGCCTATTTCCCACCCCTGGGGCCTGGTTATCATCAGTCAGGTGGCGGCCCAGCTTCTTACTAACGATTTCGTCAAATTCTGTATTGCTGTAATCGTTGTTCACAACAGATTGTTGGATTCGTTCAAGTTCGTGGTGCAAGAGCTGCCAAGACATCTGAGAAGACCGAGGGAGGTACTAAGCAACATCTTCTCAACACCACAACACCATCCTGGATCACCAAGACGTAGTGAAGGACACCACAGTAATCACACCACCCTACGAGGCTTCGTATCCCTGAGGTTGTGTTCATTCACGAGCTGACACCAGTAATCAACATCCACATGAAGTCCACTTGGAGCATACAGCATATATATATATATATATATATATATATATATATATATATATATATATATATATATATATATATATATATATATATATATATATATATATATATCTCCCCTATCCCCCAAAGCCTCTCCTCCCCCATGCTCCCCCAACCCCCCCCCCCTTCTCTCACCACCCCAACCCTCCCCCTCTTACTCTCCCCCCCCCCCCCAACCCTCCCCCTCTCACTCTCCCCACCTACCCTCCCCCTCTTACCCACCCCCCTTACCCTCCCCCCTCTCCCCCACCACCCTCCTCTCCCCCACTCCCCCAAGCCCTCCCACCTCCACCAGTCTCCCCGTGCCAGGTCCCCCCAGCTCCCACTCACCCCAGATCCCAAAGGTCCCCCCCAGAGGAGAAGCAGAAGAGAGTCAGTTTCAGGGTGATGTACTCGAACATAGATGGGATCACAAGCAAGACAAGTGAACTAAGGGAAAGAGCACAAGAAGTGAACCCAGATGTAATCGGACTCACTGAAACAAAACTCTCTGGAATCATAACGAATGCCGTGTTTCCCCAGGAGTACACAGTAATAAGGAAAGAGAGGAAAGGTAGGGGAGGAGGCAGAGTGGCCCTACTCATGAGAAAGGAATGGAGTTTTAAGGAGATGGCCAACCCGGGCTGTGAGGGTTCATGGACTACATAGCAGGCACCATGACAATGGGAGGACCAGGAATAGTAGTAGCAGTAATATACAACCCTCCACCAAATGACAGAAGACCCAGTCAAGAGTATGAAAACAACAACATGCCAGTTAACACTATAAGTGAGAGGGCAGCCTCTGCTGCCCGTAGAAATAGATCCCACCTGCTCATCATGGGCGACTTCAATCACGGAAGGATTGACTGGAAGAACAAGGAACCGCATGGAGGCGAGGATACGTGGAGAGCCAAACTACTGGAGGTGGTGACAAGAAACCTTTTACCCAGCATGTCAGAGAACCCACAAGGATGAGAGGCAATGACGAACCAGCGAGACTCGACCTAGTTTTCACTCTGAACGACTCGGACATAAGAGAAATCGGTTTTGAGGACCCAGTAAGAATGAGCGACCACAGTGTACTGGTGTTTGAGTACCTGATTGAAGAAGGGTTATTGAACTCGAGGAGGGATAGCATACCGAAAGGGAAACTATGAGGGGATAAGAAAATTCCTAACAGATATAGCATGGGAAACAGAGCTCAGGGGAAAGGCGACCCAAGATATGATGGATTACATCACGCAGAAGTGCAAGGACGCAGCAAACAAGTTTGTCTCAGTCTAAAAGGAAAACAGAGAAATGAAAATGAGAAACCCATGGTTTAATCAGAGATGTAGGCTAGCTAAGCAGCAAAGTAAAAGGGCATGGAGAAACTATAGGAATAACAGGACACTGGAGAGTAGAGAAATATACCAGAATGCCAGGAATGAATATGTCAGGATGAGAAAAGAGGCAGAAAGAAAATACGAAAATGACATCGCAAGCAAGGCAAAGACTCAGCCTAAATTGTTGCATAGCCACATCAGGAGAAAAACATCAGTAGAGGAACAGGTTATGAAATTAAGGATAGGGGCGGAAGGATTCACTATAAATGACAAAGAAGTGTGTGAGGAACTGAATAAGAAATTCTAGGAGGTCTTCACCTTAGAGCAAGGAGAAATTCCAGGGATAAGTGAGGGAATAGTTAACCAGGAACCACTAGAAGAGTTTGAGATTACCAGCGGGGAAGTAAGGAAGTGTTTACTAGATTTGGATGTGACAAATTCTATAGGCCCAGATGGAATCTCCCCTTGGATACTAAAGGAAGGACCAAAAGAACTGCGCCTACCACTCTCCATAGTGTATAACAAATCACTGGCAACAGGGGAACTGCCAGATATTTGGAAAGCAGCTAACGTAGTCCCGATATACAAGGAAGCGGATAGACAGGAGGCACTGAACTACAGACCAGTGTCCCTAACCTGCATACCATGCAAGCTGATGGAGAAGATTGTGCGAAAAAAACTAGTGGGGCATCTGGAGCGAAGGAACTTTGTAACACAGCACCAACATGGGTTCAGGGATGACAGGTCCTGCCTCACAGGGTTATTTGAATTCTACGACCAGACAAAAAAAAAAATAAGGCAAGAAAGAGAAGGGTGGGCAGACTGCATATTTTTGGATTGTCAGAAAGCCTTTGATACAGTGCCACACAAGAGGCTAGTGCGAAAGTTGGAGATGCAGGCTGGAGTGAAAGGGAAGGTACTCCGGTGGATAGAGGAGTACCTAAGCAACAGGAGACAACGAGTCTGTGTGAGGGGTGAGGTCTCAGATTTGAGAGACGTTACAAGTGGAGTCCCGCAGGGGTCAGGCCTTGGACCTATACTGTTTCTGGTATATGTAAATGATCTCCCAGAGGGTATAGATTCGTTCCTCTCAATGTTTGCCGACGATGCAAAAATTATGAGGAGGATTGAAACAGAGGATGATAGTAGGAGGCTACAAGATGACCTAGATAGACTGAGTGAATGGTCCAACAAATGGCTGTTGAAGTTCAACCCGAGTCAATGCAAAGTAATGAAACTAGGCAGTGGAAACAGGAGGGCCAGACACAGGATACAGAATAGGAGATGAAGTACTTAATGTAACGGACAGAGAGAAAGATCTAGGAGTTGATATCACACCAAACCTTTCTCCTGAAGCCCACATAAAGAGAATAACGCCAGCGGCATATGCGAGGCTGGTTAACATCAGAACGGCGTTCAGGAACCTGTGTAAGGAATCATTCAGAATCTTGTACACCACATATGTAAGACCAATCCTGGAGTATGCGGCCCCAGCATGGAGCCCGTACTTTGTCAAGCACAAGACGAAGCTGGAAAAAGTCCAAAGGTATGCTACTAGATTAGTCCCAGAACTAAGAGGCATGAGTTATGAGGAAAGGCTGCGGGAAATGCACCTTACGACACTGGAAGACAGAAGAGTAAGGGGGGACATGATCACAACCTACAAAATCCTCAAGGAAATCGACCGGGTAAACAAGGAAGAATTATTCAACACTGAAGAGACGCGAATAAGGGGATACAGGTGGAAGCTGAGTACCCAAATGAGCCACAGAGACATTGGAAAAAAAATCTTTTTCAGTGTCAGAGTAGTTAGTAAATGGAATGCATTAGGAAGTGATGTGGTGGAGGCTGACTCCATACACAGTTTCAAGTGTAGATATGATAGAGCCCAGTAGGCTCAGAAATCTGTACACCAGTTGATTGACGGTTGAGAGGCGGGACCAAAGAGCCGAAGCTCAACCCCCCGCAAGCACAACTAGGTGAGTACAACTAGGTGAGTACAACTAGGTGAGTACAACTAGGTGAGTACACACACACACACACACACACACACACACACACACACACACACACACACACACACACACACACACATACACACACACACACACACACACACACACACACACACACATACACACACACACACACACACACACACACACACACACACACACACACACACACACACACACACACACACACACACACATACACACACACACACAAGAGGGAAAAATAGCTTGCCCGAAATTGGAAAATTCTTTAAAAATGTCATGATTGAATCGTGACTTTCTATTCCTGCTGCAATTCGGGAGGTGAATAAAAGACCGCAGGTCTCATGACTACCAGACATGTCCTACGAGTCACCGCTGGAGAGTTGGAGATGATAATGAACTTACGGGACTCACTATAGTGACTTTTTGGATACTTCGCCAGCATAGCTCGTGTCAACGCTACAGTGTTTGTTTGGAGGCGGAATAAAATGAGCAAAGTTTCTTTCACCCTAATAAACCTGTTCCCCTAGAAGTACCTGGGAGTTAAACAGCTACTTCATGGGGATATGTGTGTATGTGTATATCTCCTCACCTATTTGTACTCATGCATTTGTGTCTGCAGGATCGAGCATTGACTCTTGGATCCCGCCTATCTAGCCATCAGTTGTTTACTGCAATGACTCCTGTCCCATCTCCCTATCATACTTAGTTTTAAAATTATAAATCGAGTTTGCTTCCACAACCTGCTCCTTAAGTGCATTCCATTTTTCCACTATTCTCACGCTAAAAAAAATTCCTATCATCTCTGTGACTCATCTGAGTGCCCACCTTCCACC
>NC_091152.1:39702902-39805402 GCF_040958095.1 Procambarus clarkii
CTCTCTCTCTCTCTCTGCCTCTCTCTCTCTCTCTCTCTCTCTCTCTCTCTCTCTCTCTCTCTCTCTCTCTCTCTCTCTCTCTCTCTCTCTCTCTCTCTCTCTCCCTCCCTGGCGCCAGTTGGTGTCCTCTCCCACCACTCTCACGCTTCTCATTAAGCCTCCTACTCATTTTTCAACTGTTTGTTTAATTAACTCCACGTTCACCATCTTATCTCATATGTCAGGCAACTTACCCTCAGCATCCTCAGCATCACATAAAATCTCCAGCATCCCATAACCGCAGCATCCACAGCATCCCACAGCATCTCCCAGCATCCCCAGCATCCCTCAGCATCTCATAACATCCCCAGCAACCCTCAGCATCCTCAGCATCACATAAAATCTCCAGCATCCCATAACCGCAGCATCCACAGCATCCCACAGCATCTCCCAGCATCCCCAGCATCCCTCAGCATCTCATAACATCCCCAGCATCCCTCATCATCCCATAACCACAGCATCCCACAGCATTGCTCAGCATCTTCCAACGTCCACAGCATCCCTCAGTATCTCATAACATCCCAAGCATCCCATAACAACCGCAGCATCCCACAGCATTCCTCAGCATCTCCCAGCGTCTCCAGCATTATCCCAGCGTGCACAGCATTACCCAGCTTGCCCAATCCAGCTCCAGTTTCCTCAGCCTCACTCAGCATTGTGAAGCATCCCAAATAATCCTTCATTTGCTTATCTGTCATACTCATATCACTCCTTATAGCAGTAATAAGCTTCGTTTATCATATTTCTGAGGAACTGAGAATTATTGTCAGTAAAAGATTAGATGAGTAGATCTAATCTTTTAGATCTGAAATTGTATTTGTAAATGACATTGTTGTCATTTACATAAAATATGTGTACATTTACAATGTTTATAATGACAATATTTGCGAATAATTACAATATACGTGCAGGTTAACAACAGTTAGTTTGATTCATTTATTATGCACCCCATACCCATCGTGTAGGCGGTAGTGGAAGAGGTTACAGAAGCATATAATGGGCTCAGGGACTGAACCCCTAAAATTCGTTTAGCTAAGCAAGTTACAGACTTGATGAGCTAGTTACAAAATTCTACTTTTCTTCTAATCAAACGTGTATAAGTGGCTAGCTGGGGCTCCTGCTCGGGCCAGCCCGGTGCTTGGGTCGACCCTGCAGTATTCCATGAAAAATGTAAACCAAATTGTTTTATCGTGACATAATGATTATAAATGGGAACATGACGGCATTCAAACGTTTGTTGATACAATCTCTCTCTCTCTCTCTCTCTCTCTCTCTCTCTCTCTCTCTCTCTCTCTCTCTCTCTCTCTCTCTCTCTCTCTCTCTCTCTCTCTCTCTCTTGAGGAAGAACCTGGGGATATGTTTGTGACTCACTGAAAGAAGGGGTTTTGGGGGTTGTTCCCAGGTCAATGCATGGACTCAAATGATTTCATGAGCCATTGCCATTATCAAAATGACTCTGTTTTGTTAAAGATAAGGAATAATGGGTATAATTTGTGAAAAGGTTTTGCCGAGATCAGTGCATAATGTTTTACGAAATATAAAAAAATACGTATTGTTATGAATTTAATTTAATTTTCAGAGGTACAGAGAGGTACTGGGGTGACAGCCAGTAATATATATATATATATATATATATATATATATATATATATATATATATATATATATATATATATATATATATATATATATATATATATATGTCGTACCTAATAGCCAGAACGCACTTCTCTGCCTACTATGCAAAGCCCGATTTGCCTAATAAGCCAAGTTTTCATGAATTAATTGCTTTTCGACTACCTAACCTACCTAACCAAACCTAACCTAACTTTTTCGGCTACCTAACCTAACCTAACCTAAAAAGATAGGTTAGGTTAGGTTAGGTAGGGTTGGTTAGGTTTGGTCATATATCTACGTTAATTTTAACTCCAATAAAAAAATATTGACCTCATACATAATGAAATGGGTAGCTTTATCATCTCATAAGAAAAACAATTGAGAAAATTTAATAATTCAGGAAAACTTGGCTTATTAGGCAAATCGGGCCTTGCATAGTAGGCCGAGAAGTGCGTTCTGGCTACTAGGTACGACATATATATATATATATATATATATATATATATATATATATATATATATATTATTATTAAATATGACCGAAAAAGTAAGATTAATAATTCTAACACGAATTTTCTCAATCTTTCGTACATTACGCTTCACTGTTGGAGGTAAATCAAAAATCACTTCTCCAAAATTCATTTTTATTTCTAGTCTGACGCGACACGGGCGCGTTTCGTAAAACTTATTACATTTTCAAAGACTTCACAAATACACAACTGATTAGAACTTACGTATCTCTGATTTTATATCTAAATTTGAATGAGGTGGGAGGGGTGATGTGGCATTAACACAAGACAGAACAAGAGGGGATATTAATAGGGTATTAAAAGTATCAACACAAGACAGAACAGAAACAATGGGTATTGAATAGAAGTGTTTGTAGAAAGCCTATTGGTCCATATTTCTTGATGCTTCTATATTGGAGCGGAGTCTTGAGGTGGGTAGAATATAGTTGTGCAATAATTGGCTGTTGATTGCTGGTGTTGACTTCTTGATGTGTAGTGCCTCGCAAACGTCAAGCCGCCTGCTATCGCTGTATCTATCGATGATTTCTGTGTTGTTTACTAGGATTTCTCTGGCGATGGTTTGATTATGGGAAGAGATTATATGTTCCTTAATGGAGCCCTGTTGCTTATGCATCGTTAAACGCCTAGAAAGAGATGTTGTTGTCTTGCCTATATAATGGTTTTTTTGGAGCTTACAGTCCCCAAGTGGGCATTTGAAGGCATAGACGACGTTAGTCTCTTTTAAAGCGTTCTGTTTTGTGTCTGGAGAGTTTCTCATGAGTAGGCTGGCCGTTTTTCTGGTTTTATAGTAAATCGTCAGTTGTATCCTCTGATTTTTGTCTGTAGGGATAACGTTTCTATTAACAATATCTTTCAGGACCCTTTCCTCCGTTTTATGAGCTGTGGAAAAGAAGTTCCTGTAAAATAGTCTAATAGAGGGTATAGGTGTTGTGTTAGTTGTCTCTTCAGAGGTTGCATGGCTTTTCACTTTCCTTCTTATGATGTCTTCGATGAACCCATTGGAGAAGCCGTTATTGACTAGGACCTGCCTTACCCTACAGAGTTCTTCGTCGACTTGCTTCCATTCTGAGCTGTGGCTGAGAGCACGGTCGACGTATGCGTTAACAACACTCCTCTTGTACCTGTCAGGGCAGTCGCTGTTGGCATTTAGGCACATTCCTATGTTTGTTTCCTTAGTGTAGACTGCAGTGTGGAAACCTCCGCCCTTTTCCATGACTGTTACATCTAGAAAAGGCAGCTTCCCATCCTTTTCCGTCTCGTAAGTGAAACGCAGCACGGAACTCTGCTCAAATGCCTCCTTCAGCTCCTGCAGATGTCTGACATCAGGTACCTGTGTAAAAATGTCGTCAATATACCTGCAGTATATGGCCGGTTTCAAGTTCATGTCGACTAAGACTTTTTGCTCGATGGTACCCATGTAGAAGTTTGCAAACAGGACACCTAGGGGAGAACCCATGGCGACCCCATCTACTTGCTTATACATGTGCCCATCCGGGCTCAAGAAGGGTGCCTCTTTAGTACAAGCTTGGAGTAGTTTCCTCAGAATACTTTCTGGCATGTCAAAAATCAGAGGATACAACTGACGATTTACTATAAAACCAGAAAAACGGCCAGCCTACTCATGAGAAACTCTCCAGACACAAAACAGAACGCTTTAAAAGAGACTAACGTCGTCTATGCCTTCAAATGCCCACTTGGGGACTGTAAGCTCCAAAAAACCCAGTATATAGGCAAGACAACAACATCTCTTTCTAGGCGTTTAACGATGCATAAGCAACAGGGCTCCATTAAGGAACATATAATCTCTTCCCATAACCAAACCATCGCCAGAGAAATCCTAGTAAACAACACAGAAATCATCGATAGATACAGCGATAGCAGGCGGCTTGACGTTTGCGAGGCACTACACATCAAGAAGTCAACACCAGCAATCAACAGCCAATTATTGCACAACTATATTCTACCCACCTCAAGACTCCGCTCCAATATAGAAGCTTCAAGAAATATGGACCAATAGGCTTTCTACAAACACTTCTATTCAATACCCATTGTTTCTGTTCTGTCTTGTGTTGATACTTTTAATACCCTATTAATATCCCCTCTTGTTCTGTCTTGTGTTAATGCCACATCACCCCTCCCACCTCACTCAAATTTAGATATAAAATCAGAGATACGTAAGTTCTAATCAGTTGTGTATTTGTGAAGTCTTTGAAAATGTAATAAGTTTTACGAAACGCGCCCGTGTCGCGTCAGACTAGAAATAAAAATGAATTTTGGAGAAGTGATTTTTTATTTACCTCCAACAGTGAAGCGTAATGTACGAAAGATTGAGAAAATTCGTGTTAGAATTATTAATCTTACTTTTTCGGTCATATTTAATAATATATGTCTACAGGAAAGACTGCTACCAAATATACTAATATATATATATATATATATATATATATATATATATATATATATATATATATATATATATATATATATATATATATATATATATATATATATGGGAAGCTGCCCTTTCTAGATGTAACAGTCATGGAAAGGAGCGGATGTTTCCACACTGCAGTCTACACTAAGGAAAGAAACATAGGAATGTGCCTCAATGCCAACAGTGACTGCCCAGACAGGTACAAGAGGAGTGTTGTTAACGCTAATGTCGACCGTGCTCTCAGCCACAGCTCAAGATGGAAGCAAGTCGATGAAGAACTCTGTAGGGTAAGGCAGGTCCTAGTCAACAACGGCTTCTCCAATGGTTTCGTTGAAGACATCATAAGAAGGAAGGTGAAATGCCATGCAACCTCTGAAGAGACAACTAACACAACACCTGTACCCCCTATTTGACTATTTTACAGGAACTTCTTTTCCACAGCTCATAAAACGGAGGAAAGGGTCCTGAAAGATATTGTTAATAGAAACGTTATCCGTACAGACAATAATCAGAAGATACAATTGACGATCTACTATAAAACCGAGAAAACGGCCAATCTACTCATGAGAAACTCTCCAGACACAAAGCAGAACGCTTTAAAAGAGACCAATGTCGTCTATGCCTTCAAATGGCCACTTGGGGACTGCAAGCCTCAAAGAATTCAGTATATAGGCAAAACAACAACATCTCTTTCCAGGCCATTAACGATGCATAAGCAACAGGGCTCCATTAAGGAACATATAATCTCTTCCCACAACCAGACCAACACAAGAGAAGTCTTAACAAAAAACACGGAAATCATCGAGAGATACAGCGATAGCAGGCGGCTAGATATCTGCGAGGCACTACACATTAAGAAGTCGACACCAGCAATCAACAGCCAATTAATGCACAACTATATTCTACCCACTTCAAGACTCCGCTCCAATATAGAAGCATCAAGAAATATGGGCCAATAGGCCCTTTGCAGTTACTTCCATTCTTCCCTTTAACTTACAAAATATTATACCCATTGTTTCGTGTTCTGTCTTGTGTTGAAAGTTTGTTTTCACCTCATCCAAAACTGTTGTAACATATCACCTCACCAAAATGCAGGTATAAAATCGAAGATGTTTAAGCTCTGTTCAGTTATAGTGGTGTCTGTGTAAACTAAAGTCTTTGAAAATGTAATAAGTTTTACGAAACGCGCTCAAGTGTCGCGTCAGACTAAAAATAAACATGAATTTTGCAGAATTGATTTTTCAGTTACCATCAACAGTGTAGAAAAATATAAGAAACATTGAGAAAATTCGTGTTAGAATTATTAATCTTACTTTTTCAGGTCATATTTAATAATATATGTCTACAGGAAAGACTGCTACCAAAATATACTAATATATATATATATATATATATATATATATATATATATATATATATATATATATATATATATATATATATATATATATATATATATATATATATATATATATATATATATATATATATATATATATATTGTGACGGTGTTCCCCCCCTTATATTTCTCCCACGCCTGCAGTAAGAGTCATGTCCACTTTACCAGAGCGTTCTCTACGTGGCAGGCATCAGTTTGGTATATGTGGGGGAATGTAGTGTTCTCGAAGTGCCGAGAAATTTATAAAACAAGAGTATTTTGGGCTGTGGTTTAGGCCCTTTAGGAAGCCAATATGGCGCTGGCTCTTCTGTTTTGCCGCCAAAACTGTGTGACGTCAGTGACACCAGATTGGTCGCCGACAGCGACGTGGCACAGGGAGCCAATGAAAACCTCCCGTGGTGAATATGACGTCACGAAGGAAGGGGGGTCCGGTCATCGCGCCGCGCTGGCGCCAGCAGTCTAAGACAGCACGTCAAGGAGGTCGGACGTGCGCTGGGGGGTCCTGTCAGTTGGACAGTTTACCCCGACTCCGGAGGATTTACGCATCACCCGTGGTCTGCCAACACCTGTGGGGTCTTCCTTCGTTCATGTGTTGAACCGAAGAAGGAATTGACGGGATGTTGAGCAACAAGTGCTCCAGGAACAGGTGTTGTGCAAGAGTGGAGTCTAGGCAGCGACGTATGCGACGGCTGATAGCTCCACAGTGATGACGTAGTTGCTGAGCCAATCCTCCGTGAGGGAATCAGTCTGACCCGACACGTCAAGGAGGTTGGACGTGCGAAGATTGGTCCTGTCAGTTTGACAGTTGTTTCCCGCTCCCGTGGATTTTACGCGTCACCCGAAGTCTGCCAGTACTCTGTGAGGTCTTCCTTCGTTCATGTGTTGGACCAGAGAGGGAATCGACGGGATATTGAGCAACAAGTGCTCCAGGACAGGTACTGTGCAAGAAGAAGTGAAGTCTGTGCAGTGACGTATGCGACGTCTGAGGCAGTTCACCCTTTTGTGATGGCGTAGTGGCTGGACTGAGCCACCGGGAAGCAGTGGAAGAAGGAAACTATTCGGGAATCCGAACGACTGCAGCCGAGACGTAGGCGGGCAGCCGTAGCTGGGAGGAGAAGTTGACGGCCGGGAGACCGACTCCAACCCTACAAGAAGTCGAGGAGGAGCACGGACCTGCAGGGAAAAGGCACGGAGACGACGCGCTTATGGTGGGACGTTGATTGAGTTCCTGGAGGACACGACAGTGTGTGTGTGGGGGCGTTCCCTACACGAGGCAGGAGCCAGGACCAGGAGCTACAACTCAACTCTCATCGGAGGATAGGTGGAAGTAGGTGATTCTAGTTTCCCTCCCAATTCCCCTTTAGTCAGCTATATTATTTAGCCTGAGTATTTTGTATGTCGTGAGCAAGGCTCACCTATGTCACAGCAAGGCACCAGTGTGCAGAGTGGTACTATAAAGAGTACTCACGATATTTATGATTATTATTGGTGTATGCAGGCACCCGGAGAAATTGATGAATTTACTGTGTTGAGAATGTCTTTCATGAGACTTTAATGTGATCATATAGTGAGAGAATATATATATTTAATTATGCCAGTATTTGGGAGTTAGGCTATGTGCCCAGTAACTATGTAATTATCATTATATATGTCTATGCTCGTGAATTGAATAATCATTCATGTGTGCAGTGATTAATTGTGTTATCGCCCACGAAAGGAATTACTGAGAACTCCAGTGATAAACACTTGCATCCGTTATCATTAAATGAAGGGCAGTGTGTAATACCATGACAGTGAATTATTGTCACATTTAATGTAGAAATGTTTGACTGAGCCCAAGAACAGTGTAGCGAAATATTTACGTGCTATTGTCGCAAATATTGTGTGTTCGATCTTCTAGTGATCTTTGAGAACTTAAAGAAATTGGCGCGTCACGCCAAGCAAACAGATAAAGTAACATTAACGCGGGGGGGGGTAGTCGCCCAGCTGATTTTGACATTGACGAGAGGGAGAGTGTTGCCAGCTTAGTGAGTTCATATTATATGTGGGAACGAACGACTCCCGCCTGAAACAGCTGTTTGCTTTTTGATATAATCTTGTGATGTCTTTGAATGAGTTTTACGTAAAATACAAAATACATCGGTGTTTATATCATCCCCTCCATATTTCTTGTGGCTACATAATACCTGAAAGCAGAGAGTGATAGAAGTAAATACCTGCCTGATATCAGATCTATTGAGTGTGTCCTTGCCACTATTACCACAATTCAACAAAACCACTGACGTGTTACTGGAGACTGAAAACACCAGTTGGCGACCTTGTGGTTAGTAGTAGAGCCCTATGACGGGGCGGGCATACAACAGATAAGTGAACAAGTTGTGTTCCCACTCCTTCTCGATCAGAGGCCGGTTGGGATTGACTGGGATACACTCCTGGCGTACAGTGGCACCGCGAGGATAGAGTGAAGACCCGCAGGGCTACGGTGAGTGACCTTGAGTATACTGTTGCTCACCCGAATAAACCCCGACAATATATATATATATATATATATATATATATATATATATATATATATATATATATATATATATATATATATATATATATATATATATATATATATATATATATATATATATATATATATATATATTAGTATATTTTGGTAGCAGTCTTTCCTGTAGACATATATTATTAAATATGACCGAAAAAGTAAGATTAATAATTCTAACGCGAATTTTCTCAATCTTTCGTACATTTCTTTTCACTGTTGGAGGTAAATCAAAAATCAATTGTCCAAAATTCATTTTTATTTTTAGTCTGACGCGACACGAGCGCATTTCGTAAAACTTATTACATTTTCAAAGACTTTAGTTTACAAATACACAACTGAATAGAACTTACGCATCTCCGATTTTATATCTACATTTTAGTGAGGTGGATGGGGTGAGGTGGTATTAATAGGGTATTAATTTCATCAACACAAGACAGAATAAGAGGAGGCATTAATAGGGTATTAATTTCATCAACACAAGACTGAACACGAAACAATGGGTATTGAATAGAAGTGTTTGTAGAAAGCCTATTGGTCCATATTTCTTGATGCTTCTATATTGGAGCGGAGTCTTGAGGTGGGTAGAATATAGTTGTGCATTAATTGGCTGTTGATTGCTGGTGTTGACTTCTTGATGTGTAGTGCCTCGCAAAAGTCAAGCCGCCTGCTATCGCTGTATCTATCGATGATTTCTGTGTTTTTACTAGGATTTCTCTGGCGATGGTTTGGTTGTGGGAAGAGATTATATGTTCCTTAATGGAGCCCTGTTGCTTATGCATCGTTAAACGCCTAGAAAGAGATGTTGTTGTCTTGCCTATATACTGGGTTTTTTGGAGCTTACTGTCCCCAAGAGGGCATTTGAAGGCATAGACGACGTTAGTCTCCTTTAAAGCGTTCTGTTTTGTGTCTGGAGAGTTTCTCATGAGTAGGCTGGCCGTTTTTCTGGTTTTATAGTAAATCGTCAGTTGTATCCTCTGATTTTTGTCTGTAGGGATAACGTTTCTATTAACAATATCTTTCAGGACCCTTTCCTCCGTTTTATGAGCTGTGGAAAAGAAGTTCCTGTAAAATAGTCTAATAGGGGGTATAGGTGTTGTGTTAGTTGTCTCTTCAGAGGTTGCATGACGTTTCACTTTCCTTCTTATGATGTCTTTGACGAAACCATTGGAGAAGCCGTTGTTGACTAGGACCTGCCTTACCCGACCTGCCTGTAGCTGGCAGGTTCCAATCAGTTCCGCTGGTTAGGCCACTCCACGACCGATACTAGGGTTGCGAGCCCTAGGCAGGAGCCTCGTGTGATTTCACAGATCACTCTCCTCACCACAACACCCCAGTGGTTAGTCTTCTCCACCAGTCAGCCCCGGGCACGACAATCCCTGGTTCTGCCACCTCACAGGCAGGTTAACACAACAGTGTTCATCCGGGGGGTGACTCACAGCTTCAGCAGCAAATGCATGGAGGTTCTATGGCTGCCTTGGGTAGACTGATCCAACTTCCATTACAGCAGTCCCAGGTCGACTCTGTAATCAGACACGTCATCAGTACTAGTTACACTCTAGGGCACCTCACTAACAGACTTAGACGCAAACGCCCACCTATCTACTCCATAGATGGCGTTGCTGTCTAAGCGTCACCTCATCAGAGGTCAGCAGCGGCTACGTCACGAGCTGATTAGGACGGGAAACTAGCCCTTGTGGCCAGTATATCTCGTCCTCACTAGATGGCGTCGTCCATTTGGAGGGGGTTTCGGGAGCTGACCCACAGATGGCGCGTTCGTCACTGCTCCGTGCTCGGACGCTGGGCTCGGGTCCGTAACACCTATTAATACCACCTCACCCCATCCACCTCACTCAATTGTAGATATAAACAAATCGAAGATGTGTAAGTTCTATTCAGTTGTGTATGTGTAAGCTAAAGTCTTTGAAAATGTAATAAGTTTTACGAAACGCGCTCAAGTGTCGTGTCAGACTAGAAATAAAAATGAATTTTGGAGAATTGATTTTTGAATTACCACCAACAGTGAAAAGAAACGTACGAAAGATCGAGAAAATTCGTGTTAGAATTATTAATCTTACTTTTTCGGTCATATTTAATAATATATGTCTACAGGAAAGACTGCTAGCAAAATATACTAATATATATATATATATATATATATATATATATATATATATATATATATATATATATATATATATATATATATATATATATATATATATATATATGTATATATATATATATATATATATATATATATATAAATATATATATATATATATATATATATATATATATATATATATATATATATATATATATATATATATATATATTTACATATATATATATATATATATATATATATATATATATATATATATATATATATATATTTATATATATATATATTATTATATATGACCGAAAAAGTAAGATTAATAATTCTAACACGAATTTTCTCAATCTTTCGTACATTTCTTTTCACTGTTGGAGGTAAATCAAAAATCAATTCTCCAAAATTCATTTTTATTTCTAGTCTGACGCGACACGAGCGCGTTTCGTAAAACTTATTACATTTTCAAAGACTTTAGTTTACAAATACACAACTGAATAGAACTTACGCATCTCCGATTTTATATCTACATTTTAGTGAGGTGGATGGGGTGAGGTGGCATTAATAGGGTATTAATTTCATCAACACAAGACAGAACAAGAGGTGGCATTAATAGGGTACTAATTTCATCAACACAAGACAGAACACGAAACAATGGGTATTGAATAGAAGTGTTTGTAGAAAGCCTATTGGTCTATATTTCTTGATGCTTCTATATTGGAGCGGAGTCTTGAGGTGGGTAGAATATAGTTGTGCATTAATTGGCTGTTGATTGCTGGTGTTGACTTCTTGATGTGTAGTGCCTCGCAAACGTCAAGCCGCCTGCTATCGCTGTATCTATCGATGATTTCTGTGTTGTTTACTAGGATTTCTCTGGCGATGGTTTGGTTGTGGGAAGAGATTATATGTTCCTTAATGGAGCCCTGTTGCTTATGCATCGTTAAACGCCTAGAAAGAGATGTTGTTGTCTTGCCTATATACTGGGTTTTTTGGAGCTTACAGTCCCCAAGAGGGCATTTGAAAGCATAGACGACGTTAGTCTCTTTTAAAGTGTTCTGTTTTGTGTCTGGAGAGTTTCTCATGAGTAGGCTGGCCGTTTTTCTGGTTTTATAGTAAATCGTCAGTTGTATCCTCTGATTTTTGTCTGTAGGTATAACGTTCCTATTAACAATATCTTTCAGGACCCTTTCCTCCGTTTTATGAGCTGTGGAAAGGAAGTTCCTGTAAAATAGTCTAATAGGGGGGTAGGTGTTGTGTTAGTTGTCTCTTCAGAGGTTGCATGGAGGTTTGCAGGAGCTGAAGGAGGCGTTTGAGCAGAGTTCCATGCTGCGTTTCACTTACGAGATAAAAAAGGAGGGGAAGCTGCCCTTTCTAGATGTAACAGTCATGGAAAAGAGCGGAGGTTTCCACACTGCAGTCTACACTAAGGAAACGAACATAGGAATGTGCCTAAGTGCCAACAGGGACTGCCCAGACAGGTACAAGAGGAGTGTTGTTAACGCTTATGTCGACTGTGCTCTCAGCCACAGCTCAGAATGGAAGCAAGTCGATGAAGAACTCTGTAGGGTATGGCAGGTCCTAGTCAACAACGGCTTCTCCAATGGTTTCGTCGAAGACATCATAAGAAGGAAAGTGAAACGCCATGCAACCTCTGAAGAGACAACTAACACAACACCTATACCCCCTATTAGACTATTTTACAGGAACTTCCTTTCCACAGCTCATAAAATGGAGGAAAGGGTCCTGAAAGATATTGTTAATAGAAACGTTATCCCTACAGACAAAAATCAGAGGATACAACTGACGATTTACTATGAAACCAGAAAAACGGCCAGCCTACTCATGAGAAACTTTCCTGACACAAAGCAGAACGCTTTAAAAGAGACCAACGTCGTCTATGCCTTCAAATGCCCTCTTGGGGCCTGTAAGCTCCAAAAAAAACCAGTATATCGTCAAGACAACAACATCTCTTTCTAGGCGTTTAACGATGCATAAAGCAACAGGGCTCCATTAAGGAACTTATAATCTCTTCCCACAACCAAACCATCGCCAGAGAAATCCTAGTAAACAACACAGAAATCATCGATAGATGTAGCGATAGCAGGCGGCTTGACGTCTGCGACCCCCTCCCCGCTCAGCTCGTTGTCGCCGTGTTGGGGCTTAGTGGGCGGCTGCCGGAGTGTGATGCTCCTTGGGACAGTCCTCTGTCCTTTTCTCGCCTCGTGCTCCTGCTGCCGTCCTCTCCAATTCTGCTGGGCACCTTTTCCTTTTCCTTCTGTTTCGTTTTTCTCCCCCCCTCTTCTCCTATCTGCTTGCCGTTTCCTGCCGACCTTTTGCTTGTTCTGGTTCTTCCCTTGAACTTCTTCTATTTTGACGCCCGGGTGCTTGAGGAGGCATACTCTTGCTCCCGTAGAACTGTAGTACCCGACGTCGAGAGCGAGGGGAACCTTTTATTGTCAATCCCCCTTTCGTCACTGAACCCGATCTCGACGGACTGTCGGTTTCTTAAGGTGGCGTTTGTTGGGCGTATACTCACGACGCACCCCTAGGAGGCCCCGGCAAGATCGGCGATAGCTTCTTGTTGGGTGTCCTGCCTCTAATTGTGGCTCCATGGTGGGTGTGGGGGCACATTCGTGAATGAATTCTTCTTTTCGTAATGATGATGACCCCTGTTTCGGCTGCTTCTGGTTTACCTTCTCAGGCTCGTGGGGTGGGCGACCAAGCCCCCGAGTCAGTCCGTGTTGGAAGACCGGGCTCTGTAGCCTCCGCTGCATTGGGCCCCGACCTTGCTCCTTTGGCTTCTCTCACTCCTTCCCCTGGCTCCCCTCCCTCCTCTGTGGTTGGGTCGAGCCCCAAGCCCCCAGTGGTGACTACCTCGTCCCCTGGCGCGGCTCCTTCTCTAGTTGTAACTACTGCGCCTTTTAACCCCTCTCTCTCTGGGGGTTCTCACCGCCGTCCTCGTCACGGCCGCCCTCGCTCGATTCCTTCCAGTTCTGCTACCTATCAAGCCTTGTTTGGTCCCGCTTCGTGGGCAAATATTTTCATCTCCTCCCTCTTGATTCTGCGCCTCCTGACGATTTCTCCCTCCATCGACATCTCGTTGATTCCGTGGATGCCTCCATTACCTTCAACCCCACTCGTCTCGGTACACGTGTCGTTGCTGCTCCTTCTCAGGATGCTGCTTCCCGCTTGGCTGCCTTATCCTGCCTTGGCGAGACCCCTGTTCGGGTCTCGAGGAACGCTCAGTTGAATGCCAGTGTTGGCACTATTTTGCTCCCGCCCCATGTTGCGACCGGCGTTCGGGACCTGCGCGACTGCCACGACGATATTCGACATATCCTTGCTGCCCAGGGCCATTCTATTCTCCAGGTGGACACGTTTACTCGTCCCCCTCGTGGTAGTCGCCGTCAACCCCTCCGGGTTGTGAAGATTACCTTTGATGGTAGGACCCTTCCACCCTCTGTCATTCTTGCTGGTGCCAGGTGCTCTGTCCAGGAGTACATTCCTTCTCCTCGGCTCTGCAACATGTGCTGGAGGTTTGGGCATGGTGCCCTCCGCTGCTCTGGGACTGTCTCTCTCTGTCCTTTGTGTGGTGGCGAAGGTCACTCTAAGTCGGAGTGCACTTCTCCCCAGGCTTGTTGCCACAACTGCGGTGAGGCCCATCCTACCTTCTCCCGTGCGTGTGTCCATTACAAGCTTGAGGCAGCCGTCCTCAACTTGAAGCACCGGGAGCGTTTATCTTTTCCTGAGGCGAGACGCTAGGTTCGCCGGCTCCCGCCTTATGCTAATATCTCTTATGCTCGCGTGTTGCGCTCTTCCTCTCCTCGTCCTTCCCGCCTTCCTCAGACTCACAACCGTTTCCGGGCCTTGGACCCTGCTGCGCCCACTGCCCCCTCCTCTGTTCCTTTGGGTTCTCTCCTGAAGGATCCTCCTCCTGGTCCTCTGTCTAGGGTTCCCCTTCCTTCTACCCGGTCTGTCGTGTCTCTTGTGTCTTCTTCCTCGTCTCCCTCCGTTCCTCCTTCCCATCCTTCCCCCTCTGTCTCTTGACTCTCCCCGCCGCCTGTCGGTGCGGGCTGATGTCCATCGCTCTCCAAACGGCCGTCATGTGTGCTCTCGTTCAGCTTCTCCTGTTGAGACGCTAGAATCCGTTGCCCAGTATGTGGTTGCTGGGACACCTGTCTCTTTACGTCAGAAGCGTAAACCTGGCTCCTCTCCTTTCTCCTCCTTGGCGGGTCTTTCTCTTTCGCCTTTGTTTCTTCCTTGTTCTCTGTTTTTGTCCTTTCTCTTCTCGTCGTTGTCCATTCTTCAATGGAACGTTCGAGGTTATTACGCCAATTTCCTCGAACTCCAACTTCTGATTTCGCGGTTTTCGCCCCTTTGTGTCTGTCTCCAGGAGCCAATGCTTGGTGCTCGTCCTGGTCGTTGTCGTGGCTATTCCTTTCTCTCCACCCCCCCAGCTGTTGCTGGGGCTTCTAATTCTTCTGCTCTTTTGATTCGTGCTGATGTTCCCTTTACTTTTTCCTTCGCCTCTCCATTGTTCTGCTGCTCGAATCTTTGTGGGGAAATGGTACACTGTTTGTTCCATTTATCTCCCCCCGAGTGTCCCACTTTCTCTTCCTGATTTGAAACACCTCCTAGACTCCTTGCCGGAGCCTGTGCTCCTGCTGGGTGACTTCAATTGTCGTCATTCTCTTTGGGGTGACGTTCTGACGAATACCCGGAGCCGCCTTCTTGAGCCGTTTCTCCTCTCTTCTTCCCTGTCTCTTCTGAATTCTGGTGAGCCCACTCATTTGGACTCGCACCCTTTCTTGTCTTGATCTTTCTCTCTGCTCTTCTTCTCTTTACTTAGATTTCACGTGGCAGGTTCTTGATGACCTCCATGGAAGTGATCATTTCCCCATCCTTGTTTCCTTTTTCTCTTTTCGCCCTTCCCTCTCTTTCCCTAGGTGGCAGTTTGCTAAGGCGGACTGGACCCTATTTTCCCTCAGTGCTACTCTCTCTGACCTCTCCCTTCTGCCTCTCTCTCGCGCTCTCCTCCTTTTTCATGACACTGTCTAACGCTGCCCTCCGCTCTATCCCTCGCTCTTCCTCTCGGGGTCCACGGAAGTGCTTTCCCTGGTGGAATGCGGACTGTGCTCGGGCTGTCCACTGTAAGCGTGCAGCCTGGAAGAGGCACCGCCATAGGCAGACGACCGATTTTTTTCTTTTCTTTCGGAAAGCGAGTGCGGTGGCCCGTAGGGCCATCCGTACAGCTAAACGTGAATGTTGGGCGTCTTATGTCTCAACAATTACGTCCGAAACTCCTCTGGCCCAGATCTGGAAGCGTATCCGCAAGATAGCGAGTAAATTCGTTCCCGATGTTTCACCGGTCCTTCACCTCCATGATACTCTTGTAACGGACCCGTTGCAGGTCGCTTCTGTACTGGGTTCCCACTTTTCTTCTGTTAGCTCTGGTCTTCATCTTCCCCAATCTTTTCTTCTTCGTAAACCTGTTCTTGAGTCTCGTCCTTTAGATTTCTGCACTCGTCTTCAACTTCCCTATAATGATCCCTTCTCTCTCTCTGAACTTCGTTCTGCCCTGGCCCTCTGCGGTTCTACGGCGGCGGTGTCGGAAAATCCGACAGCATTTAATATATCATACAGATAATAGCTGTGTTGTATAAACAAGTTAACCATAGAAAACGTAACTTGTAGTGGAATTACCGTCTATAGAAAACGGGATATCATCACCACATACTATTATATTCTCCACCTATTATGGTGGGAATTATTCTTAAATACATTAGTCTTTGGACTTTACCATCATAAAAACATCTCATATAAATTAACTTAATTATCAATATTAAAGTAGAGTAAATGTGACCCTTCTATCACTTTCTGAAATCTGGACAATGTAAGCCAGGCGTCAGTGGGGAAGGAGGGCAGCCATTGTTGTTTATACGAGACCAGAGGCTCACACGGGAGCAAATTCGGCTCCTGTTAATTTTACTTGGACGTAGTGTTATGGAAACCAAAGGTGTACCATTTTCAACACGCTGTCTACAAATTCAAGTTAAGTGTTCTTTCCGAAACCCATGTATCTTCATTTATGGCCATTAATGTCATTATATAGGGTGACCCGGTTAGAGCACATGGAGGCCTCAAACTAAAGGTAATTAAGCCAGGTCTTTATTGTTCCATGTACAGTTTTCTCTGAAATACTTGTCATATATAGGATTCTGGCTTCACAGCTAGCGCACTTTTGACAGGTCAAGACGAGGAAGCAAGGCTTTGTGCATCAGTTACTGGGTGATGGAAGCTACCTCAAAGAGGATAATTTGGTGTCTACACCCTAGTTATACCTGGTGGACTAACCTGCTGTACTATAAGATAAGGAACCTCTTCAATGTATGTAGTTAATACTGTAGTTTGATTGGCTGCATATATATAAATATAACCCCCCCCCCCCTAATGTGTAGAGGATCGATTTGTGAGATTAAGAGATTATTGCAGAAATACAGTCCACTTATCATTATACAAATTGCTATCGAAGTATATAAATTAACGTAAATATAAATTCATATAAATTAAATAAATATAAATCTCACAGGTCGGTTCCCACATTATTTGGTCCTTCGAACCGGATGACGGATTATTTGATCCTTTGAACCCACATTTGGTCATCTTAGTACCGGATGAACCAGTTAACCAGTGGATTCATTAAATATACTAGTGCAGTGTGATTTAAACAAAGGCCAGCAGTCAAGACAGCGGCGAAGCCTCGTGGGAGCTCAGAAGCCCCCCTCAACTGAGTTCAGCTTCGTCAGCGGTTTCATGCACACCCACAGATATTTGGTGGCGTGTTATTTCGTGAAATGACAGCGCTAATATTGAAGCCAGCCAAATTAGTGGCTGTGTCCTCGCAAGATTGTTCACGGATTTCGTGGTGTTACATTTCGCGAGAGATTATCTACGAATTTTGTGGACTTTATTTCGCGAGGTCACTAATAATATTTAATACTTCTTGATAATATTAGAAGTTTCATAGAGGCTAATTAAGAGGCTATTATCAATAATTGTGTATATTATTTCTCCGAATAGAGAATCATTTAATATATACTGCACTAGTGTTCACAGTATAATATTTACTAATTGCCAACCCACAAGAGGGTAGGATATTAACCATTGACTAGTTGAACTATTATCGTTCATCCTAGTCCCATTATTACCATAGTCAGTTGTACTATATTCAACACCCTAACACCATTAATGAATGGTCCAGACCCTATTTTGGGTGTAATTTTTATCAACTCGAATTGAGTTGTATATATAATAATTTACTTATGATCATTACACCTTTGAGTGATTAATTAGTGTCTCTACCATCCTAGGGTGATATAGAGGAGCTAACCTAAAGGTACTTCCAGTGACACTGGTTTATCACTCAAATCATTAGTGTGTATGATTGTATATATATAATGTGTATTAATTTTAAGTGCTAACCTACCTGTAGAGGTAGGATTATTGCCTAGTGAGTGCAGAAGTTACCCTAGGCTACCATCAGTGCTTGTTCAGTATTATGAGCAGCCCAAGTACAAGCCCCACAAGGCTTCACCAACGAGCCAGTATGGATAATGCAGGGAGAATGAAAAGAACCCTTGCAGGTCTTAAAGGCCACTTAACAAGACAGATCAAGAAATGTGAAGATTTGTCACAACAATCTCAAGTTGATTATGCTGACCTGGAAAGCTATTATCAAGCAGCTGCAGGTAAATTTGAGCAAATCAAATGCCAAATGGCTGTCCTTGTGGGGACAGACTACTACCATCGATTCATCGGTAGCCCTACTAAATATCAGGGTATAACCATGTTAAACTCTGCAGGAGGTAAATTACTCTCAGGCCCAGTATCAAGCCTGAGGAGACCTATGCCTGCAGATAAACAATATTAGTAGAAATCTAAATTTGTCAGCTGATTATATTTCTCCAGTAGCATTATACTAAGGAGATTACAGCTGACTATACCAACAGAGGTTGATGTTAGTATCATCATTTAAAGCTGGAGATGAGTTCATGAGGCCTCAGTGGCAAATCAGTGAACAGTAGCCTAAAACAGCTACAAGTCACTGCGACCAATGTCACTGAACCCACTGCAGTCTCAGAACCATACTTTACTTTAATGATGAGCTATTCAATCCTCTGAATCAATTAATTAAATTAAACCCCAGTAAATCTGATGACTGATTTGATACATTTATTATTTAATCAAGATGTATTCCATGGGCCTCAGTGTTTATATATCAGTGACCAGTTACCTGAACAAACTTCAAGTTATATCTAATGTCACTGATCTCACTGCAGTCCCTGAATCATACTTGACTGTAGTACTTGATCACATTCAGTCTACTGGGTTAAATAATATGTAATTAGGCTTGTATATTAGCCTTTCAAGAGTTGACAGGGAAATGAAATCGCATTAGACTTCTAACCCCTGCAACTCTAGTACGGGACATCCGTCCTGTACGAACAGACACAAATGTGTGATTACTAACTACTAACATCAAATTAATGTAATAATTCGAAGGAGGAGTATCGGTGTTCGTCTGTTCTAAATAGGACTTCGACCCGTGAGCAGCCCCCTGGGGAATTATGTCGGAAAATCCGACAGCATTTAATATATCATACAGATAATAGCTGTGTTGTATAAACAAGTTAACCATAGAAAACGTAACTTGTAGTGGAATTACCGTCTATAGAAAACGGGATATCATCACCACATACTATTATATTCTCCACCTATTATGGTGGGAATTATTCTTAAATACATTAGTCTTTGGACTTTACCATCATAAAAACATCTCATATAAATTAACTTAATTATCAATATTAAAGTAGAGTAAATGTGACCCTTCTATCACTTTCTGAAATCTGGACAATGTAAGCCAGGCGTCAGTGGGGAAGGAGGGCAGCCATTGTTGTTTATACGAGACCAGAGGCTCACACGGGAGCAAATTCGGCTCCTGTTAATTTTACTTGGACGTAGTGTTATGGAAACCAAAGGTGTACCATTTTCAACACGCTGTCTACAAATTCAAGTTAAGTGTTCTTTCCGAAACCCATGTATCTTCATTTATGGCCATTAATGTCATTATATAGGGTGACCCGGTTAGAGCACGTGGAGGCCTCAAACTAAAGGTAATTAAGCCAGGTCTTTATTGTTCCATGTACAGTTTTCTCTGAAATACTTGTCATATATAGGATTCTGGCTTCACAGCTAGCGCACTTTTGACAGGTCAAGACGAGGAAGCAAGGCTTTGTGCATCAGTTACTGGGTGATGGAAGCTACCTCAAAGAGGATAATTTGGTGTCTACACCCTAGTTATACCTGGTGGACTAACCTGCTGTACTATAAGATAAGGAACCTCTTCAATGTATGTAGTTAATACTGTAGTTTGATTGGCTGCATATATATATCAATATAAACCCCCCCCCCTAATGTGTAGAGGATCGATTTGTGAGATTAAGAGATTATTGCAGAAATACAGTCCACTTATCATTATACAAATTGCTATCGAAGTATATAAATTAACGTAAATATAAATTCATATAAATTAAATAAATATAAATCTCACAGGTCGGTTCCCACATTATTTGGTCCTTCGAACCGGATGACGGATTATTTGATCCTTTGAACCCACATTTGGTCATCTTAGTACCGGATGAACCAGTTAACCAGTGGATTCATTAAATATACTAGTGCAGTGTGATTTAAACAAAGGCCAGCAGTCAAGACAGCGGCGAAGCCTCGTGGGAGCTCAGGAGCCCCGCCTCAACTGAGTTCAGCTTCGTCAGCGGTTTCATGCACACCCACAGATATTTGGTGGCGTGTTATTTCGTGAAATGACAGCGCTAATATTGAAGCCAGCCAAATTAGTGGCTGTGTCCTCGCAAGATTGTTCACGGATTTCGTGGTGTTACATTTCGCGAGAGATTATCTACGAATTTTGTGGACTTTATTTCGCGAGGTCACTAATAATATTTAATACTTCTTGATAATATTAGAAGTTTCATAGAGGCTAATTAAGAGGCTATTATCAATAATTGTGTATATTATTTCTCCAAATAGAGAATCATTTAATATATACTGCACTAGTGTTCACAGTATAATATTTACTAATTGCCAACCCACAAGAGGGTAGGATATTAACCATTGACTAGTTGAACTATTATCGTTCATCCTAGTCCCATTATTACCATAGTCAGTTGTACTATATTCAACAACCTAACACCATTAATGAATGGTCCAGACCCTATTTTGGGTGTAATTTTTATCAACTCGAATTGAGTTGTATATATAATAATTTACTTATGATCATTACACCTTTGAGTGATTAATTAGTGTCTCTACCATCCTAGGGTGATATAGAGGAGCTAACCTAAAGGTACTTCCAGTGACACTGGTTTATCACTCAAATCATTAGTGTGTATGATTGTATATATATAATGTGTATTAATTTTAAGTGCTAACCTACCTGTAGAGGTAGGATTATTGCCTAGTGAGTGCAGAAGTTACCCTAGGCTACCATCAGTGCTTGTTCAGTATTATGAGCAGCCCAAGTACAAGCCCCACAAGGCTTCACCAACGAGCCAGTATGGATAATGCAGGGAGAATGAAAAGAACCCTTGCAGGTCTTAAAGGCCACTTAACAAGACAGATCAAGAAATGTGAAGATTTGTCACAACAATCTCAAGTTGATTATGCTGACCTGGAAAGCTATTATCAAGCAGCTGCAGGTAAATTTGAGCAAATCAAATGCCAAATGGCTGTCCTTGTGGGGACAGACTACTACCATCGATTCATCGGTAGCCCTACTAAATATCAGGGTATAACCATGTTAAACTCTGCAGGAGGTAAATTACTCTCAGGCCTAGTATCAAGCCTGAGGAGACCTATGCCTGCAGATAAACAATATTAGTAGAAATCTAAATTTGTCAGCTGATTATATTTCTCCAGTAGCATTATACTAAGGAGATTACAGCTGACTATACCAACAGAGGTTGATGTTAGTATCATCATTTAAAGCTGGAGATGAGTTCATGAGGCCTCAGTGGCAAATCAGTGAACAGTAGCCTAAAACAGCTACAAGTCACTGCGACCAATGTCACTGAACCCACTGCAGTCTCAGAACCATACTTTACTTTAATGATGAGCTATTCAATCCTCTGAATCAATTAATTAAATTAAACCCCAGTAAATCTGATGACTGATTTGATACATTTATTATTTAATCAAGATGTATTCCATGGGCCTCAGTGTTTATATATCAGTGACCAGTTACCTGAACAAACTTCAAGTTATATCTAATGTCACTGATCTCACTGCAGTCCCTGAATCATACTTGACTGTAGTACTTGATCACATTCAGTCTTCTGGGTCAAATAATATGTAATTAGGCTTGTATATTAGCCTTTCAAGAGTTGACAGGGAAATGAAATCGCATTAGACTTCTAACCCCTGCAACTCTAGTACGGGACATCCGTCCTGTACGAACAGACACAAATGTGTGATTACTAACTACTAACATCAAATTAATGTAATAATTCGAAGGAGGAGTATCGGTGTTCGTCTGTTCTAAATAGGACTTCGACCCGTGAGCAGCCCCCTGGGGAATTATGTCGGAAAATCCGACAGCATTTAATATATCATACAGATAATAGCTGTGTTGTATAAACAAGTTAACCATAGAAAACGTAACTTGTAGTGGAATTACCGTCTATAGAAAACGGGATATCATCACCACATACTATTATATTCTCCACCTATTATGGTGGGAATTATTCTTAAATACATTAGTCTTTGGACTTTACCATCATAAAAACATCTCATATAAATTAACTTATTTATCAATATTAAAGTAGAGTAAATGTGACCCTTCTATCACTTTCTGAAATCTGGACAATGTAAGCCAGGCATCAGTGGGGAAGGAGGGCAGCCATTGTTGTTTATACGAGACCAGAGGCTCACACGGGAGCAAATTTGGCTCCTGTTAATTTTACTTGGACGTAGTGTTATGGAAACCAAAGGTGTACCATTTTCAACACGCTGTCTACAAATTCAAGTTAAGTGTTCTTTCCGAAACCCATGTATCTTCATTTATGGCCATTAATGTCATTATATAGGGTGACCCGGTTAGAGCACGTGGAGGCCTCAAACTAAAGGTAATTAAGCCAGGTCTTTATTGTTCCATGTACAGTTTTCTCTGAAATACTTGTCATATATAGGATTCTGGCTTCACAGCTAGCGCACTTTTGACAGGTCAAGACGAGGAAGCAAGGCTTTGTGCATCAGTTACTGGGTGATGGAAGCTACCTCAAAGAGGATAATTTGGTGTCTACACCCTAGTTATACCTGGTGGACTAACCTGCTGTACTATAAGATAAGGAACCTCTTCAATGTATGTAGTTAATACTGTAGTTTGATTGGCTGCATATATATAAATATAAACCCCCCCCCTAATGTGTAGAGGATCGATTTGTGAGATTAAGAGATTATTGCAGAAATACAGTCCACTTATCATTATACAAATTGCTATCGAAGTATATAAATTAACGTAAATATAAATTCATATAAATTAAATAAATATAAATCTCACAGGTCGGTTCCCACATTATTTGGTCCTTCGAACCGGATGACGGATTATTTGATCCTTTGAACCCACATTTGGTCATCTTAGTACCGGATGAACCAGTTAACCAGTGGATTCATTAAATATACTAGTGCAGTGTGATTTAAACAAAGGCCAGCAGTCAAGACAGCGGCGAAGCCTCGTGGGAGCTCAGGAGCCCCCCCCTCAACTGAGTTCAGCTTCGTCAGCGGTTTCATGCACACCCACAGATATTTGGTGGCGTGTTATTTCGTGAAATGACAGCGCTAATATTGAAGCCAGCCAAATTAGTGGCTGTGTCCTCGCAAGATTGTTCACGGATTTCGTGGTGTTACATTTCGCGAGAGATTATCTACGAATTTTGTGGACTTTATTTCGCGAGGTCACTAATAATATTTAATACTTCTTGATAATATTAGAAGTTTCATAGAGGCTAATTAAGAGGCTATTATCAATAATTGTGTATATTATTTCTCCGAATAGAGAATCATTTAATATATACTGCACTAGTGTTCACAGTATAATATTTACTAATTGCCAACCCACAAGAGGGTAGGATATTAACCATTGACTAGTTGAACTATTATCGTTCATCCTAGTCCCATTATTACCATAGTCAGTTGTACTATATTCAACAACCTAACACCATTAATGAATGGTCCAGACCCTATTTTGGGTGTAATTTTTATCAACTCGAATTGAGTTGTATATATAATAATTTACTTATGATCATTACACCTTTGAGTGATTAATTAGTGTCTCTACCATCCTAGGGTGATATAGAGGAGCTAACCTAAAGGTACTTCCAGTGACACTGGTTTATCACTCAAATCATTAGTGTGTATGATTGTATATATATAATGTGTATTAATTTTAAGTGCTAACCTACCTGTAGAGGTAGGATTATTGCCTAGTGAGTGCAGAAGTTACCCTAGGCTACCATCAGTGCTTGTTCAGTATTATGAGCAGCCCAAGTACAAGCCCCACAAGGCTTCACCAACGAGCCAGTATGGATAATGCAGGGAGAATGAAAAGAACCCTTGCAGGTCTTAAAGGCCACTTAACAAGACAGATCAAGAAATGTGAAGATTTGTCACAACAATCTCAAGTTGATTATGCTGACCTGGAAAGCTATTATCAAGCAGCTGCAGGTAAATTTGAGCAAATCAAATGCCAAATGGCTGTCCTTGTGGGGACAGACTACTACCATCGATTCATCGGTAGCCCTACTAAATATCAGGGTATAACCATGTTAAACTCTGCAGGAGGTAAATTACTCTCAGGCCCAGTATCAAGCCTGAGGAGACCTATGCCTGCAGATAAACAATATTAGTAGAAATCTAAATTTGTCAGCTGATTATATTTCTCCAGTAGCATTATACTAAGGAGATTACAGCTGACTATACCAACAGAGGTTGATGTTAGTATCATCATTTAAAGCTGGAGATGAGTTCATGAGGCCTCAGTGGCAAATCAGTGAACAGTAGCCTAAAACAGCTACAAGTCACTGCGACCAATGTCACTGAACCCACTGCAGTCTCAGAACCATACTTTACTTTAATGATGAGCTATTCAATCCTCTGAATCAATTAATTAAATTAAACCCCAGTAAATCTGATGACTGATTTGATACATTTATTATTTAATCAAGATGTATTCCATGGGCCTCAGTGTTTATATATCAGTGACCAGTTACCTGAACAAACTTCAAGTTATATCTAATGTCACTGATCTCACTGCAGTCCCTGAATCATACTTGACTGTAGTACTTGATCACATTCAGTCTTCTGGGTCAAATAATATGTAATTAGGCTTGTATATTAGCCTTTCAAGAGTTGACAGGGAAATGAAATCGCATTAGACTTCTAACCCCTGCAACTCTAGTACGGGACATCCGTCCTGTACGAACAGACACAAATGTGTGATTACTAACTACTAACATCAAATTAATGTAATAATTCGAAGGAGGAGTATCGGTGTTCGTCTGTTCTAAATAGGACTTCGACCCGTGAGCAGCCCCCTGGGGAATTATGTCGGAAAATCCGACAGCATTTAATATATCATACAGATAATAGCTGTGTTGTATAAACAAGTTAACCATAGAAAACGTAACTTGTAGTGGAATTACCGTCTATAGAAAACGGGATATCATCACCACATACTATTATATTCTCCACCTATTATGGTGGGAATTATTCTTAAATACATTAGTCTTTGGACTTTACCATCATAAAAACATCTCATATAAATTAACTTAATTATCAATATTAAAGTAGAGTAAATGTGACCCTTCTATCACTTTCTGAAATCTGGACAATGTAAGCCAGGCATCAGTGGGGAAGGAGGGCAGCCATTGTTGTTTATACGAGACCAGAGGCTCACACGGGAGCAAATTTGGCTCCTGTTAATTTTACTTGGACGTAGTGTTATGGAAACCAAAGGTGTACCATTTTCAACACGCTGTCTACAAATTCAAGTTAAGTGTTCTTTCCGAAACCCATGTATCTTCATTTATGGCCATTAATGTCATTATATAGGGTGAACCGGTTAGAGCACGTGGAGGCCTCAAACTAAAGGTAATTAAGCCAGGTCTTTATTGTTCCATGTACAGTTTTCTCTGAAATACTTGTCATATATAGGATTCTGGCTTCACAGCTAGCGCACTTTTGACAGGTCAAGACGAGGAAGCAAGGCTTTGTGCATCAGTTACTGGGTGATGGAAGCTACCTCAAAGAGGATAATTTGGTGTCTACACCCTAGTTATACCTGGTGGACTAACCTGCTGTACTATAAGATAAGGAACCTCTTCAATGTATGTAGTTAATACTGTAGTTTGATTGGCTGCATATATATAAATATAACCCCCCCCCCCCCTAATGTGTAGAGGGTCGATTTGTGAGATTAAGAGATTATTGCAGAAATACAGTCCACTTATCATTATACAAATTTCTATCGAAGTATATAAATTAACGTAAATATAAATTCATATAAATTAAATAAATATAAATCTCACAGGTCGGTTCCCACAGGCGGGCTCCGATGGTATTCATTATGAGATGCTTCGCCATCTCCCTCCGTGCACTTCTCAGTATTTACTGAGTCTGTATAATCGGATCTGAGAGTCGTCGTCAGTCCCTGAGGACTGGCTCGATGCCGTTGTCCTCCCTGTTCGCAAACCGGGGTCTCTGGGTACTTCCCCTAAGGACTTTCGCCCTATTGCTCTCACAAGTTGTGTCTGCAAACTCTTTGAACGTATGGTTAACGTTCGTCTGATGTGGTTCCTGGAACACCATCACCTCCTCTCCCCTTCTCAATTTGGTTTCCGCAAGTGCCGCAGCACGACAGATGTCCTGGTGAACTTGGAGGTCTATATTTGTACTGCTTTTGCTGCGAAGACCTCCGTTGTTGCCGTCCTTTTTGACCTGGAAAAGGCTTACGACACCACTTGGAGATATCATATTCTATCTCAACTTCATTCTTTTGGCCTTCGTGGTCATCTCCCTCTCTTTCTCCGCAGCTTCCTCTCCCGTCGTTCCTTTCGGGTGCGCCTTGGTACCGCGCTCTCTGCCTCTTTTCAGCAATACGAAGGTGTGCCCCAGGGTAGTGTTCTGAGCACTACTCTTTTTCTGGTTGCCCTTAATGGTCTTCTTTCTTCTCTTCCTTCTGGTGTCTTCTCCGCTCTCTATGTCGATGATCTTACCCTTTGCTGTCAGGGTGATGATTCGCCTCTCCTTCAGCGCCGGCTTCAACTTGCAATTGATGCCGTGTCGTCTTGTGCCACCGATCATGGCTTCAAGTTCTCTACTTCTAAGACTTGTGCCATGACGTTTACGCGGAAACGGGTTGTTCTTCGTCCCTCTTTGTCACTTTATAGTCATCCCCTTGAATACAAAGATTCCGCAAAGCTTTTGGGGTTATTCCTTGACACTCATTTGTCTTGGTCTCCCCATATCTCTTACCTCCGTGTTGAGTGCTCTAAGGCCCTTTCCCTCCTTCGGGTCTTGTCCCATACTTCTTGGGGAGCAGATAAACGCACTCTCCTTGCTTTACATTCCTCTCTTGTCCTGTCTAAGCTCGATTATGGTTGCCCTGCTTACTCGTCTGCTTCTCCTTCTACTCTTCGCCGTCTTGATGCTTTGCACCATACTGGGTTGCGCCTCAGTTCTGGTGCCTTTCGTTCGACTCCCGTCCTTAGCTTGAATGTTGACACTGGCTTCCTGTCTCTCCAGGACCGCCGTGATCGCTACTGTCTTCGCTATCTTGCGCGGTCCTTACAACATCCTTCCTCTCGCCTCTGTCGTGCTTTAACTTTTACCCCTCCTGCGGTTCCTGTTCGTCTTCACCACCTCCCTCTCTCTGTCCGGTTATCTCGCCTCCAGGATTCTCTTTCCGTTCGTATTTCTAATGTTTCTCCTCGTATTGTTCCTTCTTTGCCCCCGTGGAGAGTCCCTCTTCCGCGGTTTTGTACTTCCTTGACCCGTATCACTAAAGCTTTTACCCCTCCTACGGTTCTAAAACGCCTTTTCCTTGAGCACTTTTCTTCTCACTCCCGCTCCGTTTCTGTCTTCACCGATGGGTCTAAGTCGGCGGACGGTGTTGGCTACTCTGTTGTTTTTCCTGATCGCACTTATATGTGTCGCTTACCTCCGGAGACTAGTATCTTTACAGCGGAACTTTATGCTACTCTCTATGCTCTTCGTCTCCTGCTTTCTCGTCGTCAGTCCTCCTTTGTAGTTGTTGTTGACTCTCGTAGTGCCCTCATGGCTCTCGGGTCCTTTAATCCGGTTCATCCAGTAGTTGTCGAGATCCAGCATTGGCTGTTTCTTGTTCACAGTAAATTTAAGTCGGTTGAGTTTTGTTGGGTTCCCAGCCATATTGGTGTGTCTTTCAATGAGCGTGCGGATGCTGCCGCCAAGGAAGCTGTCCGCTCTTGTCCCATCTCTCGTAAAGGCATTCCGTATTCCGACTTTTACCCGGTTATCCATTCCTCAGTCCTTACCCGTTGGCAGGCTTCTTGGTTGTCTGTTACTGGTAACAAGCTACGTACTCTTAAATGTTGTGTTTCCTCGTGGCCGTCCTCCTTCCACCGTAACCGGCGGTGGGAAACAGCTCTGGCGAGATTGCGTATTGGCCATACTCGCTTAACCCATGGTCACTTGATGGAGCGCCGCCCTGCTCCTTATTGTTCTAGTTGCATTGTCCCTCTTACGGTCGTGCATGTCCTGACTTCCAGGACGAGCGTGTGTCTTGCTTTCCGACCGCCCCTCGCGGTCACCTGTCCCTCAATAGAATTCTTGGTGACTCGGATACTTTTGATATCGTTCGCCTTATGCGTTTCTGTTCTCGTATTGGCATCCTTGGTGATATTTAGCGCCCTCTGATTATCCCGCATATTTGATGGTGCTACATAGCCTTCCCGGTTTGGTGCATTCTTTTGATAATTACTTACTTACTTGACGTCTGCGAGGCTCTACACATCAAGAAGTAAACACCAGGAATCAACAGCCAATTAATGCACAACTATATTCTACCCACCTCAAGACTCCGCTCCAATATAGAAGCATCAAGAAATATGGACCAATAGGCTTTCTACAAATCACTTCCATTCAGTACCCATTGTTTCGTGTTCTGTCTTGTGTTTAGGAATTTAATACCCTATTAATACCACCTCACCCCATCCACCTCACTCAAATGTAGATATAAACAAATCGAAGATGTGTAAGTTCTATTCAGTTGTGTATGTGTAAGCTAAAGTCTTTGAAAATGTAATAAGTTTTACGAAACGCGCACAAGTGTCGCGTCAGACTAGAAATAAAAATGAATTTTGGAGAATTGATTTTTGAATTACCACCAACAGTGAAAAATAACGTACGAAAGATCGAGAAAATTCGTGTTAGAATTATTAATCTTACTTTTTCGGTCATATTTAATAATATATATATATATTGAACCTCCATGGTTCATTCTCACTTGAGAATGAACCATGGAGGTACGAAACGTCGTGCAAATTATACAAATAAGTGTAATACACTCTATAGTAAATCACTTCTTTTCTTCACCTTAAAAGTACGAAAATGAGTTTTGGAGAACTCCTATTTCAATTAAGCCCTGATGCTAAGAAAATAGTTAGAGGGATAGAAGCCCTAAACCAGAAAATAATAAATACAGAATATGCGGTCATATTCAATGAAACATGTTTGAAAGAAAACCTGCTGCCAGTATACACCAATATAAACCCACATGACCCAGCAGTCCGCAATACAGAGTTTACCTATAGGTATAGGCAAGAGCTCATTCGGCATCAACTAAACAAGAAGAAGGAAGCCCTCCAAACCTTTATAGAGCAGGCGGAGCATCTGTTAAACAAATGGACCCAGTACGACATCCCTATCCAACTCAAGCAAACCATCAACAGTGAACTATTTAACCTGAAACAACAACATAAAACTCTTGAAGAAACGAAGACACTCCGTAAGTTAACATCCCTAAACGGTGGACAGCTAAAAATCCCTCGTCCTAAAGATGGCTACTTTAACCTGACTTCTTATGATCTTACCCAGGACCAACGAGACCTCTTAAATCTTGGTCTAAATTGTCAATTCTTATCTAAACCAAAGATGCATCAAAAACGCCTGGAAATCGAAATGCTTCTGGACGATATCCATAAGCTAGAAGACAACAAAAAAGTCATCACCACTGACACACTTCAAGCTGAACTACTTGCAGAAGCAGGGGAAAAAACGAGGAACATATTCATCTACAATCTTAACCCCACGACTCAAAGAAGCAGCGAAACAACTAAAAAATCTGAAAGACGTAACAATAAGAAAAGCCGACAAAACAGCAGCATATGTATTGATTCCTACCCATGAATACATGAACAAAATTAGCGACATCCTAAGTGACGACTCCAAATTTCAACGAATCACGAGGAACCCCGTAGAAGACCTTAAGCGGAAAGTAAACAAAACAATTACAGCAATCAACGCAAAGAAAGGTAGTGTGCATTTCAATAAACTTCAAGGCGACTATGGCTTAGGATATGCCTACGGCAATGTTAAGACGCATAAACCAGGTAACCCACTACGCCCTATAATCAGCCAAATACCAACCCCAACTTATCACCTGGCAAAGAAACTCAATGAACTCCTAACTCCATACACTCCAAGTAAGTTTAGTCTACAATCATCAGCAGATTTCCTAGAATTGATCAAATCTACCCAGCCCAATGGAATCATCGCTTCCCTGGACGTTGAATCCCTTTTTACCAACGTCCCAGTCGACACAACCATAGGAATGATACTGGACAGAGTATACAGAGACGAGAGCACCCCCAAATTAGACATACCTGAGCCACACTTGAAAAGTCTTCTCGAAGCATGTACAAAGGAAGCCCCTTTCATCAGTCCACAAGGAGACATGTATTTACAAATAGACGGAGTAGCAATGGGCTCCCCCTTAGGAGTTTTATTTGCTAATTTTTATATGGGAACCATCGAAGATAGGGTTTTCAGTAGCAGACAAAAACCAACTGTATACTGCCGTTATGTAGATGACATATTCGTAATAGTAAAAGACTCAGATGAACTAATTGACCTAAAAAGACACCTAGAGAGAGAGTCAGTACTCCGATGTACACATGAAAATAGTGAAAATAACAGTCTGCCATTCTTGGATGTACTAATAACAAAAACAGGAACCTCTTTAAGCACCAACGTATATACCAAGCCCACCAACATAGGATTATGCCTGAACGGTAGAAGTGAGTGCCCCCAAAGATACAAAGCCAGTGTTCTCAATGCTTATATTCGTCGAGCGCTTACCCACTGCTCTGAATGGAGCAACGTGAGTAGAGAGTTTGAAAGAGTAACTCAGGTATTGGTGAACAACGGATATAGCAACGCGGAAATAAACGCTGCTATAAGAAGACACTTGGACCGTTGGTATAATTCAGAACCTAGAACAGAAACCACAACACCCCCAATAAAATTATATTACAAATCAACCATGCACAGTGAACATATAAAAGAGGAAAGAATAATGAAAGAAATAATCCGTAAAGGAGTAAAAAGCACTACTCCTAACCAAAACATAAACCTGATAATATTCTACAAAACCAAGAAGACTTCCGAACTCCTTATCAAAAACAGCCCGAAGCCGACGGAGAACCCTCTACAGCAGTCAAGCGTTGTATACATGTACACTTGCCCCCACGAAGGATGTAACCTTCAATGTAAGTACATAGGTATGACGTCGACCAAGCTGACGAGGCGTTTGACATGCCATCTTCAATCTGGTGCCCCTAGGAATCACATGAGACAAGCCCATGACATTACTCTAACAAGAGAAATGTTGAACAAGAATACTTGCATAATAGACAAAACCCAAAATTCAAGAAGATTACAAATTCTTGAGGCAATTCACATAAGAATAGAGCGACCTACCATGAACCCCCAAATCACGGAACTATTTACTCTACCCACCATGAGAGTAAGGACAAGACAAGAACATATCGATGCCAACACAGAAGACAATGTCCAACATAACAGGCCAATTACACTAGATTAATCTTTGTGTTTAGATAGGAGATGCCTCGTATGGGCCAATAAGCCTTCTGCAGCCCCTATGTTTATCCCTTATGTATCCCCCCATGTTTTCACCTTCATTGTATTATCACCTGACCTAATGCGGGTATAAAATCAACTAGTATTGTAAGATCTGTTCACTTGAGAATGAACCATGGAGGTTCGAAACGTCGTGCAAATTATACAAATAAGTGTAATACACTCTATAGTAAATCACTTCTTTTCTTCACCTTAAAAGTACGAAAATGAGTTTTGGAGAACTCCTATTTCAATTAAGCTCTGATGCTAAGAAAATAGTTAGAGGGATAGAAGCCCTAAACCAGAAAATAATAAATACAGAATATGCGGTCATATTCAATGAAACATGTTTGAAAGAAAACCTGCTGCCAGTATACACCAATATATATATATATATATATATATATATATATATATATATATATATATATATATATATATATATATATATATATATATGTCGTACCTAGTAGCCAGACAGCACTTCTCAGCCTACTATGCAAGGCCCAATTTGCCTAATAAGCCAAGTTTTCATGAATTAATATATTTTCTCAAATTTTTGTCTTATGAAATGATAACCCTACCCATTTCATTATATATGAGGTCAATTTTTTTTTATTGGAGTTAAAATTAACGTAGATATATGACCGAACCTAACCAACCCTACCTAACTTAACCTAACCTATCTTTATAGGTTAGGTTAGGTTAGGTAGCCGAAAAAGTTAGGTTAGGTTGGTTAGGTTGTCGAAAAAACATAATTCATGAAAACTTGGCTTATTAGGCAAATCGGGCCTAGCATAGTAGGCTGAGAAGTGCGTTCTGGCTACTAGGTACGACATATATATATATATATATATATATATATATATATATATATATATATATATATATATATATATATATATATATATATATATATATATATATATATATATATATATATATATATATATATATATATATATATATATATATATATATATATATATAACTGAAAACTCACACCCCAGAAGTGACTCGAACCCATACTCCCACAACTGGTATGTACAGGGACGCCTTAATCCGCTTGACCATCACGACCGGACATAAGGAAGTGATAGCCGAGGCTATATGAACCACTTCCCCGCCGGCACTCGGATGGTAATCTTGGGCATAGCATTTTATCAAATCACCTCATTCTTTGGGGCACACGTGAGGAACACAAATGCAAACAAGCCTGAATGGTCCCCAGGACTATATACAACTGAAAACTCACACCCCAGAAGTGACTCGAACCCATACTCCCACAACTGGTATGTACAGGGACGCCTTAATCCGCTTGACCATCACGACCGGACATAAGGAAGTGATAGCCGAGGCTATATGAACCACTTCCCCGCCGGCACTCGGATGGTAATCTTGGGCATAGCATTTTATCAAATCACCTCATTCTTTGGGGCACACGTGAGGAACACAAATGCAAACAAGCCTGAATGGTCCCCAGGACTATATACAACTGAAAACTCACACCCCAGAAGTGACTCGAACCCATACTCCCACAACTGGTATGTACAGGGACGCCTTAATCCGCTTGACCATCACGACCGGACATAAAGAAGTGATAGCCGAGGCTATATGAACCACTTCCCCGCCGGCACTCGGATGGTAATCTTGGGCATAGCATTTTATCAAATCACCTCATTCTTTGGGGCACACGTGAGGAACACAAATGCAAACAAGCCTGAATGGTCCCCAGGACTATATACAACTGAAAACTCACACCCCAGAAGTGACTCGAACCCATACTCCCACAACTGGTATGTACAGGGACGCCTTAATCCGCTTGACCATCACGACCGGACATAAGGAAGTGATAGCCGAGGCTATATGAACCACTTCATATAGTTATACTTCATATAGTATATGAAGCTATATGAGTTTTCAGTTGTATATAGTCCTGGGGACCATTCAGGCTTGTTTGCATTTGTGTTCCTCACGTGTGCCCCAAAGAATGAGGTGATTTGATAAAATGCTATGCCCAAGATTACCATCCGAGTGCCGGCGGGGAAGTGGTTCATATAGCCTCGGCTATCACTTCCTTATGTCCGGTCGTGATGGTCAAGCGGATTAAGGCGTCCCTGTACATACCAGTTGTGGGAGTATGGGTTCGAGTCACTTCTGGGGTGTGAGTTTTCAGTTGTATATAGTCCTGGGGACCATTCAGGCTTGTTTGCATTTGTGTTCCTCACGTGTGCCCCAAAGAATGAGGTGATTTGATAAAATGCTATGCCCAAGATTACCATCCGAGTGCCGGCGGGGAAGTGGTTCATATAGCCTCGGCTATCACTTCCTTATGTCCGGTCGTGATGGTCAAGCGGATTAAGGCGTCCCTGTACATACCAGTTGTGGGAGTATGGGTTCGAGTCACTTCTGGGGTGTGAGTTTTCAGTTGTATATAGTCCTGGGGACCATTCAGGCTTGTTTGCATTTGTGTTCCTCACGTGTGCCCCAAAGAATGAGGTGATTTGATAAAATGCTATGCCCAAGATTACCATCCGAGTGCCGGCGGGGAAGTGGTTCATATAGCCTCGGCTATCACTTCCTTATGTCCGGTCGTGATGGTCAAGCGGATTAAGGCGTCCCTGTACATACCAGTTGTGGGAGTATGGGTTCGAGTCACTTCTGGGGTGTGAGTTTTCAGTTGTATATAGTCCTGGGGACCATTCAGGCTTGTTTGCATTTGTGTTCCTCACGTGTGCCCCAAAGAATGAGGTGATTTGATAAAATGCTATGCCCAAGATTACCATCCGAGTGCCGGCGGGGAAGTGGTTCATATAGCCTCGGCTATCACTTCCTTATGTCCGGTCGTGATGGTCAAGCGGATTAAGGCGTCCCTGTACATACCAGTTGTGGGAGTATGGGTTCGAGTCACTTCTGGGGTGTGAGTTTTCAGTTGTATATAGTCCTGGGGACCATTCAGGCTTGTTTGCATTTGTGTTCCTCACGTGTGCCCCAAAGAATGAGGTGATTTGATAAAATGCTATGCCCAAGATTACCATCCGAGTGCCGGCGGGGAAGTGGTTCATATAGCCTCGGCTATCACTTCCTTATGTCCGGTCGTGATGGTCAAGCGGATTAAGGCGTCCCTGTACATACCAGTTGTGGGAGTATGGGTTCGAGTCACTTCTGGGGTGTGAGTTTTCAGTTGTATATAGTCCTGGGGACCATTCAGGCTTGTTTGCATATATATATATATATATATATATATATATATATATATATATATATATATATATATGTATATATATGAATGAAAACTCACACCCCAGAAGTGACTCGAACCGATACTCCCAGGAGCAACGCAACTGGTAACTACAGGGCGCCTTAATCCACTTGACCATCACGGCCGTCAAAAGGAAGTGATAGCCGAGGCTATTTGAGCCACTTCCCCAACGGCAACTCGGATGGTAATCTTGGGCATAGCATTTCACCAAATCACCTCATTCTTTGGGGCACACGTGAAGAACACAAATGCAAACAAGCCTGAATGGTCCCCAGGACTATATGCAAATGAAAACTCACACCCCAGAAGTGACTCGAACCCATGCTCCCAGGAGCAACGCAACTGGTAACTACAGGGCGCCTTAATCCACTTGACCATCACGGCCGTCAAAAGGAAGTGATAGCCGAGGCTATTTGAGCCACTTCCCCGACGGCAACTCGGATGGTAATCTTGGGCATAGCATTTCACCAGGTGAAATGAGGTGATTTTTTGAAATGCTATGCCCAAGATTACCATCCGAGTTGCCGTCGGGGAAGTGGCTCAAATAGCCTCGGCTATCACTTCCTTTTGACGGCCGTGATGGTCAAGTGGATTAAGGCGCCCTGTAGTTACCAGTTGCGTTGCTCCTGGGAGTATGGGTTCGAGTCACTTCTGGGTTGTGAGTTTTCATTCGCATATAGTCCTGGGGACCATTCAGGCTTGTTTGCATATATATATATATATATATATATATATATATATATATATATATATATATATATATATATATATATATATATATATATATATATATATATATATATATATATATATATATATATATATATAATATATATGTTGTACCTAGTAGCCAGAACGTCGTACTTGGCCTACTATGCAAGGCTCGATTTGCCTAATAAGCCAAGTTTTCATGAATTAATTGTTTTTCGACTACCTAACCTACCTAACCTAACCTAATCTAACTTTTTCGGCTACCTACCCTAACCTAACCAGTAAAGATAGGTTAGGTTAGGTTAGGTAGGGTTGGTTAGGTTCGGTCATATATCTACGTTAATTTTAACTCCAATAAAAAAAAATTGACCTCATACATAATGAAATGGGTAGCTTTATCATTTCATAAGAAAAAAATAGAGAAAATATAATAATTCAGGAAAACTTGGCCTATTAGGCAAATAGAGCCTTGCATAATGGGTTGAGCAGTGCTTTTTGGCTACTAGGTACGACATATATATATATATATATATATATATATATATATATATATATATATATATATATATATATATATATATATGTATATATATATATATATATATATATATATATATATATATATATATATATATATATATATATATATATATATATATGTCGTACCTAGTAGCCAAAACGCATATATAATAATTCAGGAAAACTTGGCCTATTAGGCAAATAGAGCCTTGCATAGTGGGTTGAGCAGTGCGTTTTGGCTACTAGGTACGACATATATATATATATATATATATATATATATATATATATATATATATATATATATATATATATATATACATATATATATATATATATATATATATATATATATATATATATATATATATATATATATATATATATATTAGTTGATTTTATACCCGCATTAGGTCAGGTGATAATACAATGAAGGTGAAAACATGGGGGGATACATAAGGGATAAACATAGGGGCTGCAGAAGGCTTATTGGCCCATACGAGGCATCACCTATCCAAACACAAAGATTAATCCAGTGTAATTGGCCTGTTATGTTGGACATTGTCTTCTGTGTTGGCATCGATATGTTCTTGTCTTGTCCTTACTCTCATGGTGGGTAGAGTAAATAGTTCCGTGATTTGGGTGTTCATGGTAGGTCGCTCTATTCTTATGTGAATTGCCTCTTGAGGCAATTCACATAAGAATAGAGCGACCTACCATGAACACCCATATCACGGAACTATTTACTCTACCCACCATGAGAGTAAGGACAAGACAAGAACATATCGATGCCAACACAGAAGACAATGTCCAACATAACAGGCCAATTACACTGGATTAATCTTTGTGTTTGGATAGGTGATGCCTCGTATGGGCCAATAAGCCTTCTGCAGCCCCTATGTTTACCCCTTATGTATCCCCCCATGTTTTCACCTTCATATATATATATATATATATATATATATATATATATATATATATATATATATATATATATATATATATATATATATATATATGCGAACAAGCCTGAATGGTCCCCAGGACTATATGCGAATGAAAACTCACACCCCAGAAGTGACTCGAACCCATACTCCCAGAAGCAACGCAACTGGTAACTACAGGGCGCCTTAATCCGCTTGACCATCACGGCCGTCAAAAGGAAGTGATAGCCGAGGCTATTTGAGCCACTTCCCCGACGGCAACTCGGATGGTAATCTTGGGCATAGCATTTCACCAAATCACCTCATTCTTTGGGGCACACGTGAGGAACACAAATGCGAACAAGCCAACTCCACTCCTACTTTGGCTTGTTCGCATTTGTGTTCCTCACGTGTGCCCCAAAGAATGAGGTGATTTGGTGAAATGCTATGCCCAAGATTACCATCCGAGTTGCCGTCGGGGAAGTGGCTCAAATAGCCTCGGCTATCACTTCCTTTTGACGGCCGTGATGGTCAAGCGGATTAAGGCGCCCTGTAGTTACCAGTTGCGTTGCTTCTGGGAGTATGGGTTCGAGTCACTTCTGGGGTGTGAGTTTTCATTCATATATATATATATATATATATATATATATATATATATATATATATATATATATATATATATATATATATATATAATGTCTAGTAATATACATATAGCATGCCAGAACAAAGGCCTAATGCGATGTCAGTGCAGTACACACAAGTCAGGTTGGTGAGACCTATACAATTATTTCCAACCTGATTATCAATAATATGGCATGAAATAAGAATTAGAAGTCTATTTGGTAATACATATAATTCTCTACACATTTTTCTTAGTCACCGCTGGACAAAATTCCTGATGCAACGCCCCGTTTTCTATACGCGTAATGGACAAAAGTTTGTAGCAACGCAAAACAAACAAGAAATTTTATTTATTTACACCCAGAGATGTATCTCATTTACACCCTGAGGTGTATCTCATTTACACCCTGAGGTGTATCTCATTTACACCCTGAGGTGTATCTCAGGTGTACATGCCCTGAGAGTTTACAACAAACCTGCATTATGCTGGGAGTGAAAGTATACCTGCTGAGTGTGTAGTCTCTTGTGGTGGTCTTAACAACCCTCCACCCGCTGATATAAGCCTTAGGCTCAACCAGTTCAGACCAGTCTGGACCATTACCATCATTCCACTCAATGTCATCAATAATGATGTCAGGAGAATGGTGGTGTTTAACACCCTGAACCACCACACCACACTACCACAAGTGTGGTGGAGGGACTCCCAGGGTGGAGCCAGCACCATGAACCACCACACTACCACAAGTGTGGTGGTGGGACTCCCAGGGTGGAGCCAGCACCATGAACCACCACACTACCACAAGTGTGGTGGAGGGACTCCCAGGGTGGAGCCAGCACCATGAACCACCACACTACCACAAGTGTGGTGGAGGGACTCCCAGGGTGGAGCCAGCACCATGAACCACCACACCACTACCACAAGTGTAGTGGAGGGACTCCCAGGGTGGAGCCAGCACCATGAACCACCACACTACCACAAGTGTGGTGGAGGGACTCCCAGGGTGGAGCCAGCACCATGAACCACCACACCACTTCCACAAGTGTGGTGGAGGGACTCCCAGGGTGGAGCCAGCACCATGAACCACCACACTACCACAAGTGTGGTGGAGGGACTCCCAGGGGGGAGCCAGCACCATGAACCACCACACCACACTACCACAAGTGTGGTGGTGGGACTCCCAGGGTGGAGCCAGCACCATGAACCACCACACTACCACAAGTGTGGTGGAGGGACTCCCAGGGTGGAGCCAGCACCATGAACCACCACACTACCACAAGTGTGGTGGAGGGACTCCCAGGGTGGAGCCAGCACCATGAACCACCACACTACCACATGTGTGGTGGAGGGACTCCCAGGGTGGAGCCAGCACCATGAACCACCACACCACACTACCACAAGTGTGGTGGAGGGACTCCCAGGGTGGAGCCAGCACCATGAACCACCACACCACTACCACAAGTGTGGTGGAGGGACTCCCAGGGTGGAGCCAGCATTATGAACCACCACACTACCACAAGTGTGGTGGTGGGACTTCCAGGGTGGAGCCAGCACCCTGAACCACCACACCACACTACCACAGTGTGGTGGAGGGACTTCCAGGGTGGAGCCAGCACCATGAACCACCACACCACACTACCACAGTGTGGTGGAGGGACTTCCAGGGTGGAGCCAGCACCATGAACCACCACACCACTACCACAAGTGTGGTGGAGGGACTCCCAGGGTGGAGCCAGCACCATGAACCACCACACCACACTACCACAAGTGTGGTGGAGGGACTCCCAGGGTGGAACCAGCACCATGAACCACCACACTACCACAAGTGTGGTGGAGGGACTCCCAGGGTGGAGCCAGCACCATGAACCACCACACTACACTACCACAAGTGTGGTGGAGGGACTCCCAGGGTGGAGCCAGCACCATGAACCACCACACTACCACAAGTGTGGTGGTGGGACTCCCAGGGTGGAGCCAGCACCCTGAACCACCACACCACACTACCACAGTGTGGTGGAGGGACTCCCAGGGTGGAGCCAGCACCATGAACCACCACACCACTACCACAGTGTGGTGGAGGGACTCCCAGGGTGGAGCCAGCACCATGAACCACCACACTACCACAAGTGTGGTGGAGGTACTCCCAGGGTGGAGCCAGCAGGAATATGGTCCACCTCTCACCCCAAGGTCGCGCCCCACTAAACAACTGCCTCTGGGAACCCAAAAATTGGACATGTGAGTGTCGGAGGAAGTCAGGTGTGGAATAAACATGTCACAAGTGCCAGGTAAAGCCACGTGTGCCACATATATGGCTCTCACACACCAGGTATTGGACTGGTGGCGGGTTTAATACTAAATTCTGTAAGGTAAAGGTAGCCAGAATATTGACGAAGAATGCGTATGTGTGGATCCTCCTCCCTCACTCTTGGATCCCCTTCCCTCACTCTTGAATCCTCTTCCCTCACTCTTGGATCCCCTTCCCTCACTCTTGGATCCCCTTACCTCACTCTTGGACTTCAACTCCTATTCTGTATCCTGTGTCTGGCCTCCTGTTTCCACCGCCTAGTTTCATTACTTTGCATTTACTCGGGTTGAACTTCAACAGCCATTTGTTGGACCATTCACTCAGTCTGTCTAGGTAATCTTGTAGCCTCCTACTATCATCCTCTGTTTCAATCCTCCTCATAATTTTTGCATCATCAGCAAACATTGAGAGAAACGAGTCTGTACCCTCTGGGAGATCATTTACATGTATCAGAAACAGTATAGGTCCAAGGACTGAACCTTGCGGGACTCCACTCGTGACGTCTCGCCAATCTGAGACGTCACTCCTCACAGTGACTCGCTGTCTCCTGTTGCTTAGATATTTCTGTATCCAATGGAGTACCTTCCATTTCACTCCAGCCTGCATCCCCAGCTATTTCGCTAGCCACTTGTGAGGTACTGTATCAAAGGCTTTCTGGCAATCTAAAAATATGCAGTCTGCCCACCCCTCATACACAGCACACAGTAGGGTCAATGAGAGCAGGGTGTGGAGGGTGCAGCCAGTCGTGGGGAAGACGCTCCCCGCCGAATGCCGCGACTATTGACCCTTCACACACTAGGGTGCTGAACCTATTTTTAGTCCAGGCACATAACACTCCGTGGCTGTACCTCACGTATATTACAACCCTCAGGGCTGAAGACTCGCCATGTGGGTACACGGACGGTGTCTATCATTATAATTGTTTTTTCTGTTCTATTCCAACAGTTCCGAGCAGGTATAGCATTCCTTCCCTCTCCTCTCTCCCTTAACCTCACCTCCCTTCCCTCTCCTCTCTCCCTTAACCCCACCTCCCTTCCCTCTCCTCTCTCCCTTAACCCCACCCCCCTTCCCTCTCCTCTCTCCCTTAACCTCACCCCCCTTCCCTCTCCTCCCTCCCTTAACCCCCCACCCTTCCCTCTCCTCTCTCCCTTAACCCCACCTCCCTTCCCTCTCCTCTCTCCCTTAACCCCACCACCCTTCCCTCTCCTCCCTCCCTTAACCCCACCACCCTTCCCTCTCCTCCCTCCCTTAACCCCCCCTCCCTTCCCTCTCCTCTCTCCCTTAACCTCACCTCCCTTCCCTCTCCTCTCTCCCTTAACCCCACCTCCCTTCCCTCTCCTCTCTTCCTTAACCCCACCACCCTTCCCTCTCCTCCCTCCCTTAACCCCCCTCCCTTCCCTCTCCTCTCTCCCTTAACCCCACCCCCCTTCCCTCTCCTCTCTCCCTTAACCTCACCCCCCTTCCCTCTCCTCCCTCCCTTAACCCACCCACCCTTCCCTCTCCTCTCTCCCTTAACACCACCTCCCTTCCCTCTCCTCTCTCCCTTAACCCCACCTCCCTTCCCTCTCCTCTCTCCCTTAACCCCACCTCCCTTCCCTCTCCTCTCTCCCTTAACCCCACCACCCTTCCCTCTCCTCCCTCCCTTAACCTCACCCCCCTTCCCTCTCCTCCCTCCCTTAACCCCCCTCCCTTCCCTCTCCTCTCTCCCTTACCCCCACCACCCTTCCCTCTCCTCTCTCCCTTAACCTCACCACCCTTCCCTCTCCTCCCTCCCTTAACCCCACCTCCCTTCCCTCTCCTCTCTCCCTTAACCCCACCACCCTTCCCTCTCCTCCCTCCCTTAACCCCACCACCCTTCCCTCTCCTCCCTCCCTTAACCCCCCCTCCCTTCCCTCTCCTCTCTCCCTTAACCTCACCTCCCTTCCCTCTCCTCTCTCCCTTAACCCCACCTCCATTCCCTCTCCTCTCTCCCTTAACCCCACCACCCTTCCCTCCCTTAACCCCCCCTCCCTTCCCTCTCCTCTCTCCCTTGACCCCACCCCCCTTCCCTCTCCTCTCTCCCTTAACCTCACCCCCCTTCCCTTTCCTCCCTCCCTTAACCCCCCACCCTTCCCTCTCCTCTCTCCCTTAACCTCACCTCCCTTCCCTCTCCTCTCTCCCTTAACCCCACCTCCCTTCCCTCTCCTCTCTCCCTTAACCCCCCCACCCATTCCTCTCCTCTCTCCCTTAACACCACCTCCCTTCCCTCTCCTCTCTCCCTTAACACCACCTCCCTTCCCTCTCCTCTCTCCCTTAACCCCACCACCCTTCCCTCTCCTCTCTCCCTTAACCCCACCACCCTTCCCTCTCTTCCCTCCCTTAACCCCCCCTCCCTTCCCTCTCCTCTCTCCCTTAACCCCACCCCCCTTCCCTCTCCTCTCTCCCTTAACCTCACCCCCCTTCCCTCTCCTCCCTCCCCTAACCCCCCCACCCTTCCCTCTCCTCTCTCCCTTAACACCACCTCCCTTCCCTCTCCTCTCTCCCTTAACACCACCTCCCTTCCCTCTCCTCTCTCACTTAACCCCACCACCCTTCCCTCGCCTCCCTCCCTTAACCCCCCCTCCCTTCCCTCTCCTCTCTCCCTTACCCCCACCACCCTTCCCTCTCCTCTCTCCCTTAACCTCACCACCCTTCCCTCTCCTCTCTCCCTTAACCCCACCACCCTTCCCTCTTCTCTCTCCCTTAACCCCACCTCCCTTCCCTCTCCTCCCTCCCTTAACCCCACCACCCTTCCCTCTCCTCTCTCCCTTAACCTCACCACCCTTCCCTCTCCTCCCTCCCTTAACCCCACCTCCCTTCCCTCTCCTCTCTCCCTTAACCCCCCCTCCCTTCCCTCTCCTCTCTCCCTTACCCCCACCACCCTTCCCTCTCCTCTCTCCCTTAACCTCACCACCCTTCCCTCTCCTCTCTCCCTTAACCCCACCACCCTTCCCTCTTCTCTCTCCCTTAACCCCACCTCCCTTCCCTCTCCTCCCTCCCTTAACCCCACCACCCTTCCCTCTCCTCTCTCCCTTAACCTCACCACCCTTCCCTCTCCTCTCTCCCTTAACCCCACCACCCTTCCCTCTTCTCTCTCCCTTAACCCCACCTCCCTTCCCTCTCCTCCCTCCCTTAACCCCACCACCCTTCCCTCTCCTCTCTCCCTTAACCTCACCACCCTTCCCTCTCCTCCCTCCCTTAACCCCACCTCCCTTCCCTCTCCTCTCTCCCTTAACTCCACCTCCCTTCCCTCTCCTCTCTCCCTTAACCTCACCACCATTCCCTCACCTCCCTCCCTTAACCCCACCTCCCTTCCCTCTCCTCTCTCCCTTAACCCAACCTCCCTTCCCTCTCCTCTCTCCCTTAACTCCACCACCCTTCCCTCTCCTCTCTCCCTTAACACCACCCCCTTCCCTCTCCTCTCTCCCTTAACCTCACCTCCCTTCCCTCTCCTCTCTCCCTTAACCTCACCACCCTTCCCTCTCCTCCCTCCCTTAACCTCACATGCCTTCCCTCTCCTTTCTCCCTTAACCCCACCACCCTTCCCTCTCCTCTCTCCCTTAACACCACCTCCCTTCCCTCTCCTCCCTCCCTTAACCCCACCACCCTTCCCTCTCCTCTCTCCCTTAACCCCACCTCCCTTCCCTCTCCTCTCTCCCTTAACTCCACCTCCCTTCCCTCTCCTCTCTCCCTTAACCCCACCACCCTTCCCTCTTCTCTCTCCCTTAGCCCCACCTCCCTTCCCTCTCCTCCCTCCCTTAACCCCACCACCCTTCCCTCTCCTCTCTCCCTTAACCCCACCACCCTTCCCTCTCCTCCCTCCCTTAACCCCACCTCCCTTCCCTCTCCTCTCTCCCTTAACTCCACCTCCCTTCCCTCTCCTCTCTCCCTTATACTCACCACTATTCCCTCTCCTCCCTCCCTTAACCCCACCTCCCTTCCCTCTCCTCTCTCCCTTAACTCCACCTCCCTTCCCTCTCCTCTCTCCCTTAACCTCACCCCCCTTCCCTCTCCTCCCTCCCTTAACCCCCCACCCTTCCCTCTCCTCTCTCCCGTAACCTCACCTCCCTTCCCTCTCCTCTCTCCCTTAACCCCACCTCCCTTCCCTCTCCTCTCTCCCTTAACCCCCCCACCCTTCCCTCTCCTCTCTCCCTTAACACCACCTCCCTTCCCTCTCCTCTCTCCCTTAACACCACCTCCCTTCCCTCTCCTCTCTCCCTTAACCCCACCACCCTTCCCTCTCCTCTCTCCCTTAACCCCACCACCCTTCCCTCTCCTCCCTCCCTTAACCCCCCCTCCCTTCCCTCTCCTCTCTCCCTTAACCCCACCCCCCTTCCCTCTCCTCTCTCCCTTAACCTCACCCCCCTTCCCTCTCCTCCCTCCCTTAACCCCCCCACCCTTCCCTCACCTCTCTCCCTTAACACCACCTCCCTTCCCTCTCCTCTCTCCCTTAACACCACCTCCCTTCCCTCTCCTCTCTCCCTTAACCCCACCACCCTTCCCTCGCCTCCCTCCCTTAACCCCCCCTCCCTTCCCTCTCCTCTCTCCCTTACCCCCACCACCCTTCCCTCTCCTCTCTCCCTTAACCTCACCACCCTTCCCTCTCCTCTCTCCCTTAACCCCACCACCCTTCCCTCTTCTCTCTCCCTTAACCCCACCTCCCTTCCCTCTCCTCCCTCCCTTAACCCCACCACCCTTCCCTCTCCTCTCTCCCTTAACCCCACCACCCTTCCCTCTCCTCCCTCCCTTAACCCCACCTCCCTTCCCTCTCCTCTCTCCCTTAACTCCACCTCCCTTCCCTCTCCTCTCTCCCTTAACCTCACCACCATTCCCTCTCCTCCCTCCCTTAACCCCACCTCCCTTCCCTCTCCTCTCTCCCTTAACCCAACCTCCCTTCCCTCTCCTCTCTCCCTTAACTCCACCACCCTTCCCTCTCCTCTCTCCCTTAACACCACCCCCTTCCCTCTCCTCTCTCCCTTAACCTCACCTCCCTTCCCTCTCCTCTCTCCCTTAACCTCACCACCCTTCCCTCTCCTCCCTCCCTTAACCTCACATGCCTTCCCTCTCCTCTCTCCCTTAACCCCACCACCCTTCCCTCTCCTCTCTCCCTTAACACCACCTCCCTTCCCTCTCCTCCCTCCCTTAACCCCACCACCCTTCCCTCTCCTCTCTCCCTTAACCCCACCTCCCTTCCCTCTCCTCTCTCCCTTAACTCCATCTCCCTTCCCTCTCCTCTCTCCCTTAACCCCACCTCCCTTCCCTCTCCTCTCTCCCTTAACACCACCTCCCTTCCCTCTCCTCTCTCCCTTAACACCACCTCCCTTCCCTCTCCTCTCTCCCTTAACCCCACCACCCTTCCCTCTCCTCTCTCCCTTAACCTCACCTTCCTTTCCTCTCCTCTCTCCCTTAACACCACCACCCTTCCCTCTCCTCTCAACGTGACCACTATTACGTTGGCTGGTAGGGGTCACGTTGACTGGTAGGGGTGTCGTTGTTGGCTGGTAGGGTTCACGTTGTTGGCTGGTAGGGGTCACGTTGTTGGCTGGTAGGGGTCACGTTGGCTGGTAGGGGTCACGTTGGCTGGTAGGGGTCACGTTGGCTGGTAGGGGTCACGTTGTTGGCTGGTAGGGGTCACGTTGTTGGCTGGTAGGGCTCACGTTGGCTGGTAGTGGTCATGTTGTTGGCTGGTAGGGGTCACGTTGGCTGGTAGTGGTCACGTTGGCTGGTAGGGGTCACGTTGTTGGCTGGTAGGGGTCACGTTGTTGGCTGGTAGGGGTCACGTTGTTGGCTGGTAGGGGTCACGTTGTTGGCTGGTAGGGGTCACGTTGTTGGCTGGTAGGGGTCTTGTTGTTGGCTGGTAGGGGTCACGTTGTTGGCTGGTAGGGGTCACGTTGGCTGGTAGGGGTCACGTTGTTGGCTGGTAGGGGTCACGTTGTTGGCTGGTAAGGGTAACTTTTGTAAATGATATCATTCAGGATATCTTCCCCCAGTCATCTGAGGCAGGGACAGTATGGTGGTGTAGGAGAGGTTCAGCGGTGGAAGAGGTTGGGTTATATCTTTATCAGATAAGGTTCTCCTTCCCTTTGGTGACCTCGTCCACATAAACATTAGGAACCGTTGTAGACCAAGACCTGCTTCCTCCTGCAGCTCTGAGGAAGATCACTGTTGACCGAGGCATATTAAACTCTATTCCTACATGTCTTCAGACGACATATAAGTATTGAGGGACAATACAATGTTATGATGACTAACACCACACATCACACGCTGGAGTAACGACCTCTTTACAGTCCGTCCTGGATCATTATCATGTCGTATATGATGCGATAATGATGACATCGTCTGCGTTACAATGTTAGTTTACTGCATATAGACTGACATGGTCAAGCAACCATTTAATTATTAGACTACAACCTTCACCCAGGGATGGCAGACCTTCGCCCTCACTCTCAGATAAACATTAGCACTGACCGTCGCTCCAAAGCTTCCTTAAGTAGCATCAAGCGCTCAGTGTTAAGAACCTGGGAGATGATGTCCTCAACTGGCCTACAGTAGACGACAGACTCAAGAACAACGTCAACAAAAACTTTCTTTTCAATGGTGCACATATACAAGTTTGAAAATGGAACAGCGAGTGGGCGAACCCGCGGCCCCACCCTCAACTTTTCTGAACATGAGATCATGAACTTTAACCAAAAGTTTCCCCAAAAATACTTTCTATGATGGCCAACAGGTTACAATAACCTTGACCTTCATCATTGTAGTCGTCTCCTGCACGTGCATGTTGGTGAACATCAACACGACACACAAAAGATCTCATATCCACTGTCTGTGACCTTACAAAATGGCGGCCAATTCCTTCAGAGACCTGCGGCTGAGAGTCAGTAGTTCCTCTTGAGTCGACACATGAAGAGTCGTTTAGAAAATTGGTGTTGACAGTCCAGTAGTCATATCCAGCTTTGTGTTCTCAACTGCCCTTCAACAGCTGGAGTTAAAACGGTGGGAATTTACAACGTTTTAACTGCAATTTGGGAAATTGGGTTGGGTAAATAACTTGTCCAACTACTTGGACTGGACGGTAGAGCGACGGTGTCGCTTCTTGCAGGTTGGCGTTCAATCCCCGACCGTCCAGGAGGTTGGGCACCATTCCTTCCCTCCCGTCCCATCCCAAATCCTTATCCAGATATATTCCAAGTGCAATATAGTCGAACTGGCTTGGTGTATTCTCCTGGTAGTTCCCTTCTCCCAATCACCTAAGCCCCGAGAGCTATAGACCAATCACAGTACGAGCAGAAGTAACATCTCTGAGATAATGACTACATGGCCACCAAGTTTACGTGGACTAACAAACCCAAGTTTCAGTATGTAGTTGTGGGAACCGACCTGTGAGATTTATATTTATTTACTTTATATGAATTTATATTTACGTTAATTTATATACTTCGATAGCAATTGGTATGATGATAAGTGGACTGTATTTCTGCAATAATCTCACAAATCGATCCTCTACACATTAGGGGGGTTTATATTAAATTTATATATATGCAGCCAATCAAACTACAGTATTAACTACACATATTGTTAAACATTGAAGAGGTTCCTTATCTTATTGTACAGCAGGCCTTAGTCCACCAGGTATAACCAGGATGTAGACACCAAATTATCCTCTTTGAGGTAGCTTCCATCACCCAGTAACTGATGCACAAAGCATGCTTCCTCGTCTTGACCTGTCAAAAGGGAGCTAGCTGTGAAGCCAGAATCCTAATATATGACAGCTATATCAGAGAAAACACTGTACAAGGAACCATAAAGACCTAGGCTTAATTACCTTTAGTATGAGGCGATCTCGTATTCTAACGGGCACACCCTATCTAATGACATTAATGGCCACAAATGATAGATAAATGGGTTTCAGCAGAACACTTAACTTGTATTTGTTGACAGCGTGTTGATGATGGTACACCTTTGGTTTCCATAACACTTCGTCCAAGTAAAATTAGCAGGAGCCGAATTGCTCCCAAGCCTCTGGTCTAAGTACAATAACAATGGCTGACCACTCCCTCCTCACTGACGCTACTGGCCTACATTGTCCAGATGACAGTAAGTGATAGAAGGGTCACATTTACTTTATTTTAATTCTGATAATTAAGTTAATTTATATGAGATGTTTTTATGATGGTAAAGTCCAAAGACTAATGTATTTAAGAATAATTCCCACCATAATAGGTGGTGAATTTATAATAGTGTGTGGTAATGATATCCCGTTTTCTATAGACGGAAATTCCACTACAAGTTACATTTTCTATTGGTTAACTTGTTTATACAACACAGCAATATTATCTGTCTGTATGATATTATTAAATGGTGTCGGATTCTCCGACATAATTCCCCGGGGGCTGCTCACGGGTCGAAGTCCTATTTAGAACAGACGAACACCGATACTCCTCCTTCGAATTATTAGATTAATTTGATGTTAGTAGTTAGTAATCACACATTTGTGCGTCTGTTCGTACAGGACGGATGTCCCGTACTAGAGTCGCAGGGGTTAGAAGTCTAATGCGATTTCATTTCCCTGTTAACTCTTGAAAGGCTAAAATTCAAGCCTAATTACATATTATTTAACCCAGAAGACTGAATGTGATCAAGTACTACAGTCAAGTATGATTCAGGGACTGCAGTGAGATCAGTGACATTAGATATAACTTGAAGTTTGTTCAGGTAACTGGTCACTGATATATAAACACTGAGGCCCATGGAATACATCTTGATTAAATAATAAATGTATCAAATCAGTCATCAGATTTATTGGGGTTTAATTTAGTTAATTGATTCAGAAGATTGAATAGCTCATCATTAAAGTAAAGTATGGTTCTGAGACTGCAGTGGGTTCAGTGACATTGGTCGCAGTGACTTGTAGCTGTTTAGGCTACTGTTCACTGATTTGCCACTGAGGCCTCATGAACTCATCTTCAGCTTTAAATGATGATACTAACATCAACCTCTGTTGGTATAGTCAGCTGTAATCTCCTTAGTATAATGCTACTGGAGAAATATAATCAGCTGACAAATTTAGATTTCTACTGGTATTGTTTATCTGCAGCCATAGGTCTCCTCAGGCTTGATACTGGGCCTGAGAGTAATTTACCTCCTGCAGAATTTAAAATTAACATGGTTATGCCCTGATATTTAGTAGGGCTACCAATGAATTGATGGTAGTAGTCTGTCCCCACAAGGAGAGCTATTTGGCATTTGATTTGCTCAAATTTACCTGCAGCTGCTTGATAATAGCTTTCCAGGTCAGCGTAATCAACTTGAGACTGTTGTGACAAATCTTCACATTTCTTGATCTGTCTTGTTAAGTGGCCTCTAAGACCTGCAAGGGTTCTTTTCATTCTCCCTGCATTATCCATACTGGCTAGTTGGTGAAGCCTTGTGGGGCTTGTACTGGGGCTGCTCATAATGCTGAACAAGCACTGATGGTAGCCTAGGGTAAAATTCTGCACTCACTAGGCTGTAATCCTACCTCTACTAGAGGTTAGCACTTAAAATTAATACACATTATATATATACAATCATACACACTAATGATTTGAGTGATAAACCAGTGTCATGGAAGTACCTTTAGGTTAGCTCTTCTATATCACCCTAGGATGGTATAGACACTAATTAATCACTCAAAGGTGTAATGATCATAAGTATATTATTATATATACAACTCAACTTGAGTTGATAAAAATTACACCCAAAATAGGGTCTGGACCATTCATTAATGGTGTTAAGTTGTTTAATATAGTACAACTAGACTATGGTAATAATGGGACTAGGATGAACAATAAATAGTTGAACTAGTCAATGGTAATATCCTACCCTGTTGTGGGTTGGCAATTAGTAAATATTATATTGTGAACACTAGGCAATATATTAAATAATTCTCTATTTTGGAGAAATAATATACACAATTATTGATAATAGCCTCTTAATTGCCTCTATGAAACTTCTAATATTATCTAGAAGTATTAAATATTATTAGTGACCTCGCGAAATAAACTCCACAAAATTCGTGGATAATCTCTCGCGAAATTTAACACCACGAAATCCGTGAACAATCTCGCGAAGACACAGCCACTAATTTGGCTGGCTTCAATATTAGCGCTGTTATTACACGAACTAACGCGCCACCAAATTTGTGGGTGACCATATGAAACCGCTGATGAGGCTGAAATGAACTGAGGGAGGCTCCTGAGCTCCCTCGAGGCTACGCCGCCGTCTTTGACTGCTGGCTTTGTATAAATCACACTGCACTAGTATATTTAATGAATCCACTGGTTAACTGGTTCATCCGGTACTAAGATGACCAAATTATCTGTAATCTGACTCGAAGATGACTAATAATGTGGGTTCATAGGACCAATAATCTGTCATCCGGTTCGAAGATGACCAAATAATGTGGGAACCGACCTGTGAGATTTATATTTATTTAATTTATATGAATTTATATTTACGTTAATTTATATACTTCGATAGCAATTGGTATGATGATAAGTAGACTGTATTTCTGCAATAATCTTACAAATCGATCCTCTACACATTAGGGGGGTTTATGTTAAATTTATATATATGCAGCCAATCAAACTACAGTATTAACTACACATGTTGTTAAACATTGAAGAGGTTCCTTATCTTATTGTACAGCAGGCCTTAGTCCACCAGGTATAACCAGGATGTAGACACCAAATTATCCTCTTTGAGGTAGCTTCCATCACCCAGTAACTGGTACACAAAGCATGCTTCCTCGTCTTGACCTGTCAAAAGGGCGCTAGCTATGAAGTGTGTCTTTCAATGAGCGTGCGGATGCTGCCGCCAAGGAAGCTGTCCGCTCTTGTCCCATCTCTCGTAAAGGCATTCCGTATTCCGACTTTTACCCGGTTATCCATTCCTCAGTCCTTACCCGTTGGCAGGCTTCTTGGTTGTCTGTTACTGGTAACAAGCTACGTACTCTTAAATGTTGTGTTTCCTCGTGGCCGTCCTCCTTCCACCGTAACCGGCGGTGGGAAACAGCTCTGGCGAGATTGCGTATTGGCCATACTCGCTTAACCCATGGTCACTTGATGGAGCGCCGCCCTGCTCCTTATTGTCTAAGTTGCATTGTCCCTCTTACGGTCGTGCATTTCACCAGGTGAAATGAGGTGATTTGGTGAAATGCTATGCCCAAGATTACCATCCGAGTTGCCGTCGGGGAAGTGGCTCAAATAGCCTCGGCTATCACTTCCTTTTGACAGCCGTGATGGTCAAGTGGATTAAGGCGCCCTGTAGTTACCAGTTGCGTTGCTCCTGGGAGTATGGGTTCGAGTCACTTCTGGGTTGTGAGTTTTCATTTGCATACAGTCCTGGGGACCATTCAGGCTTGTTTGCATATATATATATATATATATATATATATATATATATATATATATATATATATATATATATATATATATATATATATATATATATATATAATATATATGTTGTACCTGGTAGCCAGAACGTCGTACTTGGCCTACTATGCAAGGCTCGATTTGCCTAATAAGCCAAGTTTTCATGAATTAATTGTTTTTCGACTACCTAACCTACCTAACCTAACCTAATCTAACTTTTTCGGCTACCTACCCTAACCTAACCAGTAAAGATAGGTTAGGTTAGGTAGGGTTGGTTAGGTTCGGTCATATATCTACGTTAATTTTAACTCCAATAAAAAAAAATTGACCTCATACATAATGAAATGGATAGCTTTATCATTTCATAAGAAAAAAATAGAGAAAATATAATAATTCAGGAAAACTTGGCAAATAGAGCCTTGCATAGTGGGTTGAGCAGTGCGTTTTGGCTACTAGGTACGACATATATATATATATATATATATATATATATATATATATATATATATATATATATATATATATATATATATATATATATATATATATATATATATATATATGTAAATATATATATATATATATATATATATATATATATATATATATATATATATATATATGTATATATATATATATATATATATATATATATATATATATATATATATATATATATATAATGTCTATTAATATACATATAGCATGCCAGAACAAAGGCCTAATGCGATGTCAGTGCAGTACACACAAGTCAGGTTGGTGAGACCTATACAATTATTTCCAACCTGATTATCAATAATATGGCATGAAATAAGAATTAGAAGTCTATTTGGTAATACATATAATTCTCTACACATTTTTCTTAGTCACCGCTGGACAAAATTCATGATGCAACGCCCCGTTTTCTATACGCGTAATGGACAAAAGTTTGTAGCAACGCAAAACAAACAAGAAATTTTATTTATTTACACCCAGAGATGTATCTCATTTACACCCTGAGGTGTATCTCATTTACACCCTGAGGTGTATCTCATTTACACCCTGAGGTGTATCTCAGGTGTACATGCCCTGAGAGTTTACAACAAACCTGCATTATGCTGGGAGTGAAAGTATACCTGCTGAGTGTGTAGTCTCTTGTGGTGGTCTTAACAACCCTCCACCCGCTGATATAAGCCTTAGGCTCAACCAGTTCAGACCAGTCTGGACCATTACCATCATTCCACTCAATGTCATCAATAATGATGTCAGGAGAATGGTGGTGTTTAACACCCTGAACCACCACACCACACTACCACAAGTGTGGTGGAGGGACTCCCAGGGTGGAGCCAGCACCATGAACCACCACACTACCACAAGTGTGGTGGTGGGACTCCCAGGGTGGAGCCAGCACCAAGAACCACCACACCACTACCACAAGTGTGGTGGAGGGACTCCCAGGGTGGAGCCAGCACCATGAACCACCACACCACACTACCACAAGTGTGGTGGAGGGACTCCCAGGGTGGAGCCAGCACCATGAACCACCACACTTCCACAAGTGTGGTGGAGGGACTCCCAGGGTGGAGCCAGCACCATGAACCACCACACTACCACAAGTGTGGTGGTGGGACTCCCAGGGTGGAGCCAGCACCCTGAACCACCACACCACACTACCACAGTGTGGTGGAGGGACTTCCAGGGTGGAGCCAGCACCATGAACCACCACACCACACTACCACAAATGTGGTGGAGGGACTCCCAGGGTGGAGCCAGCACCATGAACCACCACACCACACTACCACAAGTGTGGTGGAGGGACTTCCAGGGTGGAGCCAGCACCATGAACCACCACACTACCACAAGTGTGGTGGAGGGACTCCCAGGGTGGAGCCAGCACCATGAACCACCACACTACACTACCCCAAGTGTGGTGGAGGGACTCCCAGGGTGGAGCCAGCACCATGAACCACCACACCACACTACCACAAGTGTGGTGGAGGGACTTCCAGGGTGGAGCCAGCACCATGAACCACCACACTACCACAAGTGTGGTGGTGGGACTCCCAGGGTGGAGCCAGCACCCTGAACCACCACACCACACTACCACAAGTGTGGTGGAGGGACTTCCAGGGTGGAGCCAGCACCATGAACCACCACACTACCACAAGTGTGGTGGTGGGACTCCCAGGGTGGAGCCAGCACCATGAACCACCACACCACTACCACAAGTGTGGTGGAGGGACTCCCAGGGTAGAGCCAGCACCATGAACCACCACACTACCACAAGTGTGGTGGTGGGACTCCCAGGGTGGAGCCAGCACCCTGAACCACCACACCACACTACCGCAAGTGTGGTGGAGGGACTCCCAGGGTGGAGCCAGCACCATGAACCACCACACTACGACAAGTGTGGTTGAGGGACTCCCAGGGTGGAGCCAGCACCATGAACCACCACACCACACTACCACAAGTGTGGTGTAGGGACTCCCAGGATGGAGCCAGCACCAAGAACCACCACACCACTACCACAAGTGTGGTGGAGGGACTCCCAGGGTGGAGCCAGCACCATGAACCACCACACTACCACAAGTGTGGTGGAGGGACTCCCAGGGTGGAGCCAGCACCATGAACCACCACACTACCACAAGTGTGGTGGTGGGACTCCCAGGGTGGAGCCAGCACCCTGAACCACCACACCACACTACCACAGTGTGGTGGAGGGACTTCCAGGGTGGAGCCAGCACCATGAACCACCACACCACACTACCACAAATGTGGTGGAGGGACTCCCAGGGTGGAGCCAGCACCATGAACCACCACACCACACTACCACAAGTGTGGTGGAGGGACTTCCAGGGTGGAGCCAGCACCATGAACCACCACACTACCACAAGTGTGGTGGAGGGACTCCCAGGGTGGAGCCAGCACCATGAACCACCACACTACACTACCCCAAGTGTGGTGGAGGGACTCCCATTGTGGAGCCAGCACCATGAACCACCACACCACACTACCACAAGTGTGGTGGAGGGACTTCCAGGGTGGAGCCAGCACCATGAACCACCACACTACCACAAGTGTGGTGGTGGGACTCCCAGGGTGGAGCCAGCACCCTGAACCACCACACCACACTACCACAAGTGTGGTGGAGGGACTTCCAGGGTGGAGCCAGCACCATGAACCACCACACTACCACAAGTGTGGTGGTGGGACTCCCAGGGTGGAGCCAGCACCATGAACCACCACACCACTACCACAAGTGTGGTGGAGGGACTCCCAGGGTAGAGCCAGCACCATGAACCACCACACTACCACAAGTGTGGTGGTGGGACTCCCAGGGTGGAGCCAGCACCCTGAACCACCACACCACACTACCGCAAGTGTGGTGGAGGGACTCCCAGGGTGGAGCCAGCACCATGAACCACCACACTACGACAAGTGTGGTTGAGGGACTCCCAGGGTGGAGCCAGCACCATGAACCACCACACCACACTACCACAAGTGTGGTGTAGGGACTCCCAGGATGGAGCCAGCACCAAGAACCACCACACCACTACCACAAGTGTGGTGGAGGGACTCCCAGGGTGGAGCCAGCACCATGAACCACCACACCACACTACCGCAAGTGTGGTGGTGGGACTCCCAGGGTGGAGCCAGCACCATGAACCACCACACTACCACAAGTGTGGTGGAGGGACTCCCAGGGTGGAACCAGCACCATGAACCACCACACCACTACCACAAGTGTGGTGGAGGGACTCCCAGGGTGGAGCCAGCACCATGAACCACCACACTACCACAAGTGTGGTGGTGGGACTCCCAGGGTGGAGCCAGCACCATGAACCACCACACCACACTACCGCAAGTGTGGTGGAGGGACTCCCAGGGTGGGGCCAGCACCATGAACCACCACACTACCGCAAGTGTGGTGGAGGGACTCCCAGGGTGGAGCCAGCACCATGAACCACCACACCACACTACCACAAGTGTGGTGGAGGGACTCCCAGGGTGGAGCCAGCACCATGAACCACCACACCACTACCACAAGTGTGGTGGAGGGACTCCCAGGGTGGAGCCAGCACCATGAACCACCACACCACTACCACAAGTGTGGTGGAGGGACTCCCAGGGTGGAGCCAGCACCATGAACCACCACACCACACTACCACAAGTGTGGTGGAGGGACTCCCAGGGTGGAGCCAGCACCATGAACCACCACACCACTACCACAAGTGTGGTGGAGGGACTCCCAGGGTGGAGCCAGCACCATGAACCACCACACCACTACCACAGTGTGGTGGAGGGACTCCCAGGGTGGAGCCAGCACCATGAACCACCACACCACTACCACAGTGTGGTGGAGGGACTCCCAGGGTGGAGCCAGCACCATGAACCACCACACTACCACAAGTGTGGTGGAGGTACTCCCAGGGTGGAGCCAGCAGGAATATGGTCCACCTCTCACCCCAAGGTCGCGCCCCACTAAACAACTGCCTCTGGGAACCCAAAAATTGGACATGTGAGTGTCGGAGGAAGTCAGGTGTGGAATAAACATGTCACAAGTGCCAGGTAAAGCCACGTGTGCCACATATATGGCTCTCACACACCAGGTATTGGACTGGTGGCGGGTTTAATACTAAATTCTGTAAGGTAAAGGTAGCCAGAATATTGACGAAGAATGCGTATGTGTGGATCCTCCTCCCTCACTCTTGGATCCCCTTCCCTCACTCTTGAATCCTCTTCCCTCACTCTTGGATCCCCTTCCCTCACTCTTGGATCCCCTTACCTCACTCTTGGATTTCAACTCCTATTCTGTATCCTGTGTCTGGCCTCCTGTTTCCACCGCCTAGTTTCATTACTTTGCATTTACTCGGGTTGAACTTCAACAGCCATTTGTTGGACCATTCACTCAGTCTGTCTAGGTAATCTTGTAGCCTCCTACTATCATCCTCTGTTTCAATCCTCCTCATAATTTTTGCATCATCAGCAAACATTGAGAGAAACGAGTCTGTACCCTCTGGGAGATCATTTACATGTATCAGAAACAGTATAGGTCCAAGGACTGAACCTTGCGGGACTCCACTCGTGACGTCTCGCCAATCTGAGACGTCACTCCTCACAGTGACTCGCTGTCTCCTGTTGCTTAGATATTTCTGTATCCAATGGAGTACCTTCCCTTTCACTCCAGCCTGCATCCCCACCTATTTCGCTAGCCACTTGTGTGGTACTGTATCAAAGGCTTTCTGGCAATCTAAAAATATGCAGTCTGCCCACCCCTCATACACAGCACACAGTAGGGTCAATGAGAGCAGGGTGTGGAGGGTGCAGCCAGTCGTGGGGAAGACGCTCCCCGCCGAATGCCGCGACTATTGACCCTTCACACACTAGGGTGCTGAACCTATTTTTAGTCCAGGCACATAACACTCCGTGGCTGTACCTCACGTATATTACAACCCTCAGGGCTGAAGACTCGCCATGTGGGTACACGGACGGTGTCTATCATTATAATTGTTTTTTCTGTTCTATTCCAACAGTTCCGAGCAGGTATAGCATTCCTTCCCTCTCCTCTCTCCCTTAACCTCTCCTCCCTTCCCTCTCCTCTCTCCCTTAATCCCACCTCCCTTCCCTCTCCTCTCTCCCTTAACCCCACCACCCTTCCCTCTCCTCCCTCCCTTAACCCCCCCTCCCTTCCCTCTCCTCTCTCCCTTAACCCCACCCCCCTTCCCTCTCCTCTCTCCCTTAACCTCACCCCCCTTCTTTCTCCTCCCTCCCTTAACCCCCCCACCCTTCCCTCTCCTCTCTCCCTTAACACCACCTCCCTTCCCTCTCCTCTCTCCCTTAACCCCACCTCCCTTCCCTCTCCTCTCTCCCTTAACCCCACCTCCCTTCCCTCTCCTCTCTCCCTTAACCCCACCACCCTTCCCTCTCCTCCCTCCCTTAACCTCACCCCCCTTCCCTCTCCTCCCTCCCTTAACCCCCCCTCCCTTCCCTCTCCTCTCTCCCTTACCCCCACCACCCTTCCCTCTCCTCTCTCCCTTAACCTCACCACCCTTCCCTCTCCTCCCTCCCTTAACCCCACCACCCTTCCCTCTCCTCTCTCCCTTAACCCCACCTCCCTTCCCTCTCCTCCCTCCCTTAACCCCCCCTCCCTTCCCTCTAATCTCTCCCATACCCCCACCACCCTTCCCTCTCCTCTCTCCCTTAACCTCACCTCCCTTCCCTCTCCTCCCTCCCTTAACCCCCCCTCCCTTCCCTCTCCTCTCTCCCTTACCCCCACCACCCTTCCTTCTCCTCTCTCCCTTAACACCACCACCCTTCCCTCTCCTCTCTCCCTTAACCTCACCTCCCTTCCCTCTCCTCCCTCCCTTAACCCCCCCTCCCTTCCCTCTCCTCTCTCCCTTACCCCCACCACCCTTCCCTCTCCTCTCTCCCTTAACACCACCACGATTCCCTCTCCTCTCTCCCTTAACTCCCCCTCCCTTCCCTCTCCTTTCTCTCTTAACCCCACCTCCCTTCCCTCTCCTCTCTCCCTTAACCCCCACTCCCTTCCTTCTCCTCTCTCCCTTAACACCACCACCCTTCCCTCTCCTCTCTCCCTTAACACCACCACCCTTCCCTCTCCTCTCTCCCTTAACCTCACCACCCTTCCCTCTCCTCTCTCCCTTAACCCCACCACCCTTCCCTCTCCTCTCTCCCTTAACACCACCACCCTTCCCTCTCCTCTCTCCCTTAACTCCCCCTCCCTTCCCTCTCCTCTCTCCCTTAACCCCTTCTCCCTTCCCTCTCCTCTCTCCCTTAACCCCCACTCCCTTCCCTCTCCTCTCTCCCTTAACACCACCTCCCTTCCCTCTCCTCTCTCCCTTAACACCACCACCCTTCCCTCTCCTCTCTCCCTTAACCCCACCTCCCTTCCCTCTCCTCTCTCCCTTAACTCCACCTCCCTTCCCTCTCCTCTCTCCCTTAACACCACCTCCCTTCCCTCTCCTCTCTCCCTTAACCCCACCTCCCTTCCCTCTCCTCTCTCCCTTAACCCCCACTCCCTTCCCTCTCCTCCCTCCCTTAACCTCACCTCCCTTCCCTCTCCTCTCTCCCTTAACCCCACCTCCCTTCCCTCTCCTCTCTCTCTTAACCCCACCACCCTTCCCTCTCCTCTCTCCCTTAACACCACCACCCTTCCCTCTCCTCTCTCCCTTAACTCCCCCTCCCTTCCCTCTCCTCTCTCCCTTAACCCCACCTCCCTTCCCTCTCCTCTCTCCCTTAACCACCACTCCCTTCCCTCTCCTCTCTCCCTTAACACCACCTCCCTTCCCTCTCCTCTCTCCCTTATCACCACCACCCTTCCCTCTCCTCTCTCCCTTAACTCCCCCTCCCTTCCCTCTCCTCTCTCCCTTAACCCCACCTCCCTTCCCTCTCCTCTCTCCCTTAACCCCCACTCCCTTCCCTCTCCTCCCTCCCTTAACCTCACCTCCCTTCCCTCTCCTCTCTCCCTTAACCCCACCTCCCTTCCCTCTCCTCTCTCCCTTAACCCCCACTCCCTTCCCTCTCCTCTCTCCCTTAACACCACCTCCCTTCCCTCTCCTCTCTCCCTTAACACCACCACCCTTCCCTCTCCTCTCTCCCTTAACTCCCCCTCCCTTCCCTCTCCTCTCTCCCTTAACCCCACCTCCCTTCCCTCTCCTCTCTCCCTTAACCCCCACTCCCTTCCCTCTCCTCCCTCCCTTAACCTCACCTCCCTTCCCTCTCCTCTCTCCCTTAACCCCACCACCCTTCCCTCTCCTCTCTCCCTTAACACCACCACCCTTCCCTCTCCTCTCTCCCTTAACACCACCTCCCTTCCCTCTCCTCTCTCCCTTAACACCACCTCCCTTCCCTCTCCTTTCTCCCTTAACACCACCTCCCTTCCCTCTCCTCCCTCCCTTAACACCACCTCCCTTCCCTCTCCTCCCTCCCTTAACACCACCTCCCTTCCCTCTCCTCTCTCCCTTAACCCCACCTCCCTTTCCTCTCCTCTCTCCCTTAACCCCACCTCCCTTCCCTCTCCTCTCTCCCTTAACACCACCACCCTTCCCTCTCCTCTCAACGTGACCACTACCACGTTGGCTGGTAGGGGTCACGTTGACTGGTAGGGGTGTCGTTGTTGGCTGGTAGGGGTCACGTTGTTGGCTGGTAGGGGTCACGTTGTTGGCTGGTAGTGGTCACGTTGTTGGCTGGTAGGGGTCACGTTGTTGGCTGGTAGGGGTCACGTTGTTGGCTGGTAGGGGTCACGTTGTTGGCTGGTAGGGGTCACGTTGTTGGCTGGTAGGGGTCACGTTGACTGGTAGGGGTCACGTTGTTGGCTGGTAGGGGTCACGTTGTTGGCTGGTAGGGGTCACGTTGTTGGCTGGTATTGGTCACGTTGGCTGGTAGGGGTCACGTTGTTGGCTGCTAGGGCTCACGTTGTTGGCTGGTAGGGGTCACGTTGTTGGCTGGTAGGGGTCTCGTTGTTGGCTGGTAGGGCTCACGTTGGCTGGTAGGGGTCACGTTGTTGGCTGGTAGGGCTCACGTTGTTGGCTGGTAGGGCTCACGTTGTTGGCTGGTAGGGCTCACGTTGACTGGTAGGGCTCACGTTGTTGGCTGGTAGGGCTCACGTTGGCTGGTAGGGGTCACGTTGTTGGCTGGTAGGGCTCACGTAGTTGGCTGGTAGGGCTCACGTTGTTGGCTGGTAGGGGTCACGTTGTTGGCTGGTAGGGGTCACGTTGTTGGCTGGTATTGGTCACGTTGGCTGGTAGGGGTCACGTTGTTGGCTGGTAGGGCTCACGTTGTTGGCTGGTAGGGGTCACGTTGTTGGCTGGTAGGGGTCACGTTGTTGGCTGGTAGGGCTCACGTTGTTGGCTGGTAGGGCTCACGTTGTTGGCTGGTAGGGCTCACGTTGACTGGTAGGGCTCACGTTGTTGGCTGGTAGGGCTCACGTTGGCTGGTAGGGGTCACGTTCTTTGCTGGTAGGGCTCACGTAGTTGGCTGGTAGGGCTCACGTTGTTGGCTGGTAGGGGTCACGTTGTTGGCTGGTAGGGCTCACGTTGACTGGTAGGGGTCACGTTGTTGGTTGGTAGGGATCACGTTGTTGGCTGGTAGGGCTCACGTTGACTGGTAGGCGTCACGTTGTTGGCTGGTAGGGGTCACGTTGTTGGCTGGTAGGGGTCACGTTGTTGGCTGGTAGGGGTCACGTTGTTGGCTGGTAAGGGTCACGTTGTTGGCTGGTAGGGGTCACGTAGGCTGGTAGTGGTCACGTTGGCTGGTAGGGGTCACGTTGTTGGCTGGTAGGGGTCACATTTTTGGCTGGTAGGGGTCACGTTGTTGGCTGGTAGGGGTCACGTTGTTGGCTGGTAGGGGTCACGTTGTTGGCTGGTAGGGGTCACGTTGTTGGCTGGTAGGGGTCACGTTGGCTGGTAGGGGTCACGTTGTTGGCTGGTAGGGGTCACGTTGTTGGCTGGTAGGGGTCACGTTGGCTGGTAGGGGTCACGTTGTTGGCTGGTAGGGGTCACGTTGGCTGGTAGGGGTCACGTTGTTGGCTGGTAGGGGTCACGTTGTTGGCTGGTAGGGGTCACGTTGGCTGGTAGGGGTCACGTTGTTGGCTGGTAGTGGTCACGTTGGCTGGTAGGGGTCACGTTGTTGGCTGGTAGGGGTCACGTTGGCTGGTAGGGGTCACGTTGGCTGGTAGGGGTCACGTTGGCTGGTAGGGGTCACGTTGGCTGGTAGGGGTCACGTTGGCTGGTAGGGGTCACGTTGTTGGCTGGTAGGGGTCACGTTGGCTGGTAGGGGTCACGTTGTTGGCTGGTAGGGGTCACGTTGGCTGGTAGGGGTCACGTTGTTGGCTGGTAGGGGTCACGTTGGCTGGTAGGGGTCACGTTGTTGGCTGGTAGGGGTCACGTTGTTGGCTGGTAGGGGTCACGTTGTTGGCTGGTAGGGGTCACTTTTGTAAATGATATCATTCAGGATATCTTCCCCCAGTCATCTGAGGCAGGGACAGTATGGTGGTGTAGGAGAGGTTCAGCGGTGGAAGAGGTTGGGTTATATCTTTATCAGATAAGGTTCTCCTTCCCTTTGGTGACCTCGTCCACATAAACATTAGGAACCGTTGTAGACCAAGACCTGCTTCCTCCTGCAGCTCTGAGGAAGATCACTGTTGACCGAGGCATATTAAACTCTATTCCTACATGTCTTCAGACGACATATAAGTATTGAGGGACAATACAATGTTATGATGACTAACACCACACATCACACGCTGGAGTAACGACCTCTTTACAGTCCGTCCTGGATCATTATCATGTCGTATATGATGCGATAATGATGACATCGTCTGCGTTACAATGTTAGTTTACTGCATATAGACTGACATGGTCAAGCAACCATTTAATTATTAGACTACAACCTTCACCCAGGGATGGCAGACCTTCGCCCTCACTCTCAGATAAACATTAGCACTGACCGTCGCTCCAAAGCTTCCTTAAGTAGCATCAAGCGCTCAGTGTTAAGAACCTGGGAGATGATGTCCTCAACTGGCCTACAGTAGACGACAGACTCAAGAACAACGTCAACAAAAACTTTCTTTTCAATGGTGCACATATACAAGTTTGAAAATGGAACAGCGAGTGGGCGAACCCGCGGCCCCACCCTCAACTTTTCTGAACATGAGATCATGAACTTTAACCAAAAGTTTCCCCAAAAATACTTTCTATGATGGCCAACAGGTTACAATAACCTTGACCTTCATCATTGTAGTCGTCTCCTGCACGTGCATGTTGGTGAACATCAACACGACACACAAAAGATCTCATATCCACTGTCTGTGACCTTACAAAATGGCGGCCAATTCCTTCAGAGACCTGCGGCTGAGAGTCAGTAGTTCGTCTTGAGTCGACACATGAAGAGTCGTTTAGAAAATTGGTGTTGACAGTCCAGTAGTCATATCCAGCTTTGTGTTCTCAACTGCCCTTCAACAGCTGGAGTTAAAACGTTGGGAATTTACAACGTTTTAACTGCAATTTGGGAAATTGGGTTGGGTAAATAACTTGTCCAACTACTTGGACTGGACGGTAGAGCGACGGTGTCGCTTCTTGCAGGTTGGCGTTCAATCCCCGACCGTCCAGGAGGTTGGGCACCATTCCTTCCCTCCCGTCCCATCCCAAATCCTTATCCAGATATATTCCAAGTGCAATATAGTCGAACTGGCTTGGTGTATTCTCCTGGTAGTTCCCTTCTCCCAATCACCTAAGCCCCGAGAGCTATAGACCAATCACAGTACGAGCAGAAGTAACATCTCTGAGATAATGACTACATGGCCACCAAGTTTACGTGGACTAACAAACCCAAGTTTCAGTATGTAGTTGTGGGAACCGACCTGTGAGATTTATATTTATTTACTTTATATGAATTTATATTTACGTTAATTTATATACTTCGATAGCAATTGGTATGATGATAAGTGGACTGTATTTCTGCAATAATCTCACAAATCGATCCTCTACACATTAGGGGGGTTTATATTAAATTTATATATATGCAGCCAATCAAACTACAGTATTAACTACACATATTGTTAAACATTGAAGAGGTTCCTTATCTTATTGTACAGCAGGCCTTAGTCCACCAGGTATAACCAGGATGTAGACACCAAATTATCCTCTTTGAGGTAGCTTCCATCACCCAGTAACTGATGCACAAAGCATGCTTCCTCGTCTTGACCTGTCAAAAGGGAGCTAGCTGTGAAGCCAGAATCCTAATATATGACAGCTATATCAGAGAAAACACTGTACAAGGAACCATAAAGACCTAGGCTTAATTACCTTTAGTATGAGGCGATCTCGTATTCTAACGGGCACACCCTATCTAATGACATTAATGGCCACAAATGATAGATAAATGGGTTTCGGCAGAACACTTAACTTGTATTTGTTGACAGCGTGTTGATGATGGTACACCTTTGGTTTCCATAACACTTCGTCCAAGTAAAATTAACAGGAGCCGAATTGCTCCCAAGCCTCTGGTCTAAGTACAATAACAATGGCTGACCACTCCCTCCTCACTGACGCTACTGGCCTACATTGTCCAGATGACAGTAAGTGATAGAAGGGTCACATTTACTTTATTTTAATTCTGATAATTAAGTTAATTTATATGAGATGTTTTTATGATGGTAAAGTCCAAAGACTAATGTATTTAAGAATAATTCCCACCATAATAGGTGGTGAATTTATAATAGTGTGTGGTAATGATATCCCGTTTTCTATAGACGGAAATTCCACTACAAGTTACATTTTCTATTGGTTAACTTGTTTATACAACACAGCAATATTATCTGTCTGTATGATATTATTAAATGGTGTCGGATTCTCCGACATAATTCCCCGGGGGCTGCTCACGGGTCGAAGTCCTATTTAGAACAGACGAACACCGATACTCCTCCTTCGAATTATTAGATTAATTTGATGTTAGTAGTTAGTAATCACACATTTGTGCGTCTGTTCGTACAGGACGGATGTCCCGTACTAGAGTTGCAGGGGTTAGAAGTCTAATGCGATTTCATTTCCCTGTTAACTCTTGAAAGGCTTAAATTCAAGCCTAATTACATATTATTTAACCCAGAAGACTGAATGTGATCAAGTACTACAGTCAAGTATGATTCAGGGACTGCAGTGAGATCAGTGACATTAGATATAACTTGAAGTTTGTTCAGGTAACTGGTCACTGATATATAAACACTGAGGCCCATGGAATACATCTTGATTAAATAATAAATGTATCAAATCAGTCATCAGATTTATTGGGGTTTAATTTAGTTAATTGATTCAGAAGATTGAATAGCTCATCATTAAAGTAAAGTATGGTTCTGAGACTGCAGTGGGTTCAGTGACATTGGTCGCAGTGACTTGTAGCTGTTTAGGCTACTGTTCACTGATTTGCCACTGAGGCCTCATGAACTCATCTTCAGTTTTAAATGATGATACTAACATCAACCTCTGTTGGTATAGTCAGCTGTAATCTCCTTAGTATAATGCTACTGGAGAAATATAATCAGCTGACAAATTTAGATTTCTACTGGTATTGTTTATCTGCAGCCATAGGTCTCCTCAGGCTTGATACTGGGCCTGAGAGTAATTTACCTCCTGCAGAATTTAAAATTAACATGGTTATGCCCTGATATTTAGTAGGGCTACCAATGAATTGATGGTAGTAGTCTGTCCCCACAAGGAGAGCTATTTGGCATTTGATTTGCTCAAATTTACCTGCAGCTGCTTGATAATAGCTTTCCAGGTCAGCAAATTCAACTTGAGATTGTTGTGACAAATCTTCACATTTCTTGATCTGTCTTGTTAAGTGGCCTCTAAGACCTGCAAGGGTTCTTTTCATTCTCCCTGCATTATCCATACTGGCTCGTTGGTGAAGCCTTGTGGGACTTGTACTGGGGCTGCTCATAATGCTGAACAAGCACTGATGGTAGCCTAGGGTAAAATTCTGCACTCACTAGGCTGTAATCCTACCTCTACTAGAGGTTAGCACTTAAAATTAATACACATTATATATATACAATCATACACACTAATGATTTGAGTGATAAACCAGTGTCATGGAAGTACCTTTAGGTTAGCTCTTCTATATCACAATAGGATGGTATAGACACTAATTAATCACTCAAAGGTGTAATGATCATAAGTAAATTATTATATATACAACTCAACTTGAGTTGATAAAAATTACACCCAAAATAGGGTCTGGACCATTCATTAATGGTGTTAAGTTGTTTAATATAGTACAACTAGACTATGGTAATAATGGGACTAGGATGAACAATAAATAGTTGAACTAGTCAATGGTAATATCCTACCCTGTTGTGGGTTGGCAATTAGTAAATATTATATTGTGAACACTAGGCAATATATTAAATAATTCTCTATTTTGGAGAAATAATATACACAATTATTGATAATAGCCTCTTAATTGCCTCTATGAAACTTCTAATATTATCTAGAAGTATTAAATATTATTAGTGACCTCGCGAAATAAACTCCACAAAATTCGTGGATAATCTCTCGCGAAATTTAACACCACGAAATCTGTGAACAATCTCGCGAAGACACAGCCACTAATTTGGCTGGCTTCAATATTAGCGCTGTTATTTCACGAACTAACGCGCCACCAAATTTGTGGGTGACCATATGAAACTGCTGATGAGGCTGAAATGAACTGAGGGGGGCTCCTGAGCTCCCTCGAGGCTACGCCGCCGTCTTTGACTGCTGGCTTTGTATAAATCACACTGCACTAGTATATTTAATGAATCCACTGGTTAACTGGTTCATCCGGTACTAAGATGACCAAATAATCTGTAATCTGACTCGAAGATGAGTAATAATGTGGGTTCATAGGACCAATAATCTGTCATCCGGTTCGAAGATGACCAAATAATGTGGGAACCGACCTGTGAGATTTATATTTATTTAATTTATATGAATTTATATTTACGTTAATTTATATACTTCGATAGCAATTGGTATGATGATAAGTAGACTGTATTTCTGCAATAATCTTACAAATCGATCCTCTACACATTAGGGGGGTTTATATTAAATTTATATATATGCAGCCAATCAAACTACAGTATTAACTACACATGTTGTTAAACATTGAAGAGGTTCCTTATCTTATTGTACAGCAGGCCTTAGTCCACCAGGTATAACCAGGATGTAGACACCAAATTATCCTCTTTGAGGTAGCTTCCATCACCCAGTAACTGGTACACAAAGCATGCTTCCTCGTCTTGACCTGTCAAAAGGGCGCTAGCTATGAAGCCAGAATCCTAATATATGACAGCTATATCAGAGAAAACACTGTACAAGGAACCATTAAGACCTAGACTTAATTACCTCTAGTATGAGGCGATCTCGTATTCTAACCGGTCACCCTATCTAATGACATTAATGACCACAAATGATAGATAAATGGGTTTCGGCAGAACACTTGACTTGTATTTGTTGACAGCGTGTTGATGATGGTACACCTTTGGTTTCCATAACACTTCGTCCAAGTAAAATTAACAGGAGCCGATTTGCTCCCATGCCTCTGGTCTAAGTACAATAACAATGGCTGACCACTCCCTCCTCACTGACGCTACTGGCCTACATTGTCCAGATGACAGTAAGTGATAGAAGGGTCACATTTACTCTATTTTAATTCTGATAATTAAGTTAATTTATATGAGATGTTTTTATGATGGTAAAGTCCAAAGACTAATGTATTTAAGAATAATTCCCACCATAATAGGTGGTGAATTTATAATAGTGTGTGGTAATGATATCCCGTTTTCTATAGACAGAAATTCCACTACAAGTTACATTTTCTATGGGATAACTTGTTTATACAACACAGCAATATTATCTGTCTGTATGATATTATTAAATGGTGTCGGATTTTCCGACAGTAGTCACTCCCCCTTATGGTGACAGGTGCACAGCATTTGTGCACTTTTCACAGGAACAATGAGCGTGTGGGCTCCAACAAGAGTGTGGGAAGCTGTCTGTATTTGTCACAGTGTTCCGGTGGAAGGATTCATCCCCCTCTGTAACGCCGTCCTGGGGAGCAGCCCGTAGCGAGGAGCCTCAGTAGGCAGTTGGAGGTCCAGGGAGCAGGGGAAGCCAGGCAGGGTAGCCGCCTGGTGAATGACTGATGGTTGATTCATCTGTACCCATCATGCTAGTGGCACATTACTCACCTAATCAGTAAGTGTAATCGGTAATCAGTAAACTGAAATGGATGAATGGTGTAACTTTCGATTAATTACGCAACATTGTCAAACGATTTATTGATGTTATGCGGCACATTGGAATCAATATAAATAATGAACTACTAGAATAGAGGTGAAAAGTTCTCTGAAGATAAGGGGACTAATTATAAACCGTAAATTAAACAACAGGGATTAATATTCAGGTAATGATGTACTTAAGAGCAGCTCAAATTTATAAAATAATCCCATGGGCGAGGATCTCCTGCCAGTACTGGATATGAAGGACTCAACTAACAGGGGATCAGCAGCTATCAAGTCCAATTACCTGAGTGACTTAATCTCCCTGGAGCAGCATTGCTACATGAGGCACGATGAACCCTATTATTTTTCAGATAAAAAATAACATTGAGCACAACAATTTAGTGGTAATAATTTAGTGAGGAATTATTGTATACTAGTTGTGTTTTTACGGGGGTTGAGCTTTGCTCTTTCGGCCCGCCTCTCAACTGTCAATCAACTGTTTACTAACTTTTTTTTTTTTTTTTTCCACACCACACACACACACACACACCCCAGGAAGCAGCCCGTGACAGCTGACTAACTCCCAGGTACCTATTTACTGCTAGGTAACAGGGGCATTCAGGGTGAAAGAAACTTTGCCCATTTGTTTCTGCCTCGTGCGGGAATCGAACCCGCGCCACAGAATTACGAATCCTGCGCGCTATCCACCAGGCTACGAGGCCCCAAGGAGGTGTTTAAGCCTCAGAGTACAATATAGACTACATTGTCCATGGCAATGTTGCAGCCATTGGCCACAACGTACAAATTGACGGTGTACTTAAGACGCACGCACCCGAACTATTCACCTAACCTAACCATACAACCAGCTCATAGAAAACGTGGATATTTGTGATCAGTTCTTGTTAATAGTGCACCTTATTGTGTACGTTAGGGACGATAGTGTAGACAATGAGACGTATTAGTTGAGAACACGTGTTGAAGGTTGACACTTGTTTTTATTATCACATTTAGGTACATCAGCATGTGTGCAGCTGTCCCAGACTGTGTGAAGGGGGGTACAGTGTGTGTCAAGAACTAGCTGCACTAGACTGTGAGAAGGAGGGTACAGTGTGTGTCAAGAACTAGCTGCCCCAGACTGTGTGAAGGAGGGTACAGTGTGTGTCAAGAACTAGCTGCCCCAGACTGTGTGAAGGGGGGTACAGTGTGTGTCAAGAACTAGCTGCCCCAGACTGTGTGAAGGGGGGTACAGTGTGTGTCAAGAACTAGCTACCCCAGACTATGTGAAGGGGAGTACAGTGTGTGTCAAGAACTAGCTGCCCCAGACTGTGTGAAGGGGAGTACAGTGTGTGTCAAGAACTAGCTGCCCTAGACTGTGTGAAGGGGAGTACAGTGTGTGTCAAGAACTAGCTGCCCCAGACTGTGTGAAGGGTAGTACAGTGTGTGTCAAGAACTAGCTGCCCCAGACTGTGTGAAGGGGAGTAGAGTGTGTGTCAAGAACTAGCTGCCCCAGACTGTGTGAAGAGGAGTACAGTGTGTGTCAAGAACTAGCTGCCCCAAACTGTGAGAAGGGGAGTACAGTGTGTGTCAAGACCTAGCTGCCCCAGACTGTGTGAAGGGGAGTACAGTGTGTGTCAAGAACTAGCTGCCCCAGACTGTGTGAAGGGGGGTACAGTGTGTGTCAAGAACTATCTGCCCCAGACTGTGTGAAGGGGAGTACAGTGTGTGTCAAGAACTAGCTGCACTAGACTGTGTGAAGGGGAGTACAGTGTGTGTCAAGAACTAGCTGCCCTAGACTGTGTGAAGGGGAGTACAGTGTGTGTCAAGAACTAGCTGCCCCAAATTGTGAGAAGGGGAGTACAGTGTGTGTCAAGAACTAGCTGCCCTAGACTGTGTGAAGGGCAGTACAGTGTGTGTCAAGAACTATCTGCCCCAGACTGTGTGAAGGGGAGTACAGTGTGTGTCAAGAACTAGCTGCACTAGACTGTGTGAAGGGGAGTACAGTGTGTGTCAAGAACTAGCTGCCCTAGACTGTGTGAAGGGGGGTACAGTGTGTGTCAAGAACTAGCTGCCCCAAACTGTGAGAAGGGGGGTACAGTGTGTGTCAAGAACTAGCTGCCCCAGACTGTGTGAAGGGGAGTACAGTGTGTGTCAAGAACTAGCTGCCCTAGACTGTGTGAAGGGGGTACAGTGTGTGTCAAGAACTAGCTGCCCTAGACTGTGTGAAGGGGAGTACAGTGTGTGTCAAGAACTAGCTGCCCCAGATTGTGTGAAGGGGGGTACAGTGTGTGTCAAGAACTAGCTGCCCCAGACTGTGTGAAGGGCAGTACAGTGTGTGTCAAGAACTAGCTGCCCCAGACTGTGTGAAGGGCAGTACAGTGTGTGTCAAGAACTAGCTGCCCCAGACTGTGTGAAGGGTAGTACAGTGTGTGTCAAGAACTAGCTGCCCTAGACTATATGAAGGGGGGAGTACAGTGTGTGTCAAGAACTAGCTGCCCTAGACTGTGTGAAGGGCAGTATAGTGTGTGTCAAGAACTAGCTGCCCTAGACTATATGAAGGGGAGTACAGCGTGTGTCAAGAACTAGCTGCCTTAGACTGTGTGAAGGGCAGTACAGTGTGTGTCAAGAACTAGCTGCCCTAGACTGTGTGAAGGGCAGTACAGTGTGTGTCAAGAACTAGCTGCCCTAGACTATGTGAAGAGGGGTACAGTGTGTGTCAAGAACTAGCTGCCCTAGACTATATGAAGGAGGGAGTTCAGTGTGTGTCAAGAACTAGCTGCCCTAGACTATATGAAGGGGAGTACAGTGTGTGTCAAGAAATAGCTACGTGATGCTACAAATTCCCATCACACAGGATGGGTAGTCATACAGGATCATGTAGTCAGTAGTCTTCACCGGCAAACACTGGGTGCATTATGAGGATATCATCATGAACACGAGAATTAATAAATTGTAAAGCTCCAGGTACCTCATGCCAACGGGTCTGAAAGGTCTGATAACTGGGCATTCAGAGATGTAGTGTGGGAGATCATGCCGCAGTTCCTGCTCACAGAGCTTGCACATGGAGTGCTCAGGATTGGGAGATCCGTCACCTGTAGCCCACCTGTCACAGGTAGCGGTAGCCACCTGCCACAGGTAACGGTAGCCACCTGCCACAGATAACGGTAGCCACCTGCCACAGGTAACGGTAGCCACCTACCACAGGTAACGTTAGCCACCTGCCACAGGTAACGGTGGCCACCTGCCACTGGTAACGGTGGTCACCTGCCACAGGTAACGGTGGCCACCGGCCACAGGTAACGGTAGCCCCCTGCCACAGGTAACGGTAGCCACCTGTCACAAGTAACGGTGTCCCCCTGCCGCAGGTAACGGTGGTCACCTGCCACAGGTAACGGTAGCCACCTACCACAGGTAACGGTGGCCACCTGCCACAGGTAACGGTAGCCACCTATCACAAGTAACGGTAGTCACCTACCACGGTAACAGTAGCCACAGGCCTCAGGTAACGGTAGCCCCCTGCCACAGGTAACGGTAGCCACCTGTCACAAGTAACGGTGGCCCCCTGCCACAGGTAACGGTGGCCACCTGCCACAGGTAACGGTAGCCACCGGCCACAGATAACGGTAGCCACCTGCCACAGGTAACGGTAGCCACCACTTGCCACAGGTAACGGTAGCCACCACTTGCCACAGGTAACGGTAGCCACCTGCCACAGATAACGGTGGCCACCTGCCACAGGTAACGGTGGCCACCTGCCACAGGTAACGGTGGCCACCTGCCACAGGTAACGGTGGCCACCTGCCACAGGTAACGGTAGCCACCTGCCACAGGTAACGGTGGCCACCTGCCACAGGTAACGGTAGCCACCTGCCACAGGTAACGGTGGCCACCTGCCACAGATAACGGTGGCCACCTGCCACAGGTAACGGTGGCCACCTGCCACAGGAGTAGTAGGGTGTACGACTCACAGGGGAATTTTTTTTTCTGGGAGAAAATTCCCCTGTGAGTCATGGGGGTTTCAGGTGAATTTGGAAATTCCCCTGTGAGTCGTAAGACGCACAGGTGATATTTTGTTCGAGGACAAATATCACGCGTATGGCTTCGGGTTTTCAGGTCCAAAATCACCTGTGCGGGCCAGGGTTTTCAGGTCCAAATCACCTGTGCGGGCCAGGGTTTTCAGGAGAACTCTACGGACATATTTTACCTGTTTTCAACTTACAAAATTCGTCTGTGTGAGCCATGGTTTTCAGGTAAATTTAGAAAATCGCCTGTGCGGACCAGGGTTTTCAGGTCCCAAATGTTCTGTGCGGGCCAGGGTTTTCCCTCCCCCTGCCTCTCCCGCTTGTACCTCACACCCCCTCCCTCCCCCCACTTACCTCACAATCTCTCGCGTCACCTTTATTTACCTTAGGCCAGCCAGCCAGCCAGACTCTTCGTGTAGGTCACCTCAGTAATCTTATCTTATCTTCTCCATAATAATATCTGGACCGTCCCTCCACCCTCTCTCTCTCTCCTTTCATTCAGTTCAGCTATTTTCTTACATCGTATGTTTGCTCCTTTTCATTAAGCAAGTCAGTTTTACACAAATAAATCATGTTAGTAAGCAAGTTCTAGCTCACGTTCCCCGCCTTAGTCCCCTGTCGTATAATGAATACTAACAGTCCAATCCCTCTAAAATTTAAATAATCATATTTCAAACGTAGTTCAATACAGTAATTTAGTTACCGAGCTCCAGCTCTTGTCCTCCACCTTAGTTCCCTCGCACATCTTCGATTAACCCATTATTTTTCATTAAATTTTAACCCGCCATACTTATAACTGTGTAAGTAAAGATTACACATTTACCAAACTCTAGCTCTTGTCCTCCGCTTAGCTCTCTCTCGTATCTTCGTTAATACCTATTCAAATTCCCCGAAATTTTTACCAGCTGTATTTCAGACATAGTTTAGTAAATGCAAACAGTTACCGAACTCTAGCTCTTATCCTCCACCTTAGCTCTCTCTCGTATCTTCGTTAATACCTAATCAAATTCCCTGAAATTTTAATCCTCTGTATTTCAGACACAGTAAATAAGATCAAGTCCATTAACGAGTTCCAGCTCTTGTACCCCACCTTACTCCCCTCGCGTGTCTTCAGTAATATCCTATCAAATTCCCTGAAATTTATACTCTCTGTATTTCGGACATAGTAAATAGGATCCAAACAATTATCAAACTCTAACTCTTGTCCACCGCCTTAGTTCATTTATACAAGATCGTTAGTAACAGACCAATTTTCCCGAAATTTAAAGCAGACATACTTCAAAGTTATTAAATAAAATCAAGTCAATTACTGAGCTCCAGCTCTCGTCCCCCAACTTAGTTCTCTCTCGTATATTTGTAAATAACCCATCATTTTTTCCCGAAATTTTTACCCTCTGTATTTCAGACATAGTAAATTCGATGTAAACAAATATAAAACTCTAGCTCTTGTCCTCTGTTCAAGTTCACTCATGTAAATTCATTACTATCAGTCCAAATCCCCCTGAGATTTAAACACCCAACTACATTTTCAGACATAGTAAATAAAAACCAGTTCAGTTATCAAGTTTCAACTCTTGTCCCCCCAGCTTAGTTCATTTTGTACAAGTTCTTTATTTCCAACTAAATCACCTGAGATTTAAGATCGCCTTATTTCTAACGTAGTAAAATTAATCAGGGCATTAGCCAAGCTCCATTTCCTCGGTCTTAGATCATCGAACATAAATATATCCGATCAAGTCCCTCTCCAGCCTATCTGTTTATCAGAGCCCCAACGTATCCAAACCTTCAATAATCATACTGTATTTGCATATTTTCACTATATTCAGCTGTGTTCTTCACATTTTTTTCCTTGTTTTCTGTGTTCATTCCATGTTCTACAAACGTTCACAGCATGCTCAGTTCAATTTTTTCACCTGTTTTTTTCTCATTTTTCTGTTTTCTACCATTGTCCCCGTATGTTCACTATGTTCTTTGTCATGTTTTTCATGTACACCATATGTTCTCTGTATAACTTTTATACTCAATATTCATGTTCTCAATGTTCTTAGCTTGTTCTTCACATGTTCAGTGTTCATTCTTGTATTCCCTACGTTCCTTATCATGTCTTCATATTCTCTATAAGTTCATATTCCCTGCATGTTCACTCTATTCATCAACTTTTTCTTACATGTTTTCAGTGTTCACCGTATGTTCACTGTCTTCATTACAGCAATACAGTTCCCTCAACAATTTTAGTCACCCAGTTTTTTATTTGCAAAACTATGTCAAAGTAATTCTCGTAGTCAACTTAATAGTTCTACCAACCCCGTTCTTAAACAAATCTACACTTTATTCAGTTCCAAATTTACAAAGACAAACCTTTCTTGTAACTTCTTAACTAAAATCTTTCGCCAAATCAACATAGTCACTTTCGTCATTTCTCAACTAAACTTATTATCCAATCAACCAAAAATTGTCAAAGGAATCTTTCCAACACTGTTCATAACTAAACTTATTCCCTAGTCATCAGAAAATAACCGTGTTCTTCATGTTTCATTGTCATTTCATAACTAAAATTATTCATCAATCAACAGAAAAAGTCATATTCATCATTGTTCCTAACTAAAATTATGTTTTCGTCAAGTAAGAAAATATAGTCAAAGATATCTATCATCGTCGTTCTTAACTGACATTTATACTTTGTGGAGCACTAAAATAGTCACTGTCGTCATATTTTTTTTTCTTGTCTTTCCTCAACTAAAATAGTCAAATGTAACTTTTTCAACACTTTCGTAACTAAAATTATATGACGCTAAGTAAGAAAAATAGTCAAATGTAACTTTTTCAGCACTTACGTAAAAATTATATGTCGTTAAGTAAGAAAAATAGTCAAAGGTGCTCTCCGTAACACCAAAGTTACTCTTCGAGCTAACAAAAGACACTCTCAAACACTCAAAATTTACTCGCATCCTCAAAGTTAATCTCAGAGTCATCAAAAAGTTAATCTCAGTCATCAAAGTGCTATTCTCTAAGTAGCCTTTCATTCATCAGAGAAACTTTCTAAGACATCTTCGATCATTAAAGTTAATCTCAGAGGCATAAAGTTATTCTCAGAGTCATCAAAAAGTTAATCTCAGTCATCAAAATGTTATTCTCTAAGTAACCTTTCGTTCATCAGAGAAACTTTCTAAGACATCTTCGTTCACTAAAGTTAATCTCAGAGGCATAAAGTTATTCTCAGAGTCATCAAAAAGTTAATCTCAGTCATCAAAATGTTATTCTCTAAGTAACCTTTCGTTCATCAGAGAAACTTTCTAAGACATCTTCGTTCATTAAAGTTAATCACAGAGGCATAAAAGTTATTCTCGGAGCTATCAAAATTAATCTCTAAAACAACAAAAGTTAATCTCGGTCATCAAAGTTGATCTGCAAGATATCTTCGAGACATCAAAGTTACTCTTCAATACATCAAAGATACATTCAAATACTACTCATGTTCTCAAAAAGACATTCTCAAAGTCATCAAAGTTATTCAAAGAGCTAACAAAAGTTATTCTCAGAGTCACCTTCGTTCTGCAGAGAAACTTTCCAAAACATCTTTGTTCATCAAAGTTATTCTCGGAGTCATCAAAAGGTATTCTCTAACTCACTTTTGGTCATTAAAGTTAATTTCTATGTTATAAAAGTTTGTCTCAGAGACATCTAAAGTTAATCTTAGAGTTATCAAATGTAATCTCTAACTCACTTTTGTTCATCAAAGTTGATCTCAGAGTTAACAAAGGTAATCTCTAACTCACTCTCGTTCATCAAAGTTGTTTCAAAGACATCAAAGTTAATCTCAGAGTTATCCAAAGATATTCTCATTTCCACAAAAGTTATTCCAAGAGACGTCAAAGTTAATCTCAGACATCTTCGTTCATAAAAGTTATTCTCAGAGACATCTAAAGATAATCTTGCTCATCAAAGTTGTTCTCTAAGGCATCAGAGTTATTCTAAGAGCTATCAAAAGTTATTCTCAGTCATGATATGTTATTCTCTAAGTAACCTTCCATTCATCAAAGACATTCTCTAAGCCCTCAAAGTTATTCTCTAAGACAACAAAGTCATTCCCAGAGTCATCAAAGTTATTCTCAGAGTCACCTTCGTTATTCAAAGAAGCCTTCTGAGACATCCTCGTTCAACAAAACTGTCATCAGAGCCATCAAAAAAGTTAAATACAGTCATCAAAGTTATTCTCTAAGTATCTTTTCGTTCATCAGAGTAAATGAACGTAAAAATATACAAAAAGGAGAAACAAAACTACATCTGAAAGGTTAGGAAAAGGATAATATATTCAACAAATACGTCAAAAAAACACAATAAACTAGATCTGAAAGGTTAGGTTAAGGGGTTGGGGAATAAGAATAAATGATAACAAACATAATAAATACAACTTATGAGCAACTTGATGAACTTTAACAAATAACCCTTGATCTGCAAAAATGACAATTTGAGAAATTAGCCCTTGAAACGAGTAAATTCCCATATATAACAAAAATCCTTTGAAATGGTTAAACACCCAATCTTAAACAAATAACACTTGAAATGCAAAAATGTCCATTTGAGAAATTAACCCTTGAAATGAGTAAATGAATATGAGACAATGATTGACGAAACAGAAAAGACAAGCAGGAATAATTATGTAAGTTAGATCATGTCTGGTTACACTAGATAAGTTAGGATACATCAGTTTGGGAATGTAAGATTAAGTTAGGTAAAGCAAGTTAGGTTAGGTTAGGATAGGTAAGATAAGTTACGTAAGTTAGGTTGAGCAGGTTAAGTTAGGTAAGGTAGGTTAAGCAGGATAAGTTAGGTTAAGTTAGGTAAGTTAGGTAAGGTAAGGTAAGTTAGGTTAAGCAGGTTAAGTTAGGTAAGTTAGGTAAGGTAGGGTAAGTTAGGTTAGGCAGGTTAAGTTAGGTAAGTTAGATAAGATAGGTAAGGTAAGGTAAGTTAAGTTAGGTTAAGCAGGATAAGTTAGGTTAGGTTAGGTAAGATAGGTAAGGTAAGGAAAGATAGGTAAAGTTAGGTTAGGTTAGGTAAGTTAGGTAAGATAGGTAAGGTAAGGTAAGATAGGTAAAGTTAGGTTATGCAGGTTAAGTTAGGTAAGATAGGTAAGATAGGTAAGATAGGTAAGGTAGCGTAAGATAGGTTAAGCAGGTTAGGTTATACAGGTTAAGTTAGGTATGTTAGGTAAGTTAGGTTAAGCAGGTTAGGTTATACAGGTTAAGTTAGGTACGTTAGGTAAGTTAGGTTAAGCAGGATAAGTTAGGTTAGGTTATGTAAGTTAGGTAAGATAGGTAAAGTTAGGTTGAGAAGGTTAAGTTAAGTAAGATAGGTAATGTAAGGTAAGTCATGTTAAGATAGGTAAAGTTAGGTTTAGCAGGTAAGTTAGGTAAGGTAATGTAAGTTAAGTTAGGACAGGTAAAGTTAGGTTATGCAGGTTAGGTTAGGTTAAGTTATGTAAGTTAGGTTAGGTTAGGTTAAGTTATGTAAGTTAGGTTAAGCAGGATAAGTTAGGTAAATGTAGGTAAGTTAGGATAAGCAAGATAAGTTAGGTAAGGTTAGGTAAGTTAGGTATGATAGGTAAGGTATGGTAAGTTATGTTAGGATAGGTAAAGTTAGGTAAGATAGGTAAGGTAAGGTAAGTTATGTTAGGATAGGTAGAGTTAGGTTATGCAGGTTAAGTTAGGACAGGTAAAGTTAGGTTATGCAGGTTAGGTTAGGTTAAGTTATGTAAGTTAGGTTAAGCAGGATAAGTTAGGTAAATGTAGGTAAGTTAGGTTAAACAAGATAAGTTAGGTAAGGTTAGGTAAGTTAGGTATGATAGGTAAGGTATGGTAAGTTATGTTAGGATAGGTAGAGTTAGGTTATGCAGGTTAAGTTAGGTAAGATAGGTAAAGGTAAGGTAAGTTAAGTTAGAATAGGTAAAGTTAGGTTTAGGAACGTTACGTTAACTAAGTAACATTGGGTGGAGAGGATAGGTTACGTAGGTTTGAACAGTGTAGTTCAGAAAACAGTTTTAGGGTAAAGCGACTAAGGAAATATATTTTAACAGAAGTTCAGGTTTGGTATGAAAAGCTGAACTAGTTACATTTTGGAGAGAAAATTTTATGACTGCAGATGTCTTAAAGAATAACATGACGGAAGAAGGAGAGTTTCTTTGATGAACGAAGGTGTCTTAGAGAACAACTTTTTGGAGAATGAAGATGAATTAGAGATCACTTTGATGACTCTGAGAATAACTTTGATCAACGAAGATGGATTGGAAAGTTTCTCTAATGAACGAAGGAGACTTAAAGATTAACTTTTATGATTTAGAGAACATCTTTGATGCCTTAGAGAAACAACATTGATGTCTTAGAGAACAACTTTGATGAACAAAGATGTCTTAGAAAGCTTCTCTGATGAACGAAAAGATACTTAGAGAATAACTTTGATGACTGTATTTAACTTTTTTGATGGCTCTGATGACAGTTTTTTTGAACGAGGATGTCTCAGAAGGATTCTTTGAATAACGAAGGTGACTCTGAGAATAACTTTGATGACTCTGGGAATGACTTTTGTTGTCTTAGAGAATAACTTTGAGGGCTTAGAGAATGTCTTTGATGAATGGAAGGTTACTTAGAGAATAACATATCATGACTGAGAATAACTTTTGATAGCTCTTAGAATAACTTTGATGCCTTAGAGAACAACTTTGATGAGCAAGATTATCTTTAGATGTCTCTGAGAATGACTTTTATAAACGAAGATGTCTGAGATTAACTTTGACGTCTCTTGGAATAACTTTTGTGGACATGAGAATATCTTTGGATAACTCTGAGATTAACTTTGATGTCTTTGAAACAACTTTGATGAACGAGAGTGAGTTAGAGATTACCTTTGTTAACTCTGAGATCAACTTTGATGAACAAAAGTGAGTTAGAGATTACATTTGATAACTCTAAGATTAACTTTAGATGTCTCTGAGACAAACTTTTATAACATAGAAATTAACTTTAATGACCAAAAGTGAGTTAGAGAATACCTTTTGATGACTCCAAGAATAACTTTGATGAACAAAGATGTTTTGGAAAGTTTCTCTGCAGAACGAAGGTGACTCTGAGAATAACTTTTGTTAGCTCTTTGAATAACTTTGATGACTTTGAGAATGTCTTTTTGAGAACATGAGTAGTATTTGAATGTATCTTTGATGTATTGAAGAGTAACTTTGATGTCTCGAAGATATCTTGCAGATCAACTTTGATGACCGAGATTAACTTTTGTTGTTTTAGAGATTAATTTTGATAGCTCCGAGAATAACTTTTATGCCTCTGTGATTAACTTTTAATGAACGAAGATGTCTTAGAAAGTTTCTCTGATGAACGAAAGGTTACTTAGAGAATAACATTTTGATGACTGAGATTAACTTTTTGATGACTCTGAGAATAACTTTATGCCTCTGAGATTAACTTTAATGAACGAAGATGTCTTAGAAAGTTTCTCTGATGAATGAAAGGCTACTTAGAGAATAGCACTTTGATGACTGAGATTAACTTTTTGATGACTCTGAGAATAACTTTGAGGATGCGAGTAAATTTTTGAGTGTTTGAGAGTGTCTTTTGTTATCTCAAAGAGTAACTTTGGTATTACAGAGAGCACCTTTGACTATTTTTCTTACTTAACGACATATAATTTTTACGAAAGTGCTGAAAAAGTTACATTTGACTATTTTTCTTACTTAGCGGCATATAATTTTAGTTACGAAAGAGTTGAACAAGTTACATTTGACTATTTTAGTTGAGGAAAGACAAGAAAAAAAATATGACGACAGTGACTATTTTAGTGCTCCACAAAGTATAAATGTCAGTTAAGAACGACGATGATAGATATCTTTGACTATATTTTCTTACTTGACGAAAACATAATTTTAGTTAGGAACAATGATGAATATGACTTTTTCTGTTGATTGATGAATAATTTTAGTTATGAAATGACAATGAAACATGAAGAACACGGTTATTTTCTGATGACTAGGGAATAAGTTTAGTTATGAACAGTGTTGGAAAGATTCCTTTGACAATTTTTGGTTGATTGGATAATAAGTTTAGTTGAGAAATGACGAAAGTGACTATGTTGATTTGGCGAAAGATTTTAGTTAAGAAGTTACAAGAAAGGTTTGTCTTTGTAAATTTGGAACTGAATAAAGTGTAGATTTGTTTAAGAACGGGGTTGGTAGAACTATTAAGTTGACTACGAGAATTACTTTGACATAGTTTTGCAAATAAAAAACTGGGTGACTAAAATTGTTGAGGGAACTGTATTGCTGTAATGAAGACAGTGAACATACGGTAAACACTGAAAACATGTAAGAAAAAGTTGATGAATAGAGTGAACATGCAGGGAATATGAACTTATAGAGAATATGAAGATATGATAAGGAACGTAGGGAATACAAGAATGAACACTGAACATGTGAAGAACAAGCTAAGAACATTGAGAACATGAATATTGAGTATAAAAGTTATACAGAGAACATATGATGTACATGAAAAACATGACAAAGAACATAGTGAACATATGGGGAAAATGGTAGAGAAGAATTGAACTGAGCATGCTATGAACATTTGTAGAACATGGAATGAACGCAGAAAACATGGAAACAATGTGAAGAACACAGGTGAATATAGTGAAAATATGCAAATACAGTATAATTATTGAAGGTTTGGTTACGTTGGGCTCTGATAAACAGATAGGCTGGAGAGGGACTTGATCGGATATATTTATGTTCGATGATCTAAGACCGAGGAAATGGAGCTTGGCTAATGCCCTGATTAATTTTACTACGTTAGAAATAAGGCGATCTTAAATCTCAGGTGATTTAGTTAGAAATAAAGAACTTGTACAAAATGAACTAAGCTGGGGGACAAGAGTTGAAACTTGATAACTGAACTGGTTTTTATTTACTATGTCTGAAAATGTAGTTGGGTGTTTAAATCTCAGGGGGATTTGGACTGATAGTAATGAATTTACATGAGTGAACTTGAACAGAGGACAAGAGCTAGAGTTTTATATTTGTTTACATCATATTTACTATGTCTGAAATACAGAGGGTAGAAATTTCAGGGAAATTGATAAGTTATTTACAAAGATACGAGAGAGAACTAAGGTGGGGACGAGAGCTGGAGCTCAGTAACTGACTTGATCTTATTTACGGTGCCTGAAATACAGAGGGTAAAAATTTCAGGGAAATTGATGGGTTATTTACAAATATACGAGAGAGAACTAAGTTGGGGGACGAGAGCTGGAGCTCGATAACTGCTTGATCTTATTTAATAACTTTGAAGTATGTCTGCTTTAAATTTCGGGGAAAATTGGTCTGTTACTAACGATCTTGTACAAATGAACTAAGCTGGGGACAAGAGCTAGAGTTTGATAATTGTTTGGATTTACTAAACTATGTCAGAAATACAGAGGGCAGAAATTTGGGGGAATTTGATAGGATATTACTGAAGACACGCGAGGGGAGTAAGGTGGGGTACGAGAGCTGGAGCTCGGTAATGGACTTGATCTTATTTACTGTGTCTGAAATACAGAGGATTAAAATTTCAGGGAATTTGATTAGGTATTAACGAAGATAAGAGAGAGAGCTAATGTGGAGGATAAGAGCTAGAGTTCGGTAACTGTTTGCATTTACTAAACTATGTCTGAAATACAGCTGGTAAATATTTCGGGGAATTTGAATAGGTATTAACGAAGATACGAGAGAGAGCTAAAGCGGAGGACAAGAGCTAGAGTTTGGTAAATGTGTAATCTTTACTTACACAGTTATAAGTATGGCGGGTTAAAATTTCATGAAAAATAATGGGTTAATAACGAAGATGTGCGAGGGAACTAAGGTGGAGGACAAGAGCTGGAGCTCGGTAACTAAATTACTGTATTGAACTACGTTTGAAATATGATTATTTAAATTTTAGAGGGATTGGACTGTTAGTATTCATTATACGACAGGGGACTAAGGCGGGGAATGTGAGCTAGAACTTGCTTACTAACACGATTTATTTGTGTAAAACTGACTTGCTTAATGAAAAGGAGCAAACATACGATGTCAGAAAATAGCTGAACTGAATGAAAGGAGAGAGAGAGAGGGTGGAGGGACGGTCCAGATATTATTATGGAGAAGATAAGATAAGATTACCGAGGTGACCTACACGAAGAGTCTGGCTGGCTGACTGGCCTAAGGTAAATAAAGGTGACGCGAGAGATTGTGAGGTAAGGGGGGGGGAGGGAGGGGGTGTGAGGTACAAGTGGGAGAGGCAGGGGGAGGGAAAACCCTGGCCCGCACAGAACATTTTGGACCTGAAAACCCTGGCCCGCACAGGTGATTTTCTAAATTTACCTGAAAACCATGGCTCACACAGACGAATTTTGTAAGTTGAAAACAGGTAAAATATGTCCGTAGAGTTCGCCTGGAAATGCTGGCTCTTAAACTCGAATTTGAATTTCTCCCATAAGCCCTTTAACAAACTTCTAAGTCTCGGAAATTATTTTCATCATAAGAACTTTAACAACTTCTAAAATCTGTGACACAAAAATTACCTGAAAACCCTCACTCCCAGACACGAATTTCCCCGAAAACAAAAATTCGTCTGTGAGTCGTACGACTCACAGGGGAATTTCCAAATTCACCTGAAACCCCCACGACTCACAGGGGAATTTTCTCCCAGAAAAAAAATTCCCCTGTGAGTCGTACACCCTACTACTCACAGGTAACGGTGGCCACCTGCCACAGGTAACGGTGGCCACCTGCCACAGGTAACGGTAGCCCCCTGCCACAGGTAACGGTGGCCCCCTGCCACAGGTAACGGTAGCCACCTGCCACAGGTAACGGTAGCCACCTGCCACAGGTAACGGTGGCCACCTGCCACAGGTAACGGTGGCCACCTGCCACAGGTAACGGTGGCCACCTGCCACAGATAACGGTGGCCACCTGCCACAGGTAACGGTGGCCACCTGCCACAGGTAACGGTGGCCACCTGCCACAGGTAACGGTGGCCACCTGCCACAGGTAACGGTGGCCACCTGCCACAGGTAACGGTGGCCACCTGCCACAGGTAACGGTAGCCACCTGCCACAGGTAACGGTAGCCACCTGCCACAGGTAACGGTAGCCACCTGCCACAGGTAACGGTAACCCAACCTGATCCTGTCAACCACTGTGTCGCACAGTCTGGTCCACGTTTTGTGCTGCCCAATCAACTTTTCATACTGATGCTTTCAGGCCTTTGAGAGTGTGTATTTCTCTCCTACTGGACCTGAGTGTTTGGAGCGATATAGTCTGGTCAACAGAGCTAAGGACTCCTCGGTCTAATTCATCTTCGACTTTTTCACACGCTAATTTGCTTGCAATGTCTGTCATTATGATGGGTTATATTTATGTGAGATGGTATACATGGAGAAGATGTTGAACCGTTTACTCTGTGCAGCGACCAGGTCATTTGTAATTATTAGTATGAGGTTCTTGAGGGTAGATTTTACCTTTTTTTTTTTTTTATTAACATATTAGGTACATCTGCATTAGTGCAGCTACCCTAGACTATATGAAGTGGAGTACAGTGTGTCAAAAAAGCTAACTAGGTGATGCTAAGAAATCCCCATCACACAGTAGATTTTAGATTTTACCAAAATCGTCATCACAAGTTAACTCTACGGATTAGTAGAGCCGCATTTGACTATCTCGACCGTAGCCGTTACCAGAATAGTCAGCCCGTCCTCCAAAAATGGAATAGTATATAGCAACTTTTGCATGGGATTACCTAATTGTTGGATTAAATCGGTATTTCCGCATGGGTGAATAGCTTATGTCATGGAAGGTTGTGTCATAGCATTCAATCATTTTGGGGATCCACTTCAACAATCCACAGGAGGATTGATTCGCAAAATGTTGAAGTTTTCCTCCAGCTGAGCGAGTTAGCTCTGCAGGTCCCAGTGGCGTGGGGAGGACAACTGATAATTTATACCACTAATGTATAGAAATATTTTAAATGGAACAATGTCATTCATAACAAGTGAGGTCATTCCACTGGTTTATGTCGGTCGTTATTTGTCAAGTGAATGAATATGAAGGATACTAGTTGGTGTCAAGGATACTAGTCGGTGTCAAGGATACTAGTCGGTGTCAAGGATACTAGTCGGTGTCAAGGATACTAGTCGGTGTCAAGGATACTAGTCGGTGTGTCAAGGATACTAGTCGGTGTCAAGGATACTAGTCGGTGTCAAGGATACTAGTCGGTGTCAAGGATACTAGTCGGTGTCAAGGATACTAGTCAGTGTGTCGAGGATACTAGTCGGTGTCAAGGATACTAGTCGGTGTCAAGGATACTAGTCGGTGTCAAGGATACTAGTCAGTGTGTCGAGGATACTAGTCGGTGTCAAGGATACTAGTCGGTGTGTCAAGGACACTAGTCGGTGTCAAGGATACTAGTCGGTGTCAAGGATACTAGTCGGTGTCAAGGATACTAGTCAGTGTGTCAAGGACACTAGTCGGTGTTACGAACCCGGATCCAGCGTCCGAGCACGGAGCAGTAACGACCACGCCATCTGTGGGTCAGCTCCCGAAACCCCCGCCAAACGGACGACGACACCTGGTGAGGACAAGGTGTACCAGCCACAAGGGCCAGGTTCCAGTCCTGTGCAGCTCACAACACAGCCGCTCCTGACCTCTGGTGAGGTGGTGCTCCGACGACAGCGCCATCTATGGACTGGATACGTCAGGTGTTTGTGCCCGAGCCCATAAGTGAGGTGTTTTAGTGTCCCGGTTATTGATGACGTGTCTGCTTACAGAGTCGACCTGGGATGGGAGTCGAGTCAGTCTACCCGAGGCAGCCAGTCTCCATACTTTGAACTTTGCTGCAGCTGTTGTGACGTCGTCCCCCCGGAAGAACACTGTGGTGTGTTAGCCTGCCAGTGGAGTGGCAGTAAAAGGATTTACCCGGGACCGACTGTTGGAGACGATCATCCACTGGGGTACTGAAGACAGGAGAGTGATTTGTGGTGTCACACGAGGCTCCTGTCTAGGGCGTTCCCCTTTTATCGTTCGTGGAGTGGCCGTACCAGCTTTGTTGGCTCAGAACCTGCCAGCAGACCAGCTGGACGTGTGGTTGACGGCCTCCACGGCGGTGCCCCCAGTGGACCTGTGTTTTGGCTGACCTGTGGCCAGGGTAGGCTCAACTTCTTTGGAGAATTCGTTGTGAGGCCAAAAAGAAAGCACCAAGGACTCGGCACCGAGAGTTATGGCACCAGCGTCTTCAGCAGAAGACATCGATTGTGGTTAATCCCCTTGTAAAGTGTTAATACCCCTCCCCCTTGTGCACTCTTTTTATTTTATATATTTAATCGGTGATGGTGTTAATTATAATATAAAGTTCTTAACTTTCTTTCCCTACTCCCTTTAAGTTACTTGCGTCACGGATCTCATCCCTTGATAGCCACTACTGGCTTGGGAACAGATATATATATCTTCCTCTAACAACATCAGAGTAAGGACCCCATTGCATCCCGAGAGGGCCGTAACATAATTGGCATCCCCAGCGGGATCCGTCCCCTTGTTAAGTATGTTTGACAGGGGTGGTGAAGTGGCGTAATCCCTGTAAATAATTCCCCCTGTGTGAGACGATTGTGACGTTATACGTCCTGTGCCGTGCTCAGAGTGACTAAGTGCGATGTTGTGCAGTGCGGTGCTCGCTGTGATTAAGCGATTAAGTGCAATATTGAGTAGTGAGGTGCTCATTGATTCAGTGCAATATTGTAGAGAGAAGTGTTCGCTTGGATTCAGTGCAATATTGTAGAGCGAAGTGTTCGCTTGGATTCAGTGCAATATTGGGTAGTGCGGTGCCCGAAGTGATTACGTGCAATATTGGCAAGTGCAGTGTTTGGTGCGATAAAGTGCAATATTGGCGTAGAACAGTGCTCGGTGCGTTAAGTGCTAACGTGAAAGCGGTGGGTTAAGTGCTAGTTAAGTGTTCCATCTGTGACAATGGCAGAAAAAGCTACCATTGATGATCTTGACGAGGTTCAGGCTTTTCTGAACAGAGGGGATTGTCTTGCCAGATTAAAATATCTGAGCAAACCAGAGCTTGTACTAGTGAGCGCCTACCTGGAGATCAAGATCCGTGCCAGTGATTCCCGTGTGGAGATCTTGTCCAAGGTTCACCGGCACCTGAAGGCAGAAGAGAAACAGGAAGGCGAGACTCCTAGTACAATTGAAGGTAAGGAAATAGCTTCCACGGAAAAGGAGGATAAGGGCAGTGACGTTGACAGTGATGCAGGTGAGCTCAACATTAGCTTTCTTACAGTCAAAATGCGTGCCCTAGAGATCAATCGTGAGATAGAATGGAAGAAATTAGAAATGGAACGAGAGAGACAAGATAAAGAATTAGAGATGAGACGTTTAGAATTAGAAGAAAGGAAAGCAGAAAGAGAAAGAGAAGAGAAACGAGAAAGAGATAGAGAAGAACGAGAAAGAGAAGAGAGACGAGAGAGAGAACAGCGAGAGAGAAGAAAACGAAAGACAGAGACAACATGAACTAGAAGTATTGCGACTAGGCGGTGGTCGGAGGCCAACAACGGAAACCAGTAGTTTCGATCCGGTAAGAAACATCAAAATGGTCCCCAAATTCCATGAGAAGGAAGTGTCAAAGTTCTTTGCAGCATTCGAGAAAGTCGCTGCCTCTTTGGAGTGGCCAAGGGAGAATTGGGCCATCATGATACAGTCAGTCTTGACTGGGAAGGCCCAAATCGCCTACTCTACGTTATCCCTTGACGACTCCAGCGATTACGACAAGGTGAAGAGGGTTGTGCTCATGGCGTACCAATTGGTACCTGAGGCATATAGGCAAAAGTTTAGGAACCTGAAGAAGACCTCAGAGCACACTTTCACCGAATTCGCCACGATCATGGAGCGACTTTTCCAGGAATGGTGTGCCTCTCGGAAGGTGGAGACCAAGGAAGACCTCGAGCAGCTGATTCTGCTAGAGGACTTCAAGGATTGTTTGTCTGGAGACCTGAAGACGTACCTAGGGGAACAGCAGGTAGAGACCTTGAGTGCGGCAGCCACCATGGCTGAAGAGTATATCCTGACTCATAGGCCGTCTGCTAAGTACGTCCCAAGGAATTACCAGCGCCGGTTTGACAGACCTCATGACGAAGAGGAAAGACCCGTCCCACAAAGCGCTAAGAAGACGCCCCCAAGTAGCCCTCGAAGGACTAGTCCTAGTAGTCCGAAACACCGGAGTCCAAGGAGGAATATGGTGTGTTGGACCTGTGGGCAGAAAGGGCATGTAGCTGCTAGGTGCCGAGGCAGAAGAGGTGGCAGCGCACGTAGGGAGGTGATGATGATGAGCTGTGTTACACCACCAGCAGGAAGCCAGTCGACGACGACGCAGGAAGGATCAAGTTTGTTCGCCCCTCACACTTCAAGCGGGTATGTAACGAGTGATCATACTGGTAGATCAGTTGTAGTGCTCAGAGATAGTGGAGCAGCCCAGTCCCTGATCGTGAAGAGCTCGTTACCCGAGGGAGTAAGTGTGGACGGGAGACAACAGGTTGTCCTGGTTGGGTTTCCAAGGACACAGTACATCGCCCCCTTAGTGTCAGTACATTTTGACTCGCCTTATTTCAGTGGCACATGTGTGTTGGCAGTAGTCGATACCCTCCCTGTGGCTGGGATTGACGTGGTACTAGCCAACGACTTGGTGACCGATTGGAGCACCAATCATCCCAAGATAGCGGACGAGTCAGCCAGAACAGCAAGGTCTGAGGTAACGACGGGCCATGGTAATGTCCAGGTAGAGACAGACCCGGATTTGAACATGTCTAATTTGTCCTCTCATCCGCAGATCGACAGTTATCTAGCAGTGTCTCCTGATTCTTCTCTCGACAAGGAACATGAGGTTACGATGGCAGAAGTACCTGAGCTAGAAGAGAGGCCTTGTGTGCAGACACCCACGGATACCAACGAGTCTGGAGCGAAGGCTGAGGTGTGCTTGCGGTATGGCAAGTTACAGCGTGTAGTGGACCAGCCAGAGATTCCCCAGACGTCAGAGGTATGTGAGGTGTGTTCAAAAGGTCTAGTGCCCTCTTCTGTCCAAGCCAGGCTAGTGGATGGTGCCGGCTATGGACATGACAAGCTCAGGAAACTTATCCCTCGACTTACCAAATGTTTCCTATCGGTATTTTGTTTGATTCTCGTATGTGTTCTCGTTTGTGCTCTCAGTGAGGACCGGTGGACGACCCGACGAATGATGGCTCCCATGAACATTGTGAAGAGGTCCCAGGGATTGGAGATTTGTACTGCAAGTGTTGCAGTTGAAGAAGGGACCTGGAAGGTAATGGTAGATACAGGAGGTACGCGATATGATAATGTGACTGACTGTTTCTGGCAGGTTGACACCACCCGCGTGACTGCTGAGCCTCAATGCAGCGTTATGTGGAACGTTGGTCGACCTGACGGTGGCAGAGCGAATGCCATCTGCGACGTACGAACAGCCCCGTTGGGACTAGGTGTGGACCTAGTAGAGTATGCTGTAAGTACTGTTTTACCCGCTGTCGCTGTCACTCTGAATTATCAGACCCCTGTATTCCAGGTTCCTGTCTCCCTGAAGGACCATCGGACCGGTACCAGAAATGCCGTCTGTGATCAGCCGTCATCGGTGCCACGACGCAGAGAAGTGTCGAGTCACCCCAGATCGTGTCGAAACCAATCCTTACTCGAGAGGTGTGAGATGATGCCCCTGTTTGCCATCGCAGAGGAGGTGTGGAAGATTACGTCAGGCAGGTCATCGCCTGCCATTTTCAAGGTCCCTTTGTGCCAGGGATTTTCTTTAGTACAGTTCTGTACACGAGACAGCCTCGCCATCCCAGATTATAAAGCATGTGTGTCCATTTGGAGTTGTGTCGTCGTACTAATTTGGTTCGTGTTTCTTTTTATAGAACCCCAAACCAAATTCTTTTTGGTGGGGTGGTGTTACGAACCCGGATCCAGCGTCCGAACACGGAGCAGTAACGACCACGCCATCTGTGGGTCAGCTCCCAAAACCCCCGCCAAACGGACGACGACACCTGGTGAGGACAAGGTGTACCAGCCACAAGGGCCAGTTTCCAGTCCTGTGCAGCTCACAACACAGCCGCTCCTGACCTCTAGTGAGGTGGTGCTCCGACGACAGCGCCATCTATGGACTGGATACGTCAGGTGTTTGTGCCCGAGCCCGTAAGTGAGGTGTTTTAGTGTCCCGGTTATTGATGACGTGTCTGCTTACAGAGTCGACCTGGGACTACTGTGATGGGAGTCGAGTCAGTCTACCCGAGGCAGCCAGTCTCCATACCTTGAACTTTGCTGCAGCTGTTGTGACGTCGTCCCCCCGGAAGAACACTGTGGTGTGTTAGCCTGCCAGTGGAGTGGCAGTAAAAGGATTTACCCGGGACCGACTGTTGGAGACGATCATCCACTGGGGTACTGAAGACAGGAGAGTGATTTGTGGTGTCACACGAGGCTCCTGTCTAGGGCGTTCCCCTTTTATCGTTCGTGGAGTGGCCGTACCAGCCTTGTTGGCTCAGAACCTGCCAGCAGACCAGCTGGACGTGTGGTTGACGGCCTCCACGGCGGTGCCCCCAGTGGACCTGTGTTTTGGCTGACCTGTGGCCAGGGTAGGCTCAACTTCTTTGGAGAATTCGTTGTGAGGCCACGAAGAAAGCACCAAGGACTCGGCACCGAGAGTTATGGCACCAGCGTCTTCAGCAGAAGACATCGATTGTGGATTAATCCCCTTGTAAAGTGTTAATACCCCTCCCCCTTGTGCACTCTTTTATTTTATATATATAATCGGTGATGGTGTTAATTATAATATAAAGTTCTTAACTTTCTTTCCCTACTCCCTTTAAGTTACTTGCGTCACGGATCTCATCCCTTGATAGCCACTACTGGCTTGGGAACGGATATATATATCTTCCTCTAACAACATCAGAGTAAGGACCCCGTTGCGTCCCGAGAGGGCCGTAACAGTCGGTGTCAAGGATACTAGTCGGTGTCAAGGATACTAGTCGGTGCCAAGAAAACCAGTAGGTGTAACAAGCTCAGCGAACAGCTGTATGTGATTTACCATACCTTTATTTACCTATGATTTACCTGTGAGTGATTTAGTATTGATTTACCCTAAACACAGCTCACGAGACTCATAATAACTTTCGGCTGTGTTAGAAATGATAAATGCTGCGGGTAGAGGCAATGTGTGCTGTCCTGACTCTCGACTTGGGGAGACTAAGCTGGTTAAAGCCATCTTTGTTCAGAGCCCGCCGGTGTTATTTTATATAACCTCAATACAAATTTGTGAACAATAAAAAAAGCTCACTTTTTGAGATTTATATTTTCCTTAACTTTGTCCAAGACCCAGCAAAAAGAGAACATCCAATGCCCAGCAGAGAGAGAACACCCAGAGCCAAGCAGAGAGAGAACACCCAGTGCCCAGCAGAGAGAGAAAACTCAGTGCTCATGAGAGAGAGAACACCCAGTACCCAGCAGATAGAGAACACCCAGTACCCAGCAGAGAGAGAACACCCAGTACCAAGCAGAGAGAGAACACCCAGTGGTTATAAGAGAGAGAGAACGCCCAGTGCCCAGCAGAGAGAGAACACCCAGTGCTCATAAGAGAGAGAACACCCAGTGCCCAGCAGAGAGAGAACACCCAGTACCCAGCAGAGAGAGAACACCCAGTGCTCCTAAGAGAGAGAACACCCAGTGCCCAGCAGAGAGAGAACACCCAGTACCCAGCAGAGAGAGAACACCCAGTGCCCTAACTATTTTGTAGACTGCTGTTGCATCTCCGTGTACCTTCACACACGCTTGCAAGATGGTTGACGAGGCACTCACAAGAATGAGGCTGAACTCCCAGTAGACCGCGGAGGCTTTTCTGGACATGTCGTTAAACTGAAGATAAACAGCCAAGGTGTGTACGCCGGGACCGTCCAGGCTGCTGGGCGTCTTACAACAATAATCTCTTCTTTAAGGACATTTTTTACAGCAGCTCGCAAGACAGAGGAGAAAATCCTTACATATATACTTGAAAGAAACGTGACCCCCTGCCAACATGACCCCTGCCAACGTGACCTCTGCCAACGTGACCCATGCCAACGTGACCCATGCCAACGTGACCCCCTGCCAACGTGACCCCTGCCAACGTGACCCCCTGCCAACGTGACCCCTGCCAACGTGACCCCTGCCAACGTGACCCCTGCCAACGTGACCCCCTGCCAACGTGACCCCCTCCAACGTGACCCCCTGCCAACGTGACCACTGCCAACGTGACCACTGCCAACGTGACCCCCTGCCAACGTGACCCCCTACCAACGTGACCCCTGCCAACATGACCACTACCAACGTGACCCCTGCCAACGTGACCCCTGCCAACGTGCCCCATGCCAACGTGACCCCTGCCAACGTGACCCCTGCCAACGTGACCCCTGCTAACGTGACCCCTGCCAACGTGACCCCTGCCAACGTGACCACTACCAACGTGACCCCTGCCAACGTGACCCCTACCAACATGACCCCTGCCAACGTGACCCCTGCCAACGTGACCCCTGCCAACGTGACCCCTGCCAACGTGACCACTGCCAACATGACCCCTGCCAACGTGACCCCTGCCAACGTGACCCCTGCCAACGTGACGCCTGCCAACGTGACCCCTGCCAACGTGACCCCTATCAACATGACCCCTGCCAACATGACCCCTGCCAACGTGACCCCTGCCAACATGACCCCTGCCAACGTGACCACTGCCAACGTGACCCCTGCCAACGTGACCCCTGCCAACGTGACCCCTGCCAACGTGACCCCTGCCAACGTGACCCCTGCCAACGTGACCCCTACCAACATGACCCCTGCCAACGTGACCCCCTGCCAACATGACCCCTGCCAACGTGACCCCTGCCAACGTGACCCCTGCCAACATGACCCCTGCCAACGTGACTCCTGCCAACGTGACCTCTGCCAACGTGACCCATGCCAACGTGACCCATGCCAACGTGACCCCCTGCCAACGTGACCCCTGCCAACGTGACCCCCTGCCAACGTGACCCCTGCCAACGTGACCCCTGCCAACGTGACCCCTGCCAACGTGACCCCCTGCCAACGTGACCCCCTCCAACGTGACCCCCTGCCAACGTGACCACTGCCAACGTGACCACTGCCAACGTGACCCCCTGCCAACGTGACCCCCTACCAACGTGACCCCTGCCAACATGACCACTACCAACGTGACCCCTGCCAACATGACCCCTGCCAACGTGACTCCTGCCAACGTGACCTCTGCCAACGTGACCCATGCCAACGTGACCCATGCCAACGTGACCCCCTGCCAACGTGACCCCTGCCAACGTGACCCCCTGCCAACGTGCCCCCTGCCAACGTGACCCCTGCCAACGTGACCCCTGCCAACGTGACCCCTGCTAACGTGACCCCTGCCAACGTGACCCCTGCCAACGTGACCACTACCAACGTGACCCCTGCCAACGTGACCCCTACCAACATGACCCCTGCCAACGTGACCCCTGCCAACGTGACCCCTGCCAACGTGACCCCTGCCAACGTGACCACTGCCAACATGACCCCTGCCAACGTGACCCCTGCCAACGTGACCCCTGCCAACGTGACGCCTGCCAACGTGACCCCTGCCAACGTGACCCCTATCAACATGACCCCTGCCAACATGACCCCTGCCAACGTGACCCCTGCCAACATGACCCCTGCCAACGTGACCACTGCCAACGTGACCCCTGCCAACGTGACCCCTGCCAACGTGACCCCTGCCAACGTGACCCCTGCCAACGTGACCCCTGCCAACGTGACCCCTACCAACATGACCCCTGCCAACGTGACCCCTGCCAACATGACCCCTGCCAACGTGACCCCTGCCAACGTGACCCCTGCCAACATGACCCCTGCCAACGTGACTCCTGCCAACGTGACCCCTGCCAACGTGCCCCCTGCCAACGTGACCCCTGCCAACGTGACCCTTGCTAACGTGACCCCTGCCAACGTGCCCCCCTGCCAACGTGGCCCCTGCCAACGTGACCCCTGCCAACGTGACCCCTGCCAACGTGACCCCTGCCAAAATGACCCCTGCCAACGTGACCCCTGCCAACGTGACCCCTGCCAACGTGACCCCTGCCAACATGACCCCTGCCAACGTGACCCCTGCCAACGTGACCCCTGTTAACGTGACCCCTACCAACATGACCCCTGCCAACGTGACCCCTGCCAACATGACCCCTGCCAACGTGACCCCTGCCAACGTGACTCCTGCCAACGTGACCCCTGCCAACGTGCCCCCCTGCCAACGTGACCCCTGCCAACGTGACCCCTGCTAACGTGACCCCTGCCAACGTGCCCCCCTGCCAACGTGACCCCTGCCAACGTGACCCCTGCCAACGTGACATATGCCAACGTGCCCCCTGCCAACGTGACATATGCCAACGTGCCCCCTGCCAACGTGACCCCTGCCAACGTGACCCCTGCCAACGTGCCCCCCTGCCAACGTGCCTAGCAGAGAGAGAACTCCCAGTGCCCAGCAGAGAGAGAACACCCAGTGCCCAGCAGTGAGAGAGAACACAGTGCCCAACCGAGAGAGAGCACAGATTTCTTCAGGACCAAAATATAGACAATCCTGTTTTTTGTCAGTATGGTATCACAAGACGTCACTGGAAGAATGGTAGGCAGCTGGTGTATAAGTAAACATCAGCATCCACTCTGTATGACATTTATGTCTCATTTTGTGTTGGTCAGGCATGTGGGGCAGCCAACTCATAGAGAAGGAACCAAATCCAGCAAGTACAGGCAACTGGGAACAAAGAATTGGGCTAAAGGCTCATTAACATTGTCAAACATCTTAGAAATTCTATTCAGTTTCCTTGTCTGGAGCCTCGGTGAGGCGTTCAGAAGAGGATACCCCCACTGTACCCTCGAAGGTACACGGAACTCACTACCTTCAACAATTCATTGTTTTCACAAACTAGCAAATTACAAAAATGGCAGAATAGAGAAACAATAAAGGAAAGGAATAATGGGGATATAGAAGAAATGAACATACAGCTGCATTGGTGGTGACTTACAAAGTCTTCTCTAATTCTTTTTCTGTACTTTTTCTATGTCTGTGGAGCCCCATTCCATGTGAAGGTAGCACCCACTCCATCTCCCCCCCTTCCTCTTTCTCACACACACACACACACACACACACACACACACACACACACACACACACACACACACACACACACACACACACACACACACACACACACACAGACACACACACACACATACACTCACACACACACACACACACACACATAAAGAGCGGCAGACGTTGGAAACGGAAGGAAAATGGGGTAAAAGAGGAAGAGAAAGGGGTAGAGGAGATAGATTTGGAAGCGGAGGAAACAGAGAGAAGAGGAAAGAGGGAGAGAGAAAGGCGGAGACAGTAGGAGAGGAGGAGGAGGAGAAAGGGGGAGGAGAGGCCAAGACAGGAGCAGACTGGGAGATAAACGAACACACTATGATGATGGAAGGAGAGTGGGAAGAGCAGGAAGATGGATGAGAGGAGGAGGAGGAAGGTGAAGAGAGACTCGGGCGAAGCCGGGTACCCTTGGTAGTACATATATATAATGCTCATATTCATATATGTATCATTTTTTAATACATTCAGGTATAAAACAATACATTATCGAATCACCCCCCCCCCTACCCCATATCTCTCAAAAAACGAGACAAACGTGGTAGTGAGTCGTGGAAATATTTGGTCTCTGTGATCCTTGTCCAGGAGTGTTTGTGTCAGCTGCGGCCACAGCAGCGAGCTGCTTCACGATAAACGAGGCGGTAAAGCTGAGGGTGGTGTCCGTGTGGTCCGCCCCCCCCCCCCCCCACCACCACCACACGAGGCTGTTAGAGACGGGTGCCAACCCGAGCTGTAGAGTGCCAGTACCCAGTGCCACCACCACCCCCCAGCCAGCCCCAATACTGGCCCTCCACCCCCCCCCCTCAACTCTCTTCTGTTTGATGAGGATACACAAGGCCATGACGGAAGGTTTGGTCAGAGATTTGATTTGGTTAGGTTAGGTTTGGTTAGGTTGGATAGATGGATAGAGAGATAGATATTAAATCCCAGCTCACGTGGTATCACGCAGATAGATAGATAGAAGACAATGTATGCCAGCTGACCAGGCTGCCCCGGGTGCAGCATATCCTCTTTTTCGAGGCTTGAAGGTCTCTACAAACAACCAGAGGTGTTTGGGATACCCTCGATATAAATTGTAGGGACCCGTGGCCTCGGAGAAGAGAATAGAGGGTATTCAGAGAAACCTTAATGTGGCTTCTCCCTGAACACTTGAGGATGCTTCATGGGCACTCTGTACACCATCTGTGAGAGCCACTCTTGACGTACGTAGTGTTAAAAGAGAGCTCCAGGCGGGAGTCACGTTGAAGACCATGACTGACGTCTCCGTCAATCAATGTCTTCAGGATCTTTCAACAACTTTGTGAGCCGTTGGAAAAATGTTCCTGTAGAATACTTTATTGGGAGAGATATTGCAGTATTATTGCAGAGATATCGCAGTGTTGGCTGTGTCTTCAGAGGCAGCGTGGTTGTTCATGTTGCTTTTAATGCTATCTTCTGGTGGGTGATTTTAAAGTCTTTACAAGTTCTAAAAAAAATCAGTTTTGGAGTCGATCCTGAGACGTTCCTCTGATCTCTCCTCAGTTTTGTTGTTCTAGTGATTGTTTTGTTGTTTCTTTCGTGGTATTTAGACCGTGATTGGAATCATCAAGTCATCAGACGTGACCAAGACGGAAGTGTTGGAAACAATTGGATATTTGGTCGTCTGTTCACAGAGGATTTTACAGAATACTTCAGAATGGTTAGTCTTTACACATGTGCCACGGTTCTTTTTGTCGGCACAGTTTATTGTGTGCCATCAGTGAAATATTGTGCCATCAGTGAAATATTGTGCCATCAGTGAAATATTGTGCCATCAGTGAAATATTGTGCCATCAGTGAAATATTGTGCCATCAGTGAAATATTGTGCCATCAGTGAAATATTGTACCATCAGTGAAATATTGTGCCATCAGTGAAATATTGTGCCATCAGTGTCATATTGTGCCACCAGTGAAATATTGTGCCATCAGTGTCATATTGTGCCACCAGTGAAATATTGTGCCATCAGTGTCATATTGTGCCACCAGTGAAATATTGTGCCATCAGTGTCATATTGTGCCACCAGTGAAATATTGTACCACCAGTGAAATATTGTGCCACCAGTGAAATATTGTGCCATCAGTGAAATATTATGCCACCAGTGAAATATTGTGCCATCAGTGAAATATTGTGCCATCAGTGAAATATTATGCCACCAGTGAAATATTGTGCCATCAGTGTCATATTGTGCCACCAGTGAAATATTGTGCCACCAGTGAAATATTGTGCCATCAGTGAAATATTATGCCACCAGTGAAATATTGTGCCATCAGTGAAATATTGTGCCATCAGTGAAATATTGTGCCACCAGTGAAATATTGTGCCACCAGTGAAATATTGTGCCATCAGTGAAATATTGTGCCATCAGTGAAATATTGTGCCATCAGTGAAATATTATGCCACCAGTGAAATATTATGCCACCAGTGAAATATTGTGCCATCAGTGAAATATTGTGCCATCAGTGAAATATTATGCCACCAGTGAAATATTGTGCCATCAGTGTCATATTGTGCCATCAGTGAAATATTGTGCCACCAGTGAAATATTGTGCCATCAGTGAAATATTATGCCACCAGTGAAATATTGTGCCATCAGTGAAATATTGTGCCATCAGTGAAATATTGTGCCACCAGTGAAATATTGTGCCATCAGTGAAATATTGTTCCATCAGTGAAATATTGTGCCATCAGTGAAATATTGTGCCACCAGTGAAATATTGTGCCATCAGTGAAATATTATGCCACCAGTGAAATATTGTGCCATCAGTGAAATATTGTGCCATCAGTGAAATATTGTGCCATCAGTGAAATATTGTGCCACCAGTGAAATATTGTGCCATCAGTGAAATATTGTGCCATCAGTGAAATATTGTGCCATTAGTGAAATATTGTGCCATCAGTGAAATATTGTGCCATCAGTGAAATATTGTGCCATCAGTGAAATATTGTGCCATCAGTGAAATATTGTGCCATCAGTGAAATATTGTGCCATCAGTGAAATATTGTGCCATCAATATATTGTTCATATTGGCACAACTACCATCAGTAACGAGCTGTACCGCACAATATAACAACTGGTCGACGACTGATAATAAAAGAGGAAAGACTCTAGACCAATCATGTGTCGAAGATCACAACACTACTTTGGTTATCTTGTTAATTCGTCTTATAAATTGTATATAAGATCGACTTTAGTAGAATAGGAGATGCCACATAGAGCCACCTATGTAGGGAGATCAGATAAGAAATCAGAAGCGGGGAGCCACATAGTGCCACTCCATATTAGGTCACCCAAGGTGTGAGTGGTAGCAGTCGAAAAAACAGTGAAGATAGGTATCTATTATGCGCCACTATGATCATGTTCATTTACAGTAAAGTAGCTGCCTATGAAGGGCAATCAGATAAGAAAATCAGAGGCGGAGTGCCACTTAGAGCCACCCCATATTAGGTCGTCCAAGGTGTGGGGCAGCAACAATCGTAAAAATAGTGAAGATAGGTATCTATTATGTGTCGCTATGTTCATGTTCATTTATACAGAAAAGTATGACAGTATATTTGTATAATAAACACTCAGGTGAGCGGCAGTTACCCCCCCCCCCACCTCCCTCTATGGGACAGGTGTAAAAACAGGATCCTCTCAGTAGGGGTGGTCCCCCCCCCCTCACCACCCCTCCTCATACTTGATGACCTTGAGTGTACCGTAAGAGGGACCAGCCTCCCTTAGTTGTTTTTAAGCTGGATATATTTTAAGCCTCTATACTTAAAGAAGGAGAAAAAGAAATAATCCTGATGATTTATAGATTATATTATCAAAGTACATAGGGTTAAACATAGTCGTATTGTAGGTCATCTCCCCCCACATAATATTTATTAACAAGACCTCTCCTTCTCGCCCACAAGTCCGTTGTGGGGTCTTCCTCCCCCTCCTCCTCCTCCTCCTCCTGGGACGAAGATGATGACTCATCATCTCCCAGAGAGTGAATGGGTTGTAGTGCGCCTCCCTCAGGTGACTGCTGACGTCATAGGGTTCACTCTCGCTGGTGGGGCGTTGTCCTTCCTCTCCTTGTGGTTCAATGACGTCACCACCTTCACTCTCGGTGGACATTCCTTGGGCTGAGGTGTTGGGGTGGGGGTCGGATGGTATGTCTGGGTGACCATACGCTAGGCTAGTGTATTTATTTAGGTAAAAGCGCTTATCATCAAATGCACTTAAACCCCTCTTAGTATTGAATGTGGTTGCCATCTGCCCCCCCTACGTTTCTTATTTGGGTGAAGTTAAAAGTATTCACTACACCATTGCTGTGTAGGGTCTCTTTAAAGTGGTTATGTGTTAAAGATCTTTGCACAGCTCGGGGAATACCCTTAGCGGTGATGGTATTTTTATTGTCAAGCAAAAGCACACTATACATTTTGGGCTTGAGTGCCACAACTTCAAGGATGTGTTTATCTGACACCTCTGACTTTAACAGCCCTAAAACACCCTTTTTAGAAGGATCATACAAGGGGTGAGTTTCAGGAAAATTACTCGTATCCATCCACAAACTAAGGGGTTCTTTCCCCATCTCATTAAAGACATCTTCAGCTAGTAAGGTGAAAATTAAACTGTCTGTATCACTATACACCAGTTGTACCCTATCTGAATAGTGGTTCTTAAGTACCCTGTACCAAAAATGGTACAAGCTGTATTTTGCTAGCTCAAGAATCTGGAACCCAATGTAATTAGGATGAGTAATTTTAATGAATGGTCTGGAACTGACAGACAATAATTTATTGTCGCCTAAATGCACCATTCGTTTAAAGCGGGGATTCTTCACCCTCTCGTAAAAAGACCTTAGCTGAAGTCACTAGTTTGGTGTCAATGGCATAACGAGCTGGATTCAGTAGCGTTTTACCAAAAACACTGTTCGTCAGTAATTTGAAGAGTGTTTTCCTATCATTACTGCTGGAGGCATTTCTATTGTTAACGTTGGTGTTAACAAATTCTACCATAAAATCTGACTGGTGGAACTCGTAAATTGCATGTATTGTTTCCACTTCAAGTCCTATCTCAATAAATAGTTGTAAAAGGTGAAGAGATATGAAATAATGTTTTTTGGGGAGATGATCTCCAACCAGTTTGATGTCTTTTGGGGGGAGGTGTGTGATGTTATTTGTTTCCAGAAGTCCCCTACTAAATGGTGAGATATCCTCCATACTTATTCCCCTATGGTGTAAACAAAGGGGCAGATCGTCTGTTAGTCTAGCTATTTCAGGTCTCTAAAAGTTTGGTGTCAATTAAGAGCCAGTACCCTTTGTTAGAAGAGAAAGGCTGTTCTGTCATTATCTTCCCCCCGCTAATGAAGGAGTTCATCTCATCAGATGATAGTCTCCTTAGTCCCCCATGGGGCAATTTCCTAGTCATACAACTCCCATAGAGGCTGTTGAAGTCGAGATAAAGTAAGAATGAAGACCTATCCTCCTGGGGGTTAAAAGATGGGTTGACATAGCGGTTGTTAGCTCTGACATAACTCCTAACTGCAGATGTAAAACCCCCTCGTATGTTTTGTGATAAGAGATTGTGCAACGTCACATCTGCACTTAACTCCAACGATATTCTACTACTTTTCAGGAAGCAGTCGTAGGAGTACCCTGGGAGGCTGCAATAGTGTGTCAACTCTAAAGAATATATATCATTTAGAATTGCCCTGTGGTGTGTAAAAATGTCAGCCAGTAATCCTACATCACACCTCAAATAAATGAGGAGGTAGTCTTTTAATGTCCTACACCCTGTAGCCTCCCATACTAATTAGAATGTCTATATTCGTCCAAAGTTATACCTGATTTGTTTAGGGAGCTGTAGAACATTTCAATAGGAGGGAGTGTTGTGTCATTAAAGCAGCTGATTTTTGTGGTATATTCATAAGGGAAAAACTGCTTACCCTTTAAGAGTAGGTGGTGACTCTTTTTGGGCAAACCCTCTATCATTGAGTGAGTGAATGTTAAGGGGCTGGCTGAATCAATGTGGGTCTTTGCTAGGGATGAAAGACTACCTGTAATAAAAGCCAGTGAATCAAGAAATTTAAGCTTCCCTATTTCCACCTTAAGATATTTCGTCCCCTGTCTCATGAGGATATTGCTCTTAATATTTGAATCCATGGTAAACTCCCTCAAAATTAGGCCCATGTCATAAGACATATTATGGGCAATTAGAACTAAACTCTCCAGAGCATTCTTGTGGCGGAGGTTGCAGTAATTACATAGAGCTCCAATATAATTGAGCTTTTCCCTAAGGTGATCATGATGTTGAACCTTGAAATTGGAGGGGGTAAATACCCGCTCACAAAACTGGCAGTGAGTCTGTCTCCTAAAATGGATCATATCCTCAAGAGACATGTCTATTTCATAATGGGGGAGAGTGGATCTGATAATTTCCCATTTGGTAGCAACTCGCTGCATGAAATGAGTAACACTGCCCCCCCCAAATAAGTAAATTTATCAATGACAGTGTGGTTCCTATCAACAATTATATAGCTGTATGCTATAGGTCTATGTATGGCTGTAACAGAATCTAGACAATCCTCAGTGCTTAGGACACACTCGAAATCAAAATAGCCCACATGGGAAGGGGCGTAACCTTTCCCAGTATTTTTAAAATGGAGTGTGTCCCCAGGTTGAAGGTAAATAATTTTCTGAGTGATGTCGCAGGAAGATGAGTGATTTGTTAGCTCAGACGAATTTTGATATTCTGAGAGACAGTTTCTACAGAAGACTGTCTTTCGTTTGTGGCTGCGAGTAAAGTTCCGTAGGAACTTATCGAACTCTTTAATCAACGTCACATGAGATTCCCCCAATAACAATAAAGGAACTATGACCGAGTACTGTCTGCTACCACGACGACAAAGAGAGACGTGATAGACGCCATCAGTATGTTTGTGTATTGAATACAAAAAAATGGATAGTTTATTTCTATTCTCCAATTTAGAGATATCCTCCCAAGACAGAGGGAGGGATAAATTGTCGTATTTGACCATTTTCCTAATCCTAGAGTGAGACTCTACAAGTCTCCCTATACGTCTCCACTTCCACCCTTGTTGTGACGCCAGAAAAGCAGCAATGCACTGAATAATGCATGTTTTATTGTTACCAACAGGGTTTGGGTTGAAGACCTCATGCCGTCCCCTTAGAAATGGGGGATAAGGAACATAATCCCCCCAAAACAGACCCTACACTTGCATTACAGATGACGATTTTGAGGAAATCGACATTATATAATATGAAACCACTCCCCTCTGTTTCTGAAAGGAGATCTTCCAGTCGTGTAATCATATAAGCCATCCAGCTATCAATAAGATTACCCACATCCTCAAGAGTTACCAGTCTAGCGGGTGTTGTTACGAAGTGTTCTCTAAAGTCATCATCTTCCGTGAGTCGTTGTTTCAAAAGTGTTACCTTTACTTCGAGGAGGATTTTTAATGATGAAGTAAAATTGCCATGTCCCCCAAGAGAATTCATGTAATTCTCTATTTCAGATATGTAATAGTCCCTAAAGTTGCTTAGGAGCCCTATAGGGTCTGTGGCGAAGGCTGAGGGGATGGAATATTCCAGCCTAGTAAAGAGATTCCCCAGAGCCCCCACCCTATTAATTAAGTGGGGAGTGTCTATAGCATCCTCCTCATCTGGGGAATTTTCATCACTATTTAGGGCATTAAGTCTATTGTTGACAGGGGGTCTAAGACCACTAGGGCCCGGCTGAGAGATGTCACCCCTATCACCACCACCATCGACAACATCACCATCATCACCATCATCATCATCACTCATCGCTTCCTCTCCCCCCTCCCCTCCACCTAAGGGGTTATTGTCACGCTGTGCTTTGTCATGTTCCTCCCCTACCTGCCTCTGAATCGCTCCTGGAATGGAATAATAATAAATAATAATAATAATAATAATAATAATAATAATAATAATAATAATAATAATAAAAAGGCAACACCCACTCACTAAACCCCATGACATAAGTTCTCAAAAAAAGATTCTTAAGAGAAATAAAGGTGGAGGGTTTATTCACTCACCACGGGGGCATGTTTGTAGATGTTCAGAGGTCAAGTCCTCACACACAGAGGTCCCACAATTATCACAAGGGAAAGTGTGGTGAGGTCTCAAGGTTGTATTTCCACACAAAAAGCACAAGAAGCCATCCTCTCTGGAAGGGAGGGTGGGCTGGCGACGTTTACCTAATGAAGGAAATAGTGTATAATTTATATACACTCTCTCTCCCACACTCGCGGAGAAGGGGAAAACCCATCTTAATATTTCTTATTTGAATTAAATAAATAAATAAATATATAAAATACGGTCATACCTCCAGCACAGGTTCTCCTGTGTTCACCACTAGACTGTACACATACAGTTTCTCCGCAGAAGAAACATGTGTAACACCTATGAACGAAGAGATGTGATGAGCCCCATCCACAAATTCTACAAATATCACCAACTCGAGACATAACGATCACGCTTACCTAGAATAAATAAATAAATAAATAAATATATATATATATATATATATATATATATATATATATATATATATATATATATATATATATATATATATATATCCCCCAGCACTCAAATCAGTCCACTTCTCATTCCTGCTCCTACTTATCTATATAAATATATATATATATATATATATATATAATATATTTATATTTATTTATATATATATATATAT